>NW_026892757.1:600000-1082815 GCF_033815535.1 Pezoporus flaviventris | reverse complement strand
TCTGTCAGAAGACCCAGTGGTGTCCCTATCATGTCTCATTGCCTTCTCTAGAAAGCCATGGCACAGAATGGCCTCGCTGTCTAGCTGGCCTCGATACCAGAAACAACAGCATCCTCAGAAAGCCCCGTATTTCTAGTCTTTAACGAGCAGGCCAGTAGCAGTGTCTTCCGAGTGGATGTGGCCACCTGTAGGCACTTGGAGTCCAGACAGCCAAGCTGATTTCAGCTTCAGCACCGGTGGTTGTCAGCACTGAAGCTTAAAACCAAAAGTGAAGCAGAATGCATTCCAGGCATATGCCATTAGGAGATTAAAGCAGAAGGAGGGACAGCATGGCACATGGCATTCTCCGGGAGAATGCTGCCTCGAGCCCTTTGGCACGGAAGCTTCTCCCCCAGCAAAGTGCAGCTCTCCTCTCCTCCCCTCTGCTCTCCTCCCCTCTCTGTTCTCCTCCCTCTTTGTCCCCGTACCTTTAGCCGAAAGGTCTGGGTGGGATTCAGTGGTGCCAGGAAAACAAACTGTCCCAGGAACTGCTCCTCCTTTTCTTCCGTCACCCCCTAGAGAAAGATGGGGTGGAGAAAACATGAGTGCCCTGGTCCACCATGGGAAGACTTAACTTCTGTTGGTGAAGTCCTGATTCATTTCATCTGCATAGTCCAAGGAAGATAATCACAAGGAAAAGACGAGAAGCTGAAGCTAGCCAGCATGCTGCCACACTTGCCTACTTAACGAGTGTAGGCTGTCAGAAAAGGAGCAGACATTCCCAGGGTAACGATCCCTGAGGATCACCAATGCTCACTGGCGTTGGGAGCCAAGAAGTTCCAAGGGGCAGACACTGTGCCAGCTCATTTTCCCTGTGGCTCCTGGGGCACACAGAGTCTTGGCCCAGAAGCTTCCGTTTGTGTGCTATATTGGATAAAAGAGGAATCCAGTGGAAAGGGAGCAACTCCAAGGAGCCTGTTTCTTCTGCAAGGCAAGAGGGAGCCGCAGGCCTCTGGGTTCTGACCCGTCTTCACCCCCTGCTTAGAAATGCTGAGCAACCCTCTGCCCCCAACTCAGAGAAATCACTTACGTAGACAGCAAAGTCCTTTGGAGCACTGGACATACTGTCTCCATGGAGCTCTGGCCCTGAGACATGGTCCATGGTGACTGCTCTGGGAATGACTGGCACAGAGAGCTTGATGAGGACGTGTCCCTGACTTCCGTGGAAGGGCCAGCAGTTTCCTAGATGATTTTCCTTCTGAAAGGAGAAGAAGAAAGTACGTTCCCGTGGAGAAGAGTGCCCCGGCTTTCGTTTCTGCCATGAGCATCATGGAGTAAGAACTGATCTGGCCCATCAGCTCTGCTCCAAACAGCATCCAATGCCTTGGGTCAGACCCTGCCAGTACCAAACGGAGCAGCCGTTGTGAGAATCCACATGTTACAAGACCCCTTCAGCACTGCAGAAGCACTGTGAAGGCAGGCAGCTGGGTGTGTTCCCACGATCAGTGCCAAGGAGGGCTTGCCAACACAGAGTGGGGCCCTCCAGCAGTGCAGGCTCTCAGCCATGCTGACAGTTTGCACAGGGACGAGGAAGACAAAGGCTGCAGGACCAAGCCTGCCTGCTAGAAGCTCAAACGGAGGACCTGAGGCAGTCTGGGAGAGGAAATACTCAGCAGGGGGACAGTGAGTGGGTCCATACAAGAATGTGACAGGAAAAGAAAGCTTTGAGGAGCAAAGATAAGGGTAAAGGCAGCTCTCAGCAGCATGTGCGCATCCCCCCCACCCCCCCTTTTGCTTTTTTTTCCTGCTTCTTGGTGCTCCTACCTCAAGAATAAGCTCAGGAGATCTCACATAATCCACCAGTGGCAGGGAATACAAGATGACTTTTTCTGCCCTATTCCGGAAGGATGGACTTGTGCATTCGGGAATGACAGCAGCCCCTGGAAATTAAAACATGAGCACGATCATTGAGCAGTGTCAGGAGGAATATTGCACTGTTCACTTGAGAAATGCTTTTAAGTAGTCCTCCATCTCCTGCAGTGAGATTCCCCTCTTTCTTCCTGGCGTGACCCCTCTGGAACACAGAGCAGGGACTCATCAGGCTGTGGTAATGTCAGCTGCAACGTCAGCTAGGCTTTCTGCGCTTCAGATGGAGTCCAGCCGCTTCCAGAGTCCGTCAATGGGTACATTTTTAGGGCACGCTGTGGCCCTTGACTTCTTGCCCTTTCTCTCCTACCACTGAGCCTGTTCCAGGGCCCATCTCGTCAGTGGGCACAGGAAGCACTTTGGAACGAGTCTGTGTACAATGGCACAGCACCTGATGATCTGAGGGCGTAATCAGTCACTGGGACTTGGCTTTCTTCCAGCTTCTCCAAGACTTGATTGATGACCTCTTGAACAGCCTGGGGAAGAGAACAAAGGCAAGCGCCTGTTAGAAGGGAAAGGAATGGGACAATCATCTCCCCTGCAAGGCCAGCCAAGGGTTAGGGGGATGAGGTTCAACTCAGCTGTGAGGAACGCCCAGATTGCCTGGAAACCTCCCAGGCTTGCTCTACTCTGAGGAAGGTGTAAGTAAAGCAACTGTAACTCCCATCACGGCGCTCTCTTCCCCCATACAGAAGTGTGGAGCAAGAGGAAAGGAAGCGTGGTCACGCACAGCACTTGTTCCAGCCACGCCAGCCTTTTGGCTAGCCAGGACAGGGAACTGTAGAAGGATAAAGTCTGGAGGGAGGAAAGAAACCTCTGAGGAGAGCCTTCTGCAGCATGCCCTTCCTGATCCAGAAAAGCCTGGGAGCTTAGACTGCTTCAGGGCTTCATGGAGAGCACGCTCGGTGACATCCTTTATGCTCCAATGCAGGTGATAAAACTCTTCCTGGAGCTTCTGGAGCTGTTCTTTGAGGGTCTGGGCTCTGCTCAGTTCTTCTCCTATGTCGTTCCCTGCTGGCCTAGAAAAGCAAGAAACAGAGACTGTAACTGTTGTGGCTGGCCTCTGGAACACCACGGGCGTGCGAGCAAGGTTAAGAAGCCTGGCTCTGAATGACTGGCAGGGCAGGCATGTCTTAAGCAGGTGGGAGAGGTAGTTCCAAAGTGCTTAGAGTTTCAGGCTGAGCAGCAGCTTCCTGGCTGCCCGGGAACATTTGGGGAAACTGAGGAACACCTCCAGTGTGCCCAAAGACGCCACGCTCCCTATTACATGTGCCAATGTCTTATCAAAGCCAGGCAAGAGCAGATCTGAAGGGCAGCAGGTGGTATTCCCTATAGAAAATACTAACTAGAACAGCTCAGACATAAACAAGGAAAGCTGCAAGACACACAGAGGGCAAGGGAAAGGTGGCTGCTGCTGCCAGATGGTTCTTCTCCACACCATCTCTCTCCCCTGCTTTGCTGTAAACAGCCCAGGCCAAGCAAAAGGGTGACAGATGGGTGGCCCCAGTCCTCTAGTGGATGTGGGGAGCTATAGGTGACCGTTTGACAGACAGGAAGAAAGGGCAACGGGAGAAGGTCAGGAAGCTGTGCTAGGTGAAGTCTCTGTGAGGCAGGACAGAAACAATGTCCTGGTGAGGCCCAGGGGCAGAGCTCCTCTAAATCACCATCGAGTCAAGAGGAAATAATCTGTACCTCCGAGCCTTCTGGTCCCATCCAGAGAGGTGGAAACACTCCTGGAACAACAGTGAAGGGAACAGTCATCACAAACGGCAACAGAGCAGTGCTTTGCTGGAACCTATGCAGGCCCAAGTCTGCCTAATAATTCTTTTCATCGGCTGTGTGCAGTGCCACGGGCTGTGGAGACACTGATATTCGGTCCAGCTGACCTTCACCTGAATGACCTGCCAGGATGCCAACTGTCCCCAGCCCTAGCCACAGTGTTTTACTGAGTGGTACTTTATGTCCTGGTAGAACCAGTCTCGATCTGAAGAAACCTGAACGTCACCTGCTGTTGGGGATGCCGAATGTAGGAGGAGATGAAGGCCTGGCATCCTGCTGCAGCCCTCCAGAGGCCTTCTTCACCCAGCAGTCCCACGTGGTGAACACCTGTTAGACACACACCAAAACTCTCCTTACACTTAGAACTTGGTCTAAGGCTGGGTTACGCCTCGGCTCCCCTTTCCCTGGCTCTCCCAGGTGCCATAGTTGTTTCTCCTCTTGTAGTCTTTGAAAAAGGTTGTGAAAGAGGGCTCCACAGTACACAGATATTCCTTCCCACGGAACATGCTCCTTGTCCCGCAGAAGCTTTTCAGCTCCCGCGGGCAGGGGAGGTTAGCCGCTGCCCCTCCATCGCCTTAAGAGAAGTGGCTGAGCCCTTCCGTGCCTCCGCACCCATTCCTCTGAAGCGTGGGGGACTGGCACACCTCTCTCGGTTCTTCCTACTCTTTGCTGGGCTACTCTGGTCAGAGCGCATGGAGCCCTATCTCCTAAAGCACAGTCCTCAGCTCCGAGTTCCACCGAGACTCACCGAACAAGAGCAGACTCATGAGCAGCAGCAGCACCACTGTCTTCAGAGCCTTCGTTTGCCTACGGAGCAGCAAAGAGGAAAAGGATGGTGAAGCTGGTGGCACCCATGCAGTTCAGCAGCAGACCTGAGAGCAGCAGTAGGGACGGCAGGTCTTGAACCTAGCATTCCTGGAGTGAGGATTGCCTTGGTCCTGCATAAGCTGAGTTGTCACCAACAGCACCAGCGGGGTATTTGGTACAACAGCAGCTGGCACTGTTGGGTTAGTGACGAAGGGCTCTGGATTAACTCGGGAATAGAAGAAGGACTTGCAACAAAAGCTGCGACCACAATTCATGTCCGTGGCGGTAGAGAGGCTTCAGCCTATCCCCCGACAGTTCGAGAGCTCACAAGGCAGGAGGGGTTTTGTATCTCCCCTTCAGCAGCATTTCTTTAGCAGCCAGGCTATCACTGGCCCTTTTCTTTGCATAAATGCAGGCAAATGCAGACTGGGTGAAGATGGAGGGAGGGATGAATGTAAAAGCATGCTGGTAATCCATGTGGAACTAAGGAAATACCAAGGAAACATCTTGGTGGCTAGTCCAATGTGCCACGAAGCCTGATCTGCCCAGAGACAGCACACACCGCTCTGGAAGATGGAAGGTCCTCCTGCTTGTTCTAACAGGCTCACAGCATGCACTTCATTAAAAATAAACAGTCCTCTTATGGTCTTCCAAGAAGCAGGAAAGCTCAGGGTCGTAACCCATTCTGCAGAGGGTTCAAACATACCCTTTCAGAACTTGGCTCCACCATGACTTTCTCTCTTTATGCACTGAGGTGCAGGCAACAGGCATCTTGCTAGCTCAGTAGCAAGCCAACCACTGTGGTGTCTGTTTCCTCAAGAGCTGCAGTCTCTTGACATCTGATCTTCCACCCTGCTGTGTCTGCCTCAACACCAACAGTGCTTTGTGACATCAGCGGCAGCAGGCAACGTCACGACAGGAAGGCAGCACTGTGTTTTGAGGCAAAGTCCAACATGAGGGGGAGCAGGTTTTGCTCCTCTGCACGAGGGGAAACATCCTCCAAAACCAGACCGTATCCTCCCATCAGAGGTGGCAGCGTTCCTACTTTGCACCTGGACAGCAAGGACCTCTGGCTCTGTACCCTGAGCATGCTTTACGATACCCAAACTCTGGGTAGTAACTGCTACAGAGCTGCACAATGACAACATTACCATCATTGTCACGGGGCCTCAGTTCACAGCAGCTACAAGGGCCCTTTGGAAAGGCTCCCAGGACATGTTGCTTTCTCTGAAGAGGACCTGCTGCTGACCTGTGCCCAGTGTTAGCAGCAGAGCCCTCCGGCCACCGATGTTTCTGTGCCACCGCAGCACCACGGCCCTGACTCCATCAATAAAGCTGAAACGATCACACCAAGGGTGTGTGTTTCCCTGGTGCCCCTGTGCGCTGCCTGCAGGTGCCCTGGTGTCGTGTCCCATGGGTGGGTGCTTCTGTCTGCTGGGGGGCATTTGTCCCCAGCAGCCACCTCCAGGGATGAAGATGCCACAGCCTGCTTGCTCCTGTGCTGGATGTGAGCCCCAGCTCTACAGCCCAGCCCACCTCCACATCCCTTCCTGTACAACAAGCTCATGCTCCAGAAAGGCTCACATCAACTCTGGGTTATTTTCACACAGGGGCACCTTGAGGTACCTTCCTGCCCGTGATTTGAATGCAGAAACAGCCCCTGTATTTTGGGGGCACGTTTTCCTCGTCTTTTTGTCTTCAGAGGGCTCCCCAGGGCGTGTGGGTGAGAGGAGCGCCTTCACGCTCCCCGCCTGCGCTCTGTGACGCTGGAAAGGGGAGGAATGCCGCCGGCTCGATGTCTCCAGGGCCCGCAGCGCAACTCGCAGCATCCACTCCACCGGATCAGTGTCCGAAGCCGCCGCCTTAGGGCCGGAACCCTCCTCGTCCTCAGGCCGCGGCCTCGCCTCGCGGCTGCAGCTCCCCGCCCAAGAGGGGAACCCGGAAGCCCAGCTCGTTGCCTGATGGCTGTCAGTGGGCCCAGGACAGACAATCACCTTTGAGGAGGCGGGGCAAGGGGGCTTTTGGCTCCTGACCATTCATGTGAGGGCTGCCTCTGCCTCTGCTCCTCATTTGCTTTTCCAGAAAGGCTAACAACAGCAAGAATCTAAGTCTTAGGGGATGGGATAACCATTTTAGCTGGCATTCCCTAAAGCAGAGCGAGTGCAGCGCAGCCGCTGCACATCACTGAAACAGCTGCCACCACATCGTCCTCATCAGAGGATAACACTCAGCAGCATCAGGGCAGAGGAAGTAATTCCTATTGTATTGTGTGTCTCTGTCTCCAACTCCCCAGGGGCTCGCTCACCACTGTGGTGGCCCCAGCGCTGCCCTGAGCCGCTGAGCTTAAACTTCCCCTGTTTCAGTTTAAACCCCTTACACCTTGTCCTATTGCTACAGTCCCTGATGCAGAGTCACATTTGGGGGGTTAGGGCAGGGGGGTGCAGGCTTTCTGTCCTTGCTTTGGGTGAAGACGTGATACGCAGGAGGTTTCAGCAGCTCTGTTTTAAACGTCGTGTTGGCTGCACCCCTGTGAGCCAGCTCCAGTCAAGTGCAAACGTGCAGTCCATGCGTCTGGGCTCTGCTCCCCTTGCCTCTCCTTTTGCAGCATGGAGGAAGGTTACTTGAATAAAGAACTGCAGTTCTGCCTTTCTTTTGACCAATAAAAGGAGAATTCGCTAATGACAGGATGTGGGAACATCAAAGATCCTCAAGACACAAATGTCAATGACCACCGTAGAGGACTGTGGCCTCCGTTCGGTGGATCGTGCAACCTTAAGATAGCTCTTTTGTACCTTCATTTTTCCAAGTTACTTCCAAGTCTCTTGTGGCACATGCGATGCAATCCTGCTGCAGGTGGTGGTGGGTGCCGTGCGTGTGCTCTTGTGTGCTGTTGGGCCGCAGGTCCCTCGCTGGGGATCCTGCCCTATCTCCCTGTCGTGGGATGCTGCACCCAATGCAGGTCTGTGGCTACTAGTCTTGCTCTCCGCTGCAGCCCTGGTCCTGTGAAGACCTGGACCTCATGAGCGGTGGGGATGGCCATCATGTGCATGCCTGGGCTGCAGCGTGCCCTTCTGTCTCTGCTCTCCTCATGGCCATTTATCAGGAAGCCTTTCCTGAGCATGAATGAAAACCTGGAGGCACCACAAAACTGCTATGAAATACCTTGTTTGAACTGACTCTGAACAGACTGTGAACCCCAAAACACAGACTGATAATCGTTTCTATTAGAAATAAGTGATTGGCTATTATCCGTTCGTACTATGTTGGACAAGTTCAACGAGAGCTACTGAACAGAGAGAGAAAGACTGATTTCACTCCAGTCCTGAATTCTACAGGACTAAACTACTTTCATCTCAGCTGGATGTCCTACACATTGAACTATGATTCGGAGGTGGATGCGTCTGTTCGCTCCGTTTAAAAACGTGCTGCTTGTTTTAATCCCATTTTGCAAAGCAGGATTTATTCTTTGGACAGCCCGTGTCATCTTAAATATACTTGTTATTAAACTAAAAGGTTTTGGGGTCCTCTAGCTATATTTTGGGGGACCCTGAGGCTATTTTGGGTCCCCAAAGGGAAGCTGGGGGTTCTTGGGGTATTCTGGGGTCCCTGAGCTTGGGGCTCCTCAGGGGTTAAAAGGATCTGGATCAAAAGGATCAGGGGAGTCCCCAAGGGTTAATTTAGGGGTTCCTGAGGACCACTTTTGGGGTTCTTTAGCTTTATTTTGGAGTCAGAAGGATTTGGGGGCTCCTTGGGGGCCATTTTGGGGTCCCTGAGTGCTATTTTTAGTCCCCAAACTGTTTTTTGAGCCATTCTGTGTCTGTGAGCCTCATTTTGGGGGTCTCTCTGGAGGGAATTTGGGGGCCCCTGAGACTTCTTTGGGGTCTACCATGGTGCTGGAGAGGTTCCTTTGGGGTTTTGGTGCCGCGGGGGACGATCCTGGGGACCCTGAGCTGTATTTTGGGGTCTCTGTGGGCCATTTTTGGTCTCCTGAAGTGTGTTTTGGGGTCCGTGCAAAAGAGTTTTGGGCCCCAGGGGGGATTTTGATGCATCTCATGGGATTATTTTCACGTCAGAAGGATTTTGGGGTCCCTGAGGCTCATTTTTGAGTCTCTGGAGGCCATTTTGACTTCTTCTGGGGCCATTTTGGGGTGCTGTAAGCCATTTAAGAATCTCTAGGGGGGGAGTTTTGGAAGGCCCCACAGCCCTGTTTGGGGATCTCTGGGGAGTTTGGGTTTCCTGTGGAGTTTTAGGGTTGCTGGGGGCCTGTCTGGGGGCGTTGAGCTGTTCTGGGGGGTCTGTGAGGGGTATTATCATAGAATAGTTAGGGTTGGAAAGGACCTTAAGATCATCCATTTCTAATCCCCTGAAAACAGGGACATCTCGCACGAGATCATGTCACCCAAGGCTCTGTCCGACCTGGTCTTGAACACTGCCAGGGATGGGGCATTTACCACTTCTCTGGGCAACCTGAGGGTCCTTGGTGCCATTTTTGGTCCCCAAAGGGCATTCTGGAGGCCCTGGGGGGATTTGGGGATCCATGGGCTGTATTTTGGCGTTCCCCAGGGGTTATTTTGGCATCAAAAGGATTTGGGGGATCCCTGGGTGTAAATTTTGGGGTCCCTAAGGCCAATCTGGGGGGGTCCCTGAGGGGTATATTGGGGTCCCTGGGCCATTTTGGGTCCCCAAAGGGCATTTTAGGAGTACTTGAGCTGGCATTTGGAGGTCCCTGGTCTATATTTTGGGGACCCAGGGACTATACTGGGGTCAAAAAGATGGGGGGAGCCTTTAAGGGTAAACGTTGGGGTTCCCTATTGCCCGTTTTGGAGTCTTCGGGAGCCTTTTTTCACTTGAACTGCACACACATTGTGTGTGTAACCCCCCAAACTAATGTGTCCGTAGGAAACAGTTCTTAGTCCTTTTTCCCATCACCTCTCCCTCCAGGGAAGTCTCCCATAAGCTTGTGGGTGGAGAGAAGGGCAGGAATTCTCTTACCCGTTAGCATCTCAGGCAAAACACTCAATGACAATCAAGGAGCTTTATTATCACAGGCAAAACACTCAATGACAATCAAGGAGCTTTGTTGTCAGATCGAAGTGGCACCTTCCCCTCCTCGCTGAGAGGATCACCGTGCACCCTGAACCGATACACGCAGGTGTAGTCCGGGTGGCCCCAGTTGCTCAGCACTTGCAGCAGGATGTAATTCACAAACCCGGAGAGCTCGTTCTGAAAGGAAGAGAAGAGATGAGTTGTCTTTTGCTCTCTGGCATTCAACTACTGACGTAGTGCTGCAGCAATGGACTTGTTCAACACCTGACTGCCCTGGGAGGGTTGTGGCCGAGACATTCTTCCACTGCTCTACCTCATTTGGCCAAAAGAACAGGAAAGGAAATTTCAGGAATCTACCTGAAATTGTACTGACTCGATTGGCAATCACTTCTAGCCTACTTTGGGGCACATGCTTCCCCTGTCAGAAGACCCAGTGGTGTCCCTATCATGTCTCATTGCCTTCTCTAGAAAGCCATGGCACAGAATGGCCTCGCTGTCTAGCTGGCCTCGATACCAGAAACAACAGCATCCTCAGAAAGCCCCGTATTTCTAGTCTTTAACGAGCAGGCCAGTAGCAGTGTCTTCCGAGTGGATGTGGCCACCTGTAGGCACTTGGAGTCCAGACAGCCAAGCTGATTTCAGCTTCAGCACCGGTGGTTGTCAGCACTGAAGCTTAAAACCAAAAGTGAAGCAGAATGCATTCCAGGCATATGCCATTAGGAGATTAAAGCAGAAGGAGGGACAGCATGGCACATGGCATTCTCCGGGAGAATGCTGCCTCGAGCCCTTTGGCACGGAAGCTTCTCCCCAGCAAAGTGCAGCTCTCCTCTCCTCCCCTCTGCTCTCCTCCCCTCTCTGTTCTCCTCCCTCTTTGTCCCCGTACCTTTAGCCGAAAGGTCTGGGTGGGATTCAGTGGTGCCAGGAAAACAAACTGTCCCAGGAACTGCTCCTCCTTTTCTTCCGTCACCCCCTAGAGAAAGATGGGGTGGAGAAAACATGAGTGCCCTGGTCCACCATGGGAAGACTTAACTTCTGTTGGTGAAGTCCTGATTCATTTCATCTGCATAGTCCAAGGAAGATAATCACAAGGAAAAGACGAGAAGCTGAAGCTAGCCAGCATGCTGCCACACTTGCCTACTTAACGAGTGTAGGCTGTCAGAAAAGGAGCAGACATTCCCAGGGTAACGATCCCTGAGGATCACCAATGCTCACTGGCGTTGGGAGCCAAGAAGTTCCAAGGGGCAGACACTGTGCCAGCTCATTTTCCCTGTGGCTCCTGGGGCACACAGAGTCTTGGCCCAGAAGCTTCCGTTTGTGTGCTATATTGGATAAAAGAGGAATCCAGTGGAAAGGGAGCAACTCCAAGGAGCCTGTTTCTTCTGCAAGGCAAGAGGGAGCCGCAGGCCTCTGGGTTCTGACCCGTCTTCACCCCCTGCTTAGAAATGCTGAGCAACCCTCTGCCCCCAACTCAGAGAAATCACTTACGTAGACAGCAAAGTCCTTTGGAGCACTGGACATACTGTCTCCATGGAGCTCTGGCCCTGAGACATGGTCCATGGTGACTGCTCTGGGAATGACTGGCACAGAGAGCTTGATGAGGACGTGTCCCTGACTTCCGTGGAAGGGCCAGCAGTTTCCTAGATGATTTTCCTTCTGAAAGGAGAAGAAGAAAGTACGTTCCCGTGGAGAAGAGTGCCCCGGCTTTCGTTTCTGCCATGAGCATCATGGAGTAAGAACTGATCTGGCCCATCAGCTCTGCTCCAAACAGCATCCAATGCCTTGGGTCAGACCCTGCCAGTACCAAACGGAGCAGCCGTTGTGAGAATCCACATGTTACAAGACCCCTTCAGCACTGCAGAAGCACTGTGAAGGCAGGCAGCTGGGTGTGTTCCCACGATCAGTGCCAAGGAGGGCTTGCCAACACAGAGTGGGGCCCTCCAGCAGTGCAGGCTCTCAGCCATGCTGACAGTTTGCACAGGGACGAGGAAGACAAAGGCTGCAGGACCAAGCCTGCCTGCTAGAAGCTCAAACGGAGGACCTGAGGCAGTCTGGGAGAGGAAATACTCAGCAGGGGGACAGTGAGTGGGTCCATACAAGAATGTGACAGGAAAAGAAAGCTTTGAGGAGCAAAGATAAGGGTAAAGGCAGCTCTCAGCAGCATGTGCGCATCCCCCCCACCCCCCCTTTTGCTTTTTTTTCCTGCTTCTTGGTGCTCCTACCTCAAGAATAAGCTCAGGAGATCTCACATAATCCACCAGTGGCAGGGAATACAAGATGACTTTTTCTGCCCTATTCCGGAAGGATGGACTTGTGCATTCGGGAATGACAGCAGCCCCTGGAAATTAAAACATGAGCACGATCATTGAGCAGTGTCAGGAGGAATATTGCACTGTTCACTTGAGAAATGCTTTTAAGTAGTCCTCCATCTCCTGCAGTGAGATTCCCCTCTTTCTTCCTGGCGTGACCCCTCTGGAACACAGAGCAGGGACTCATCAGGCTGTGGTAATGTCAGCTGCAACGTCAGCTAGGCTTTCTGCTCTTCAGATGGAGTCCAGCCGCTTCCAGAGTCCGTCAATGGGTACATTTTTAGGGCACGCTGTGGCCCTTGACTTCTTGCCCTTTCTCTCCTACCACTGAGCCTGTTCCAGGGCCCATCTCGTCAGTGGGCACAGGAAGCACTTTGGAACGAGTCTGTGTACAATGGCACAGCACCTGATGATCTGAGGGCGTAATCAGTCACTGGGACTTGGCTTTCTTCCAGCTTCTCCAAGACTTGATTGATGACCTCTTGAACAGCCTGGGGAAGAGAACAAAGGCAAGCGCCTGTTAGCAGGGAAAGGAATGGGACAATCATCTCCCCTGCAAGGCCAGCCAAGGGTTAGGGGGATGAGGTTCAACTCAGCTGTGAGGAACGCCCAGATTGCCTGGAAACCTCCCAGGCTTGCTCTACTCTGAGGAAGGTGTAAGTAAAGCAACTGTAACTCCCATCACGGCGCTCTCTTCCCCCATACAGAAGTGTGGAGCAAGAGGAAAGGAAGCGTGGTCACGCACAGCACTTGTTCCAGCCACGCCAGCCTTTTGGCTAGCCAGGACAGGGAACTGTAGAAGGATAAAGTCTGGAGGGAGGAAAGAAACCTCTGAGGAGAGCCTTCTGCAGCATGCCCTTCCTGATCCAGAAAAGCCTGGGAGCTTAGACTGCTTCAGGGCTTCATGGAGAGCACGCTCGGTGACATCCTTTATGCTCCAATGCAGGTGATAAAACTCTTCCTGGAGCTTCTGGAGCTGTTCTTTGAGGGTCTGGGCTCTGCTCAGTTCTTCTCCTATGTCGTTCCCTGCTGGCCTAGAAAAGCAAGAAACAGAGACTGTAACTGTTGTGGCTGGCCTCTGGAACACCACGGGCGTGCGAGCAAGGTTAAGAAGCCTGGCTCTGAATGACTGGCAGGGCAGGCATGTCTTAAGCAGGTGGGAGAGGTAGTTCCAAAGTGCTTAGAGTTTCAGGCTGAGCAGCAGCTTCCTGGCTGCCCGGGAACATTTGGGGAAACTGAGGAACACCTCCAGTGTGCCCAAAGACGCCACGCTCCCTATTACATGTGCCAATGTCTTATCAAAGCCAGGCAAGAGCAGATCTGAAGGGCAGCAGGTGGTATTCCCTATAGAAAATACTAACTAGAACAGCTCAGACATAAACAAGGAAAGCTGCAAGACACACAGAGGGCAAGGGAAAGGTGGCTGCTGCTGCCAGATGGTTCTTCTCCACACCATCTCTCTCCCCTGCTTTGCTGTAAACAGCCCAGGCCAAGCAAAAGGGTGACAGATGGGTGGCCCCAGTCCTCTAGTGGATGTGGGGAGCTATAGGTGACCGTTTGACAGACAGGAAGAAAGGGCAACGGGAGAAGGTCAGGAAGCTGTGCTAGGTGAAGTCTCTGTGAGGCAGGACAGAAACAATGTCCTGGTGAGGCCCAGGGGCAGAGCTCCTCTAAATCACCATCGAGTCAAGAGGAAATAATCTGTACCTCCGAGCCTTCTGGTCCCATCCAGAGAGGTGGAAACACTCCTGGAACAACAGTGAAGGGAACAGTCATCACAAACGGCAACAGAGCAGTGCTTTGCTGGAACCTATGCAGGCCCAAGTCTGCCTAATAATTCTTTTCATCGGCTGTGTGCAGTGCCACGGGCTGTGGAGACACTGATATTCGGTCCAGCTGACCTTCACCTGAATGACCTGCCAGGATGCCAACTGTCCCCAGCCCTAGCCACAGTGTTTTACTGAGTGGTACTTTATGTCCTGGTAGAACCAGTCTCGATCTGAAGAAACCTGAACGTCACCTGCTGTTGGGGATGCCGAATGTAGGAGGAGATGAAGGCCTGGCATCCTGCTGCAGCCCTCCAGAGGCCTTCTTCACCCAGCAGTCCCACGTGGTGAACACCTGTTAGACACACACCAAAACTCTCCTTACACTTAGAACTTGGTCTAAGGCTGGGTTACGCCTCGGCTCCCCTTTCCCTGGCTCTCCCAGGTGCCATAGTTGTTTCTCCTCTTGTAGTCTTTGAAAAAGGTTGTGAAAGAGGGCTCCACAGTACACAGATATTCCTTCCCACGGAACATGCTCCTTGTCCCGCAGAAGCTTTTCAGCTCCCGCGGGCAGGGGAGGTTAGACGCTGCCCCTCCATCGCCTTAAGAGAAGTGGCTGAGCCCTTCCGTGCCTCCGCACCCATTCCTCTGAAGCGTGGGGGACTGGCACACCTCTCTCGGTTCTTCCTACTCTTTGCTGGGCTACTCTGGTCAGAGCGCATGGAGCCCTATCTCCTAAAGCACAGTCCTCAGCTCCGAGTTCCACCGAGACTCACCGAACAAGAGCAGACTCATGAGCAGCAGCAGCACCACTGTCTTCAGAGCCTTCGTTTGCCTACGGAGCAGCAAAGAGGAAAAGGATGGTGAAGCTGGTGGCACCCATGCAGTTCAGCAGCAGACCTGAGAGCAGCAGTAGGGACGGCAGGTCTTGAACCTAGCATTCCTGGAGTGAGGATTGCCTTGGTCCTGCATAAGCTGAGTTGTCACCAACAGCACCAGCGGGGTATTTGGTACAACAGCAGCTGGCACTGTTGGGTTAGTGACGAAGGGCTCTGGATTAACTCGGGAATAGAAGAAGGACTTGCAACAAAAGCTGCGACCACAATTCATGTCCGTGGCGGTAGAGAGGCTTCAGCCTATCCCCCGACAGTTCGAGAGCTCACAAGGCAGGAGGGGTTTTGTATCTCCCCTTCAGCAGCATTTCTTTAGCAGCCAGGCTATCACTGGCCCTTTTCTTTGCATAAATGCAGGCAAATGCAGACTGGGTGAAGATGGAGGGAGGGATGAATGTAAAAGCATGCTGGTAATCCATGTGGAACTAAGGAAATACCAAGGAAACATCTTGGTGGCTAGTCCAATGTGCCACGAAGCCTGATCTGCCCAGAGACAGCACACACCGCTCTGGAAGATGGAAGGTCCTCCTGCTTGTTCTAACAGGCTCACAGCATGCACTTCATTAAAAATAAACAGTCCTCTTATGGTCTTCCAAGAAGCAGGAAAGCTCAGGGTCGTAACCCATTCTGCAGAGGGTTCAAACATACCCTTTCAGAACTTGGCTCCACCATGACTTTCTCTCTTTATGCACTGAGGTGCAGGCAACAGGCATCTTGCTAGCTCAGTAGCAAGCCAACCACTGTGGTGTCTGTTTCCTCAAGAGCTGCAGTCTCTTGACATCTGATCTTCCACCCTGCTGTGTCTGCCTCAACACCAACAGTGCTTTGTGACATCAGCGGCAGCAGGCAACGTCACGACAGGAAGGCAGCACTGTGTTTTGAGGCAAAGTCCAACATGAGGGGGAGCAGGTTTTGCTCCTCTGCACGAGGGGAAACATCCTCCAAAACCAGACCGTATCCTCCCATCAGAGGTGGCAGCGTTCCTACTTTGCACCTGGACAGCAAGGACCTCTGGCTCTGTACCCTGAGCATGCTTTACGATACCCAAACTCTGGGTAGTAACTGCTACAGAGCTGCACAATGACAACATTACCATCATTGTCACGGGGCCTCAGTTCACAGCAGCTACAAGGGCCCTTTGGAAAGGCTCCCAGGACATGTTGCTTTCTCTGAAGAGGACCTGCTGCTGACCTGTGCCCAGTGTTAGCAGCAGAGCCCTCCGGCCACCGATGTTTCTGTGCCACCGCAGCACCACGGCCCTGACTCCATCAATAAAGCTGAAACGATCACACCAAGGGTGTGTGTTTCCCTGGTGCCCCTGTGCGCTGCCTGCAGGTGCCCTGGTGTCGTGTCCCATGGGTGGGTGCTTCTGTCTGCTGGGGGGCATTTGTCCCCAGCAGCCACCTCCAGGGATGAAGATGCCACAGCCTGCTTGCTCCTGTGCTGGATGTGAGCCCCAGCTCTACAGCCCAGCCCACCTCCACATCCCTTCCTGTACAACAAGCTCATGCTCCAGAAAGGCTCACATCAACTCTGGGTTATTTTCACACAGGGGCACCTTGAGGTACCTTCCTGCCCGTGATTTGAATGCAGAAACAGCCCCTGTATTTTGGGGGCACGTTTTCCTCGTCTTTTTGTCTTCAGAGGGCTCCCCAGGGCGTGTGGGTGAGAGGAGCGCCTTCACGCTCCCCGCCTGCGCTCTGTGACGCTGGAAAGGGGAGGAATGCCGCCGGCTCGATGTCTCCAGGGCCCGCAGCGCAACTCGCAGCATCCACTCCACCGGATCAGTGTCCGAAGCCGCCGCCTTAGGGCCGGAACCCTCCTCGTCCTCAGGCCGCGGCCTCGCCTCGCGGCTGCAGCTCCCCGCCCAAGAGGGGAACCCGGAAGCCCAGCTCGTTGCCTGATGGCTGTCAGTGGGCCCAGGACAGACAATCACCTTTGAGGAGGCGGGGCAAGGGGGCTTTTGGCTCCTGACCATTCATGTGAGGGCTGCCTCTGCCTCTGCTCCTCATTTGCTTTTCCAGAAAGGCTAACAACAGCAAGAATCTAAGTCTTAGGGGATGGGATAACCATTTTAGCTGGCATTCCCTAAAGCAGAGCGAGTGCAGCGCAGCCGCTGCACATCACTGAAACAGCTGCCACCACATCGTCCTCATCAGAGGATAACACTCAGCAGCATCAGGGCAGAGGAAGTAATTCCTATTGTATTGTGTGTCTCTGTCTCCAACTCCCCAGGGGCTCGCTCACCACTGTGGTGGCCCCAGCGCTGCCCTGAGCCGCTGAGCTTAAACTTCCCCTGTTTCAGTTTAAACCCCTTACACCTTGTCCTATTGCTACAGTCCCTGATGCAGAGTCACATTTGGGGGGTTAGGGCAGGGGGGTGCAGGCTTTCTGTCCTTGCTTTGGGTGAAGACGTGATACGCAGGAGGTTTCAGCAGCTCTGTTTTAAACGTCGTGTTGGCTGCACCCCTGTGAGCCAGCTCCAGTCAAGTGCAAACGTGCAGTCCATGCGTCTGGGCTCTGCTCCCCTTGCCTCTCCTTTTGCAGCATGGAGGAAGGTTACTTGAATAAAGAACTGCAGTTCTGCCTTTCTTTTGACCAATAAAAGGAGAATTCGCTAATGACAGGATGTGGGAACATCAAAGATCCTCAAGACACAAATGTCAATGACCACCGTAGAGGACTGTGGCCTCCGTTCGGTGGATCGTGCAACCTTAAGATAGCTCTTTTGTACCTTCATTTTTCCAAGTTACTTCCAAGTCTCTTGTGGCACATGCGATGCAATCCTGCTGCAGGTGGTGGTGGGTGCCGTGCGTGTGCTCTTGTGTGCTGTTGGGCCGCAGGTCCCTCGCTGGGGATCCTGCCCTATCTCCCTGTCGTGGGATGCTGCACCCAATGCAGGTCTGTGGCTACTAGTCTTGCTCTCCGCTGCAGCCCTGGTCCTGTGAAGACCTGGACCTCATGAGCGGTGGGGATGGCCATCATGTGCATGCCTGGGCTGCAGCGTGCCCTTCTGTCTCTGCTCTCCTCATGGCCATTTATCAGGAAGCCTTTCCTGAGCATGAATGAAAACCTGGAGGCACCACAAAACTGCTATGAAATACCTTGTTTGAACTGACTCTGAACAGACTGTGAACCCCAAAACACAGACTGATAATCGTTTCTATTAGAAATAAGTGATTGGCTATTATCCGTTCGTACTATGTTGGACAAGTTCAACGAGAGCTACTGAACAGAGAGAGAAAGACTGATTTCACTCCAGTCCTGAATTCTACAGGACTAAACTACTTTCATCTCAGCTGGATGTCCTACACATTGAACTATGATTCGGAGGTGGATGCGTCTGTTCGCTCCGTTTAAAAACGTGCTGCTTGTTTTAATCCCATTTTGCAAAGCAGGATTTATTCTTTGGACAGCCCGTGTCATCTTAAATATACTTGTTATTAAACTAAAAGGTTTTGGGGTCCTCTAGCTATATTTTGGGGGACCCTGAGGCTATTTTGGGTCCCCAAAGGGAATCTGGGGGTTCTTGGGGTATTCTGGGGTCCCTGAGCTTGGGGCTCCTCAGGGGTTAAAAGGATCTGGATCAAAAGGATCAGGGGAGTCCCCAAGGGTTAATTTAGGGGTTCCTGAGGACCACTTTTGGGGTTCTTTAGCTTTATTTTGGAGTCAGAAGGATTTGGGGGCTCCTTGGGGGCCATTTTGGGGTCCCTGAGTGCTATTTTTAGTCCCCAAACTGTTTTTTGAGCCATTCTGTGTCTGTGAGCCTCATTTTGGGGGTCTCTCTGGAGGGAATTTGGGGGCCCCTGAGACTTCTTTGGGGTCTACCATGGTGCTGGAGAGGTTCCTTTGGGGTTTTGGTGCCGCGGGGGACGATCCTGGGGACCCTGAGCTGTATTTTGGGGTCTCTGTGGGCCATTTTTGGTCTCCTGAAGTGTGTTTTGGGGTCCGTGCAAAAGAGTTTTGGGCACCAGGGGGGATTTTGATGCATCTCATGGGATTATTTTCACGTCAGAAGGATTTTGGGGTCCCTGAGGCTCATTTTTGAGTCTCTGGAGGCCATTTTGACTTCTTCTGGGGCCATTTTGGGGTGCTGTAAGCCATTTAAGAATCTCTAGGGGGGGAGTTTTGGAAGGCCCCACAGCCCTGTTTGGGGATCTCTGGGGAGTTTGGGTTTCCTGTGGAGTTTTAGGGTTGCTGGGGGCCTGTCTGGGGGCGTTGAGCTGTTCTGGGGGGTCTGTGAGGGGTATTATCATAGAATAGTTAGGGTTGGAAAGGACCTTAAGATCATCCATTTCTAATCCCCTGAAAACAGGGACATCTCGCACGAGATCATGTCACCCAAGGCTCTGTCCGACCTGGTCTTGAACACTGCCAGGGATGGGGCATTTACCACTTCTCTGGGCAACCTGAGGGTCCTTGGTGCCATTTTTGGTCCCCAAAGGGCATTCTGGAGGCCCTGGGGGGATTTGGGGATCCATGGGCTGTATTTTGGCGTTCCCCAGGGGTTATTTTGGCATCAAAAGGATTTGGGGGATCCCTGGGTGTAAATTTTGGGGTCCCTAAGGCCAATCTGGGGGGGTCCCTGAGGGGTATATTGGGGTCCCTGGGCCATTTTGGGTCCCCAAAGGGCATTTTAGGAGTACTTGAGCTGGCATTTGGAGGTCCCTGGTCTATATTTTGGGGACCCAGGGACTATACTGGGGTCAAAAAGATGGGGGGAGCCTTTAAGGGTAAACGTTGGGGTTCCCTATTGCCCGTTTTGGAGTCTTCGGGAGCCTTTTTTCACTTGAACTGCACACACATTGTGTGTGTAACCCCCCAAACTAATGTGTCCGTAGGAAACAGTTCTTAGTCCTTTTTCCCATCACCTCTCCCTCCAGGGAAGTCTCCCATAAGCTTGTGGGTGGAGAGAAGGGCAGGAATTCTCTTACCCGTTAGCATCTCAGGCAAAACACTCAATGACAATCAAGGAGCTTTATTATCACAGGCAAAACACTCAATGACAATCAAGGAGCTTTGTTGTCAGATCGAAGTGGCACCTTCCCCTCCTCGCTGAGAGGATCACCGTGCACCCTGAACCGATACACGCAGGTGTAGTCCGGGTGGCCCCAGTTGCTCAGCACTTGCAGCAGGATGTAATTCACAAACCCGGAGAGCTCGTTCTGAAAGGAAGAGAAGAGATGAGTTGTCTTTTGCTCTCTGGCATTCAACTACTGACGTAGTGCTGCAGCAATGGACTTGTTCAACACCTGACTGCCCTGGGAGGGTTGTGGCCGAGACATTCTTCCACTGCTCTACCTCATTTGGCCAAAAGAACAGGAAAGGAAATTTCAGGAATCTACCTGAAATTGTACTGACTCGATTGGCAATCACTTCTAGCCTACTTTGGGGCACATGCTTCCCCTGTCAGAAGACCCAGTGGTGTCCCTATCATGTCTCATTGCCTTCTCTAGAAAGCCATGGCACAGAATGGCCTCGCTGTCTAGCTGGCCTCGATACCAGAAACAACAGCATCCTCAGAAAGCCCCGTATTTCTAGTCTTTAACGAGCAGGCCAGTAGCAGTGTCTTCCGAGTGGATGTGGCCACCTGTAGGCACTTGGAGTCCAGACAGCCAAGCTGATTTCAGCTTCAGCACCGGTGGTTGTCAGCACTGAAGCTTAAAACCAAAAGTGAAGCAGAATGCATTCCAGGCATATGCCATTAGGAGATTAAAGCAGAAGGAGGGACAGCATGGCACATGGCATTCTCCGGGAGAATGCTGCCTCGAGCCCTTTGGCACGGAAGCTTCTCCCCAGCAAAGTGCAGCTCTCCTCTCCTCCCCTCTGCTCTCCTCCCCTCTCTGTTCTCCTCCCTCTTTGTCCCCGTACCTTTAGCCGAAAGGTCTGGGTGGGATTCAGTGGTGCCAGGAAAACAAACTGTCCCAGGAACTGCTCCTCCTTTTCTTCCGTCACCCCCTAGAGAAAGATGGGGTGGAGAAAACATGAGTGCCCTGGTCCACCATGGGAAGACTTAACTTCTGTTGGTGAAGTCCTGATTCATTTCATCTGCATAGTCCAAGGAAGATAATCACAAGGAAAAGACGAGAAGCTGAAGCTAGCCAGCATGCTGCCACACTTGCCTACTTAACGAGTGTAGGCTGTCAGAAAAGGAGCAGACATTCCCAGGGTAACGATCCCTGAGGATCACCAATGCTCACTGGCGTTGGGAGCCAAGAAGTTCCAAGGGGCAGACACTGTGCCAGCTCATTTTCCCTGTGGCGCCTGGGGCACACAGAGTCTTGGCCCAGAAGCTTCCGTTTGTGTGCTATATTGGATAAAAGAGGAATCCAGTGGAAAGGGAGCAACTCCAAGGAGCCTGTTTCTTCTGCAAGGCAAGAGGGAGCCGCAGGCCTCTGGGTTCTGACCCGTCTTCACCCCCTGCTTAGAAATGCTGAGCAACCCTCTGCCCCCAACTCAGAGAAATCACTTACGTAGACAGCAAAGTCCTTTGGAGCACTGGACATACTGTCTCCATGGAGCTCTGGCCCTGAGACATGGTCCATGGTGACTGCTCTGGGAATGACTGGCACAGAGAGCTTGATGAGGACGTGTCCCTGACTTCCGTGGAAGGGCCAGCAGTTTCCTAGATGATTTTCCTTCTGAAAGGAGAAGAAGAAAGTACGTTCCCGTGGAGAAGAGTGCCCCGGCTTTCGTTTCTGCCATGAGCATCATGGAGTAAGAACTGATCTGGCCCATCAGCTCTGCTCCAAACAGCATCCAATGCCTTGGGTCAGACCCTGCCAGTACCAAACGGAGCAGCCGTTGTGAGAATCCACATGTTACAAGACCCCTTCAGCACTGCAGAAGCACTGTGAAGGCAGGCAGCTGGGTGTGTTCCCACGATCAGTGCCAAGGAGGGCTTGCCAACACAGAGTGGGGCCCTCCAGCAGTGCAGGCTCTCAGCCATGCTGACAGTTTGCACAGGGACGAGGAAGACAAAGGCTGCAGGACCAAGCCTGCCTGCTAGAAGCTCAAACGGAGGACCTGAGGCAGTCTGGGAGAGGAAATACTCAGCAGGGGGACAGTGAGTGGGTCCATACAAGAATGTGACAGGAAAAGAAAGCTTTGAGGAGCAAAGATAAGGGTAAAGGCAGCTCTCAGCAGCATGTGCGCATCCCCCCCACCCCCCCTTTTGCTTTTTTTTCCTGCTTCTTGGTGCTCCTACCTCAAGAATAAGCTCAGGAGATCTCACATAATCCACCAGTGGCAGGGAATACAAGATGACTTTTTCTGCCCTATTCCGGAAGGATGGACTTGTGCATTCGGGAATGACAGCAGCCCCTGGAAATTAAAACATGAGCACGATCATTGAGCAGTGTCAGGAGGAATATTGCACTGTTCACTTGAGAAATGCTTTTAAGTAGTCCTCCATCTCCTGCAGTGAGATTCCCCTCTTTCTTCCTGGCGTGACCCCTCTGGAACACAGAGCAGGGACTCATCAGGCTGTGGTAATGTCAGCTGCAACGTCAGCTAGGCTTTCTGCTCTTCAGATGGAGTCCAGCCGCTTCCAGAGTCCGTCAATGGGTACATTTTTAGGGCACGCTGTGGCCCTTGACTTCTTGCCCTTTCTCTCCTACCACTGAGCCTGTTCCAGGGCCCATCTCGTCAGTGGGCACAGGAAGCACTTTGGAACGAGTCTGTGTACAATGGCACAGCACCTGATGATCTGAGGGCGTAATCAGTCACTGGGACTTGGCTTTCTTCCAGCTTCTCCAAGACTTGATTGATGACCTCTTGAACAGCCTGGGGAAGAGAACAAAGGCAAGCGCCTGTTAGCAGGGAAAGGAATGGGACAATCATCTCCCCTGCAAGGCCAGCCAAGGGTTAGGGGGATGAGGTTCAACTCAGCTGTGAGGAACGCCCAGATTGCCTGGAAACCTCCCAGGCTTGCTCTACTCTGAGGAAGGTGTAAGTAAAGCAACTGTAACTCCCATCACGGCGCTCTCTTCCCCCATACAGAAGTGTGGAGCAAGAGGAAAGGAAGCGTGGTCACGCACAGCACTTGTTCCAGCCACGCCAGCCTTTTGGCTAGCCAGGACAGGGAACTGTCTGGAGGGAGGAAAGAAACCTCTGAGGAGAGCCTTCTGCAGCATGCCCTTACTAATCCAGAAAAGCCTGGGAGCTTAGACTGCTTCAGGGCTTCATGGAGAGCACGCTCGGTGACATCCTTTATGCTCCAATGCAGGTGATAAAACTCTTCCTGGAGCTTCTGGAGCTGTTCTTTGAGGGTCTGGGCTCTGCTCAGTTCTTCTCCTATGTCGTTCCCTGCTGGCCTAGAAAAGCAAGAAACAGAGACTGTAACTGTTGTGGCTGGCTTCTGGAACACCACGGGCGTGTGAGCAAGGTTAAGAAGCCTGGCTCTGAATGACTGGCAGGGCAGGCATGTCTTAAGCAGGTGGGAGAGGTAGTTCCAAAGTGCTTAGAGTTTCAGGCTGAGCAGCAGCTTCCTGGCTGCCCGGGAACATTTGGGGAAACTGAGGAACACCTCCAGTGTGCCCAAAGCCGCCACGCTCCCTATTACATGTGCCAATGTCTTATCAAAGCCAGGCAAGAGCAGATCTGAAGGGCAGCAGGTGGTATTCCCTATAGAAAATACTAACTAGAACAGCTCAGACATAAACAAGGAAAGCTGCAAGACACACAGAGGGCAAGGGAAAGGTGGCTGCTGCTGCCAGATGGTTCTTCTCCACACCATCTCTCTCCCCTGCTTTGCTGTAAACAGCCCAGGCCAAGCAAAAGGGTGACAGATGGGTGGCCCCAGTCCTCTAGTGGATGTGGGGAGCTATAGGTGACCGTTTGACAGACAGGAAGAAAGGGCAACGGGAGAAGGTCAGGAAGCTGTGCTAGGTGAAGTCTCTGTGAGGCAGGACAGAAACAATGTCCTGGTGAGGCCCAGGGGCAGAGCTCCTCTAAATCACCATCGAGTCAAGAGGAAATAATCTGTACCTCCGAGCCTTCTGGTCCCATCCAGAGAGGTGGAAACACTCCTGGAACAACAGTGAAGGGAACAGTCATCACAAACGGCAACAGAGCAGTGCTTTGCTGGAACCTATGCAGGCCCAAGTCTGCCTAATAATTCTTTTTATCGGCTGTGTGCAGTGCCACGGGCTGTGGAGACACTGATATTCGGTCCAGCTGACCTTCACCTGAATGACCTGCCAGGATGCCAACTGTCCCCAGCCCTAGCCACAGTGTTTTACTGAGTGGTACTTTATGTCCTGGTAGAACCAGTCTCGATCTGAAGAAACCTGAACGTCACCTGCTGTTGGGGATGCCGAATGTAGGAGGAGATGAAGGCCTGGCATCCTGCTGCAGCCCTCCAGAGGCCTTCTTCACCCAGCAGTCCCACGTGGTGAACACCTGTTAGACACACACCAAAACTCTCCTTACACTTAGAACTTGGTCTAAGGCTGGGTTACGCCTCGGCTCCCCTTTCCTTGGCTCTCCCAGGTGCCATAGTTGTTTCTCCTCTTGTAGTCTTTGAAAAAGGTTGTGAAAGAGGGCTCCACAGTACACAGATATTCCTTCCCACGGAACATGCTCCTTGTCCCGCAGAAGCTTTTCAGCTCCCGGGGGCAGGGGAGGTTAGCCGCTGCCCCTCCATCGCCTTAAGAGAAGTGGCTGAGCCCTTCCGTGCCTCCGCACCCATTCCTCTGAAGCGTGGGGGACTGGCACACCTCTCTCGGTTCTTCCTACTCTTTGCTGGGCTACTCTGGTCAGAGCGCATGGAGCCCTATCTCCTAAAGCACAGTCCTCAGCTCCGAGTTCCACCGAGACTCACCGAACAAGAGCAGACTCATGAGCAGCAGCAGCACCACTGTCTTCAGAGCCTTCGTTTGCCTACGGAGCAGCAAAGAGGAAAAGGATGGTGAAGCTGGTGGCACCCATGCAGTTCAGCAGCAGACCTGAGAGCAGCAGTAGGGACGGCAGGTCTTGAACCTAGCATTCCTGGAGTGAGGATTGCCTTGGTCCTGCATAAGCTGAGTTGTCACCAACAGCACCAGCGGGGTATTTGGTACAACAGCAGCTGGCACTGTTGGGTTAGTGACGAAGGGCTCTGGATTAACTCGGGAATAGAAGAAGGACTTGCAACAAAAGCTGCGACCACAATTCATGTCCGTGGCGGTAGAGAGGCTTCAGCCTATCCCCCGACAGTTCGAGAGCTCACAAGGCAGGAGGGGTTTTGTATCTCCCCTTCAGCAGCATTTCTTTAGCAGCCAGGCTATCACTGGCCCTTTTCTTTGCATAAATGCAGGCAAATGCAGACTGGGTGAAGATGGAGGGAGGGATGAATGTAAAAGCATGCTGGTAATCCATGTGGAACTAAGGAAATACCAAGGAAACATCTTGGTGGCTAGTCCAATGTGCCACGAAGCCTGATCTGCCCAGAGACAGCACACACCGCTCTGGAAGATGGAAGGTCCTCCTGCTTGTTCTAACAGGCTCACAGCATGCACTTCATTAAAAATAAACAGTCCTCTTATGGTCTTCCAAGAAGCAGGAAAGCTCAGGGTCGTAACCCATTCTGCAGAGGGTTCAAACATACCCTTTCAGAACTTGGCTCCACCATGACTTTCTCTCTTTATGCACTGAGGTGCAGGCAACAGGCATCTTGCTAGCTCAGTAGCAAGCCAACCACTGTGGTGTCTGTTTCCTCAAGAGCTGCAGTCTCTTGACATCTGATCTTCCACCCTGCTGTGTCTGCCTCAACACCAACAGTGCTTTGTGACATCAGCGGCAGCAGGCAACGTCACGACAGGAAGGCAGCACTGTGTTTTGAGGCAAAGTCCAACATGAGGGGGAGCAGGTTTTGCTCCTCTGCACGAGGGGAAACATCCTCCAAAACCAGACCGTATCCTCCCATCAGAGGTGGCAGCGTTCCTACTTTGCACCTGGACAGCAAGGACCTCTGGCTCTGTACCCTGAGCATGCTTTACGATACCCAAACTCTGGGTAGTAACTGCTACAGAGCTGCACAATGACAACATTACCATCATTGTCACGGGGCCTCAGTTCACAGCAGCTACAAGGGCCCTTTGGAAAGGCTCCCAGGACATGTTGCTTTCTCTGAAGAGGACCTGCTGCTGACCTGTGCCCAGTGTTAGCAGCAGAGCCCTCCGGCCACCGATGTTTCTGTGCCACCGCAGCACCACGGCCCTGACTCCATCAATAAAGCTGAAACGATCACACCAAGGGTGTGTGTTTCCCTGGTGCCCCTGTGCGCTGCCTGCAGGTGCCCTGGTGTCGTGTCCCATGGGTGGGTGCTTCTGTCTGCTGGGGGGCATTTGTCCCCAGCAGCCACCTCCAGGGATGAAGATGCCACAGCCTGCTTGCTCCTGTGCTGGATGTGAGCCCCAGCTCTACAGCCCAGCCCACCTCCACATCCCTTCCTGTACAACAAGCTCATGCTCCAGAAAGGCTCACATCAACTCTGGGTTATTTTCACACAGGGGCACCTTGAGGTACCTTCCTGCCCGTGATTTGAATGCAGAAACAGCCCCTGTATTTTGGGGGCACGTTTTCCTCGTCTTTTTGTCTTCAGAGGGCTCCCCAGGGCGTGTGGGTGAGAGGAGCGCCTTCACGCTCCCCGCCTGCGCTCTGTGACGCTGGAAAGGGGAGGAATGCCGCCGGCTCGATGTCTCCAGGGCCCGCAGCGCAACTCGCAGCATCCACTCCACCGGATCAGTGTCCGAAGCCGCCGCCTTAGGGCCGGAACCCTCCTCGTCCTCAGGCCGCGGCCTCGCCTCGCGGCTGCAGCTCCCCGCCCAAGAGGGGAACCCGGAAGCCCAGCTCGTTGCCTGATGGCTGTCAGTGGGCCCAGGACAGACAATCACCTTTGAGGAGGCGGGGCAAGGGGGCTTTTGGCTCCTGACCATTCATGTGAGGGCTGCCTCTGCCTCTGCTCCTCATTTGCTTTTCCAGAAAGGCTAACAACAGCAAGAATCTAAGTCTTAGGGGATGGGATAACCATTTTAGCTGGCATTCCCTAAAGCAGAGCGAGTGCAGCGCAGCCGCTGCACATCACTGAAACAGCTGCCACCACATCGTCCTCATCAGAGGATAACACTCAGCAGCATCAGGGCAGAGGAAGTAATTCCTATTGTATTGTGTGTCTCTGTCTCCAACTCCCCAGGGGCTCGCTCACCACTGTGGTGGCCCCAGCGCTGCCCTGAGCCGCTGAGCTTAAACTTCCCCTGTTTCAGTTTAAACCCCTTACACCTTGTCCTATTGCTACAGTCCCTGATGCAGAGTCACATTTGGGGGGTTAGGGCAGGGGGGTGCAGGCTTTCTGTCCTTGCTTTGGGTGAAGACGTGATACGCAGGAGGTTTCAGCAGCTCTGTTTTAAACGTCGTGTTGGCTGCACCCCTGTGAGCCAGCTCCAGTCAAGTGCAAACGTGCAGTCCATGCGTCTGGGCTCTGCTCCCCTTGCCTCTCCTTTTGCAGCATGGAGGAAGGTTACTTGAATAAAGAACTGCAGTTCTGCCTTTCTTTTGACCAATAAAAGGAGAATTCGCTAATGACAGGATGTGGGAACATCAAAGATCCTCAAGACACAAATGTCAATGACCACCGTAGAGGACTGTGGCCTCCGTTCGGTGGATCGTGCAACCTTAAGATAGCTCTTTTGTACCTTCATTTTTCCAAGTTACTTCCAAGTCTCTTGTGGCACATGCGATGCAATCCTGCTGCAGGTGGTGGTGGGTGCCGTGCGTGTGCTCTTGTGTGCTGTTGGGCCGCAGGTCCCTCGCTGGGGATCCTGCCCTATCTCCCTGTCGTGGGATGCTGCACCCAATGCAGGTCTGTGGCTACTAGTCTTGCTCTCCGCTGCAGCCCTGGTCCTGTGAAGACCTGGACCTCATGAGCGGTGGGGATGGCCATCATGTGCATGCCTGGGCTGCAGCGTGCCCTTCTGTCTCTGCTCTCCTCATGGCCATTTATCAGGAAGCCTTTCCTGAGCATGAATGAAAACCTGGAGGCACCACAAAACTGCTATGAAATACCTTGTTTGAACTGACTCTGAACAGACTGTGAACCCCAAAACACAGACTGATAATCGTTTCTATTAGAAATAAGTGATTGGCTATTATCCGTTCGTACTATGTTGGACAAGTTCAACGAGAGCTACTGAACAGAGAGAGAAAGACTGATTTCACTCCAGTCCTGAATTCTACAGGACTAAACTACTTTCATCTCAGCTGGATGTCCTACACATTGAACTATGATTCGGAGGTGGATGCGTCTGTTCGCTCCGTTTAAAAACGTGCTGCTTGTTTTAATCCCATTTTGCAAAGCAGGATTTATTCTTTGGACAGCCCGTGTCATCTTAAATATACTTGTTATTAAACTAAAAGGTTTTGGGGTCCTCTAGCTATATTTTGGGGGACCCTGAGGCTATTTTGGGTCCCCAAAGGGAATCTGGGGGTTCTTGGGGTATTCTGGGGTCCCTGAGCTTGGGGCTCCTCAGGGGTTAAAAGGATCTGGATCAAAAGGATCAGGGGAGTCCCCAAGGGTTAATTTAGGGGTTCCTGAGGACCACTTTTGGGGTTCTTTAGCTTTATTTTGGAGTCAGAAGGATTTGGGGGCTCCTTGGGGGCCATTTTGGGGTCCCTGAGTGCTATTTTTAGTCCCCAAACTGTTTTTTGAGCCATTCTGTGTCTGTGAGCCTCATTTTGGGGGTCTCTCTGGAGGGAATTTGGGGGCCCCTGAGACTTCTTTGGGGTCTACCATGGTGCTGGAGAGGTTCCTTTGGGGTTTTGGTGCCGCGGGGGACGATCCTGGGGACCCTGAGCTGTATTTTGGGGTCTCTGTGGGCCATTTTTGGTCTCCTGAAGTGTGTTTTGGGGTCCGTGCAAAAGAGTTTTGGGCACCAGGGGGGATTTTGATGCATCTCATGGGATTATTTTCACGTCAGAAGGATTTTGGGGTCCCTGAGGCTCATTTTTGAGTCTCTGGAGGCCATTTTGACTTCTTCTGGGGCCATTTTGGGGTGCTGTAAGCCATTTAAGAATCTCTAGGGGGGGAGTTTTGGAAGGCCCCACAGCCCTGTTTGGGGATCTCTGGGGAGTTTGGGTTTCCTGTGGAGTTTTAGGGTTGCTGGGGGCCTGTCTGGGGGCGTTGAGCTGTTCTGGGGGGTCTGTGAGGGGTATTATCATAGAATAGTTAGGGTTGGAAAGGACCTTAAGATCATCCATTTCTAATCCCCTGAAAACAGGGACATCTCGCACGAGATCATGTCACCCAAGGCTCTGTCCGACCTGGTCTTGAACACTGCCAGGGATGGGGCATTTACCACTTCTCTGGGCAACCTGAGGGTCCTTGGTGCCATTTTTGGTCCCCAAAGGGCATTCTGGAGGCCCTGGGGGGATTTGGGGATCCATGGGCTGTATTTTGGCGTTCCCCAGGGGTTATTTTGGCATCAAAAGGATTTGGGGGATCCCTGGGTGTAAATTTTGGGGTCCCTAAGGCCAATCTGGGGGGGTCCCTGAGGGGTATATTGGGGTCCCTGGGCCATTTTGGGTCCCCAAAGGGCATTTTAGGAGTACTTGAGCTGGCATTTGGAGGTCCCTGGTCTATATTTTGGGGACCCAGGGACTATACTGGGGTCAAAAAGATGGGGGGAGCCTTTAAGGGTAAACGTTGGGGTTCCCTATTGCCCGTTTTGGAGTCTTCGGGAGCCTTTTTTCACTTGAACTGCACACACATTGTGTGTGTAACCCCCCAAACTAATGTGTCCGTAGGAAACAGTTCTTAGTCCTTTTTCCCATCACCTCTCCCTCCAGGGAAGTCTCCCATAAGCTTGTGGGTGGAGAGAAGGGCAGGAATTCTCTTACCCGTTAGCATCTCAGGCAAAACACTCAATGACAATCAAGGAGCTTTATTATCACAGGCAAAACACTCAATGACAATCAAGGAGCTTTGTTGTCAGATCGAAGTGGCACCTTCCCCTCCTCGCTGAGAGGATCACCGTGCACCCTGAACCGATACACGCAGGTGTAGTCCGGGTGGCCCCAGTTGCTCAGCACTTGCAGCAGGATGTAATTCACAAACCCGGAGAGCTCGTTCTGAAAGGAAGAGAAGAGATGAGTTGTCTTTTGCTCTCTGGCATTCAACTACTGACGTAGTGCTGCAGCAATGGACTTGTTCAACACCTGACTGCCCTGGGAGGGTTGTGGCCGAGACATTCTTCCACTGCTCTACCTCATTTGGCCAAAAGAACAGGAAAGGAAATTTCAGGAATCTACCTGAAATTGTACTGACTCGATTGGCAATCACTTCTAGCCTACTTTGGGGCACATGCTTCCCCTGTCAGAAGACCCAGTGGTGTCCCTATCATGTCTCATTGCCTTCTCTAGAAAGCCATGGCACAGAATGGCCTCGCTGTCTAGCTGGCCTCGATACCAGAAACAACAGCATCCTCAGAAAGCCCCGTATTTCTAGTCTTTAACGAGCAGGCCAGTAGCAGTGTCTTCCGAGTGGATGTGGCCACCTGTAGGCACTTGGAGTCCAGACAGCCAAGCTGATTTCAGCTTCAGCACCGGTGGTTGTCAGCACTGAAGCTTAAAACCAAAAGTGAAGCAGAATGCATTCCAGGCATATGCCATTAGGAGATTAAAGCAGAAGGAGGGACAGCATGGCACATGGCATTCTCCGGGAGAATGCTGCCTCGAGCCCTTTGGCACGGAAGCTTCTCCCCAGCAAAGTGCAGCTCTCCTCTCCTCCCCTCTGCTCTCCTCCCCTCTCTGTTCTCCTCCCTCTTTGTCCCCGTACCTTTAGCCGAAAGGTCTGGGTGGGATTCAGTGGTGCCAGGAAAACAAACTGTCCCAGGAACTGCTCCTCCTTTTCTTCCGTCACCCCCTAGAGAAAGATGGGGTGGAGAAAACATGAGTGCCCTGGTCCACCATGGGAAGACTTAACTTCTGTTGGTGAAGTCCTGATTCATTTCATCTGCATAGTCCAAGGAAGATAATCACAAGGAAAAGACGAGAAGCTGAAGCTAGCCAGCATGCTGCCACACTTGCCTACTTAACGAGTGTAGGCTGTCAGAAAAGGAGCAGACATTCCCAGGGTAACGATCCCTGAGGATCACCAATGCTCACTGGCGTTGGGAGCCAAGAAGTTCCAAGGGGCAGACACTGTGCCAGCTCATTTTCCCTGTGGCTCCTGGGGCACACAGAGTCTTGGCCCAGAAGCTTCCGTTTGTGTGCTATATTGGATAAAAGAGGAATCCAGTGGAAAGGGAGCAACTCCAAGGAGCCTGTTTCTTCTGCAAGGCAAGAGGGAGCCGCAGGCCTCTGGGTTCTGACCCGTCTTCACCCCCTGCTTAGAAATGCTGAGCAACCCTCTGCCCCCAACTCAGAGAAATCACTTACGTAGACAGCAAAGTCCTTTGGAGCACTGGACATACTGTCTCCATGGAGCTCTGGCCCTGAGACATGGTCCATGGTGACTGCTCTGGGAATGACTGGCACAGAGAGCTTGATGAGGACGTGTCCCTGACTTCCGTGGAAGGGCCAGCAGTTTCCTAGATGATTTTCCTTCTGAAAGGAGAAGAAGAAAGTACGTTCCCGTGGAGAAGAGTGCCCCGGCTTTCGTTTCTGCCATGAGCATCATGGAGTAAGAACTGATCTGGCCCATCAGCTCTGCTCCAAACAGCATCCAATGCCTTGGGTCAGACCCTGCCAGTACCAAACGGAGCAGCCGTTGTGAGAATCCACATGTTACAAGACCCCTTCAGCACTGCAGAAGCACTGTGAAGGCAGGCAGCTGGGTGTGTTCCCACGATCAGTGCCAAGGAGGGCTTGCCAACACAGAGTGGGGCCCTCCAGCAGTGCAGGCTCTCAGCCATGCTGACAGTTTGCACAGGGACGAGGAAGACAAAGGCTGCAGGACCAAGCCTGCCTGCTAGAAGCTCAAACGGAGGACCTGAGGCAGTCTGGGAGAGGAAATACTCAGCAGGGGGACAGTGAGTGGGTCCATACAAGAATGTGACAGGAAAAGAAAGCTTTGAGGAGCAAAGATAAGGGTAAAGGCAGCTCTCAGCAGCATGTGCGCATCCCCCCCACCCCCCCTTTTGCTTTTTTTTCCTGCTTCTTGGTGCTCCTACCTCAAGAATAAGCTCAGGAGATCTCACATAATCCACCAGTGGCAGGGAATACAAGATGACTTTTTCTGCCCTATTCCGGAAGGATGGACTTGTGCATTCGGGAATGACAGCAGCCCCTGGAAATTAAAACATGAGCACGATCATTGAGCAGTGTCAGGAGGAATATTGCACTGTTCACTTGAGAAATGCTTTTAAGTAGTCCTCCATCTCCTGCAGTGAGATTCCCCTCTTTCTTCCTGGCGTGACCCCTCTGGAACACAGAGCAGGGACTCATCAGGCTGTGGTAATGTCAGCTGCAACGTCAGCTAGGCTTTCTGCTCTTCAGATGGAGTCCAGCCGCTTCCAGAGTCCGTCAATGGGTACATTTTTAGGGCACGCTGTGGCCCTTGACTTCTTGCCCTTTCTCTCCTACCACTGAGCCTGTTCCAGGGCCCATCTCGTCAGTGGGCACAGGAAGCACTTTGGAACGAGTCTGTGTACAATGGCACAGCACCTGATGATCTGAGGGCGTAATCAGTCACTGGGACTTGGCTTTCTTCCAGCTTCTCCAAGACTTGATTGATGACCTCTTGAACAACCTGGGGAAGAGAACAAAGGCAAGCGCCTGTTAGCAGGGAAAGGAATGGGACAATCATCTCCCCTGCAAGGCCAGCCAAGGGTTAGGGGGATGAGGTTCAACTCAGCTGTGAGGAACGCCCAGATTGCCTGGAAACCTCCCAGGCTTGCTCTACTCTGAGGAAGGTGTAAGTAAAGCAACTGTAACTCCCATCACGGCGCTCTCTTCCCCCATACAGAAGTGTGGAGCAAGAGGAAAGGAAGCGTGGTCACGCACAGCACTTGTTCCAGCCACGCCAGCCTTTTGGCTAGCCAGGACAGGGAACTGTAGAAGGATAAAGTCTGGAGGGAGGAAAGAAACCTCTGAGGAGAGCCTTCTGCAGCATGCCCTTCCTGATCCAGAAAAGCCTGGGAGCTTAGACTGCTTCAGGGCTTCATGGAGAGCACGCTCGGTGACATCCTTTATGCTCCAATGCAGGTGATAAAACTCTTCCTGGAGCTTCTGGAGCTGTTCTTTGAGGGTCTGGGCTCTGCTCAGTTCTTCTCCTATGTCGTTCCCTGCTGGCCTAGAAAAGCAAGAAACAGAGACTGTAACTGTTGTGGCTGGCCTCTGGAACACCACGGGCGTGCGAGCAAGGTTAAGAAGCCTGGCTCTGAATGACTGGCAGGGCAGGCATGTCTTAAGCAGGTGGGAGAGGTAGTTCCAAAGTGCTTAGAGTTTCAGGCTGAGCAGCAGCTTCCTGGCTGCCCGGGAACATTTGGGGAAACTGAGGAACACCTCCAGTGTGCCCAAAGACGCCACGCTCCCTATTACATGTGCCAATGTCTTATCAAAGCCAGGCAAGAGCAGATCTGAAGGGCAGCAGGTGGTATTCCCTATAGAAAATACTAACTAGAACAGCTCAGACATAAACAAGGAAAGCTGCAAGACACACAGAGGGCAAGGGAAAGGTGGCTGCTGCTGCCAGATGGTTCTTCTCCACACCATCTCTCTCCCCTGCTTTGCTGTAAACAGCCCAGGCCAAGCAAAAGGGTGACAGATGGGTGGCCCCAGTCCTCTAGTGGATGTGGGGAGCTATAGGTGACCGTTTGACAGACAGGAAGAAAGGGCAACGGGAGAAGGTCAGGAAGCTGTGCTAGGTGAAGTCTCTGTGAGGCAGGACAGAAACAATGTCCTGGTGAGGCCCAGGGGCAGAGCTCCTCTAAATCACCATCGAGTCAAGAGGAAATAATCTGTACCTCCGAGCCTTCTGGTCCCATCCAGAGAGGTGGAAACACTCCTGGAACAACAGTGAAGGGAACAGTCATCACAAACGGCAACAGAGCAGTGCTTTGCTGGAACCTATGCAGGCCCAAGTCTGCCTAATAATTCTTTTCATCGGCTGTGTGCAGTGCCACGGGCTGTGGAGACACTGATATTCGGTCCAGCTGACCTTCACCTGAATGACCTGCCAGGATGCCAACTGTCCCCAGCCCTAGCCACAGTGTTTTACTGAGTGGTACTTTATGTCCTGGTAGAACCAGTCTCGATCTGAAGAAACCTGAACGTCACCTGCTGTTGGGGATGCCGAATGTAGGAGGAGATGAAGGCCTGGCATCCTGCTGCAGCCCTCCAGAGGCCTTCTTCACCCAGCAGTCCCACGTGGTGAACACCTGTTAGACACACACCAAAACTCTCCTTACACTTAGAACTTGGTCTAAGGCTGGGTTACGCCTCGGCTCCCCTTTCCCTGGCTCTCCCAGGTGCCATAGTTGTTTCTCCTCTTGTAGTCTTTGAAAAAGGTTGTGAAAGAGGGCTCCACAGTACACAGATATTCCTTCCCACGGAACATGCTCCTTGTCCCGCAGAAGCTTTTCAGCTCCCGCGGGCAGGGGAGGTTAGCCGCTGCCCCTCCATCGCCTTAAGAGAAGTGGCTGAGCCCTTCCGTGCCTCCGCACCCATTCCTCTGAAGCGTGGGGGACTGGCACACCTCTCTCGGTTCTTCCTACTCTTTGCTGGGCTACTCTGGTCAGAGCGCATGGAGCCCTATCTCCTAAAGCACAGTCCTCAGCTCCGAGTTCCACCGAGACTCACCGAACAAGAGCAGACTCATGAGCAGCAGCAGCACCACTGTCTTCAGAGCCTTCGTTTGCCTACGGAGCAGCAAAGAGGAAAAGGATGGTGAAGCTGGTGGCACCCATGCAGTTCAGCAGCAGACCTGAGAGCAGCAGTAGGGACGGCAGGTCTTGAACCTAGCATTCCTGGAGTGAGGATTGCCTTGGTCCTGCATAAGCTGAGTTGTCACCAACAGCACCAGCGGGGTATTTGGTACAACAGCAGCTGGCACTGTTGGGTTAGTGACGAAGGGCTCTGGATTAACTCGGGAATAGAAGAAGGACTTGCAACAAAAGCTGCGACCACAATTCATGTCCGTGGCGGTAGAGAGGCTTCAGCCTATCCCCCGACAGTTCGAGAGCTCACAAGGCAGGAGGGGTTTTGTATCTCCCCTTCAGCAGCATTTCTTTAGCAGCCAGGCTATCACTGGCCCTTTTCTTTGCATAAATGCAGGCAAATGCAGACTGGGTGAAGATGGAGGGAGGGATGAATGTAAAAGCATGCTGGTAATCCATGTGGAACTAAGGAAATACCAAGGAAACATCTTGGTGGCTAGTCCAATGTGCCACGAAGCCTGATCTGCCCAGAGACAGCACACACCGCTCTGGAAGATGGAAGGTCCTCCTGCTTGTTCTAACAGGCTCACAGCATGCACTTCATTAAAAATAAACAGTCCTCTTATGGTCTTCCAAGAAGCAGGAAAGCTCAGGGTCGTAACCCATTCTGCAGAGGGTTCAAACATACCCTTTCAGAACTTGGCTCCACCATGACTTTCTCTCTTTATGCACTGAGGTGCAGGCAACAGGCATCTTGCTAGCTCAGTAGCAAGCCAACCACTGTGGTGTCTGTTTCCTCAAGAGCTGCAGTCTCTTGACATCTGATCTTCCACCCTGCTGTGTCTGCCTCAACACCAACAGTGCTTTGTGACATCAGCGGCAGCAGGCAACGTCACGACAGGAAGGCAGCACTGTGTTTTGAGGCAAAGTCCAACATGAGGGGGAGCAGGTTTTGCTCCTCTGCACGAGGGGAAACATCCTCCAAAACCAGACCGTATCCTCCCATCAGAGGTGGCAGCGTTCCTACTTTGCACCTGGACAGCAAGGACCTCTGGCTCTGTACCCTGAGCATGCTTTACGATACCCAAACTCTGGGTAGTAACTGCTACAGAGCTGCACAATGACAACATTACCATCATTGTCACGGGGCCTCAGTTCACAGCAGCTACAAGGGCCCTTTGGAAAGGCTCCCAGGACATGTTGCTTTCTCTGAAGAGGACCTGCTGCTGACCTGTGCCCAGTGTTAGCAGCAGAGCCCTCCGGCCACCGATGTTTCTGTGCCACCGCAGCACCACGGCCCTGACTCCATCAATAAAGCTGAAACGATCACACCAAGGGTGTGTGTTTCCCTGGTGCCCCTGTGCGCTGCCTGCAGGTGCCCTGGTGTCGTGTCCCATGGGTGGGTGCTTCTGTCTGCTGGGGGGCATTTGTCCCCAGCAGCCACCTCCAGGGATGAAGATGCCACAGCCTGCTTGCTCCTGTGCTGGATGTGAGCCCCAGCTCTACAGCCCAGCCCACCTCCACATCCCTTCCTGTACAACAAGCTCATGCTCCAGAAAGGCTCACATCAACTCTGGGTTATTTTCACACAGGGGCACCTTGAGGTACCTTCCTGCCCGTGATTTGAATGCAGAAACAGCCCCTGTATTTTGGGGGCACGTTTTCCTCGTCTTTTTGTCTTCAGAGGGCTCCCCAGGGCGTGTGGGTGAGAGGAGCGCCTTCACGCTCCCCGCCTGCGCTCTGTGACGCTGGAAAGGGGAGGAATGCCGCCGGCTCGATGTCTCCAGGGCCCGCAGCGCAACTCGCAGCATCCACTCCACCGGATCAGTGTCCGAAGCCGCCGCCTTAGGGCCGGAACCCTCCTCGTCCTCAGGCCGCGGCCTCGCCTCGCGGCTGCAGCTCCCCGCCCAAGAGGGGAACCCGGAAGCCCAGCTCGTTGCCTGATGGCTGTCAGTGGGCCCAGGACAGACAATCACCTTTGAGGAGGCGGGGCAAGGGGGCTTTTGGCTCCTGACCATTCATGTGAGGGCTGCCTCTGCCTCTGCTCCTCATTTGCTTTTCCAGAAAGGCTAACAACAGCAAGAATCTAAGTCTTAGGGGATGGGATAACCATTTTAGCTGGCATTCCCTAAAGCAGAGCGAGTGCAGCGCAGCCGCTGCACATCACTGAAACAGCTGCCACCACATCGTCCTCATCAGAGGATAACACTCAGCAGCATCAGGGCAGAGGAAGTAATTCCTATTGTATTGTGTGTCTCTGTCTCCAACTCCCCAGGGGCTCGCTCACCACTGTGGTGGCCCCAGCGCTGCCCTGAGCCGCTGAGCTTAAACTTCCCCTGTTTCAGTTTAAACCCCTTACACCTTGTCCTATTGCTACAGTCCCTGATGCAGAGTCACATTTGGGGGGTTAGGGCAGGGGGGTGCAGGCTTTCTGTCCTTGCTTTGGGTGAAGACGTGATACGCAGGAGGTTTCAGCAGCTCTGTTTTAAACGTCGTGTTGGCTGCACCCCTGTGAGCCAGCTCCAGTCAAGTGCAAACGTGCAGTCCATGCGTCTGGGCTCTGCTCCCCTTGCCTCTCCTTTTGCAGCATGGAGGAAGGTTACTTGAATAAAGAACTGCAGTTCTGCCTTTCTTTTGACCAATAAAAGGAGAATTCGCTAATGACAGGATGTGGGAACATCAAAGATCCTCAAGACACAAATGTCAATGACCACCGTAGAGGACTGTGGCCTCCGTTCGGTGGATCGTGCAACCTTAAGATAGCTCTTTTGTACCTTCATTTTTCCAAGTTACTTCCAAGTCTCTTGTGGCACATGCGATGCAATCCTGCTGCAGGTGGTGGTGGGTGCCGTGCGTGTGCTCTTGTGTGCTGTTGGGCCGCAGGTCCCTCGCTGGGGATCCTGCCCTATCTCCCTGTCGTGGGATGCTGCACCCAATGCAGGTCTGTGGCTACTAGTCTTGCTCTCCGCTGCAGCCCTGGTCCTGTGAAGACCTGGACCTCATGAGCAGTGGGGATGGCCATCATGTGCATGCCTGGGCTGCAGCGTGCCCTTCTGTCTCTGCTCTCCTCATGGCCATTTATCAGGAAGCCTTTCCTGAGCATGAATGAAAACCTGGAGGCACCACAAAACTGCTATGAAATACCTTGTTTGAACTGACTCTGAACAGACTGTGAACCCCAAAACACAGACTGATAATCGTTTCTATTAGAAATAAGTGATTGGCTATTATCCGTTCGTACTATGTTGGACAAGTTCAACGAGAGCTACTGAACAGAGAGAGAAAGACTGATTTCACTCCAGTCCTGAATTCTACAGGACTAAACTACTTTCATCTCAGCTGGATGTCCTACACATTGAACTATGATTCGGAGGTGGATGCGTCTGTTCGCTCCGTTTAAAAACGTGCTGCTTGTTTTAATCCCATTTTGCAAAGCAGGATTTATTCTTTGGACAGCCCGTGTCATCTTAAATATACTTGTTATTAAACTAAAAGGTTTTGGGGTCCTCTAGCTATATTTTGGGGGACCCTGAGGCTATTTTGGGTCCCCAAAGGGAATCTGGGGGTTCTTGGGGTATTCTGGGGTCCCTGAGCTTGGGGCTCCTCAGGGGTTAAAAGGATCTGGATCAAAAGGATCAGGGGAGTCCCCAAGGGTTAATTTAGGGGTTCCTGAGGACCACTTTTGGGGTTCTTTAGCTTTATTTTGGAGTCAGAAGGATTTGGGGGCTCCTTGGGGGCCATTTTGGGGTCCCTGAGTGCTATTTTTAGTCCCCAAACTGTTTTTTGAGCCATTCTGTGTCTGTGAGCCTCATTTTGGGGGTCTCTCTGGAGGGAATTTGGGGGCCCCTGAGACTTCTTTGGGGTCTACCATGGTGCTGGAGAGGTTCCTTTGGGGTTTTGGTGCCGCGGGGGACGATCCTGGGGACCCTGAGCTGTATTTTGGGGTCTCTGTGGGCCATTTTTGGTCTCCTGAAGTGTGTTTTGGGGTCCGTGCAAAAGAGTTTTGGGCCCCAGGGGGGATTTTGATGCATCTCATGGGATTATTTTCACGTCAGAAGGATTTTGGGGTCCCTGAGGCTCATTTTTGAGTCTCTGGAGGCCATTTTGACTTCTTCTGGGGCCATTTTGGGGTGCTGTAAGCCATTTAAGAATCTCTAGGGGGGGAGTTTTGGAAGGCCCCACAGCCCTGTTTGGGGATCTCTGGGGAGTTTGGGTTTCCTGTGGAGTTTTAGGGTTGCTGGGGGCCTGTCTGGGGGCGTTGAGCTGTTCTGGGGGGTCTGTGAGGGGTATTATCATAGAATAGTTAGGGTTGGAAAGGACCTTAAGATCATCCATTTCTAATCCCCTGAAAACAGGGACATCTCGCACGAGATCATGTCACCCAAGGCTCTGTCCGACCTGGTCTTGAACACTGCCAGGGATGGGGCATTTACCACTTCTCTGGGCAACCTGAGGGTCCTTGGTGCCATTTTTGGTCCCCAAAGGGCATTCTGGAGGCCCTGGGGGGATTTGGGGATCCATGGGCTGTATTTTGGCATTCCCCAGGGGTTATTTTGGCATCAAAAGGATTTGGGGGATCCCTGGGTGTAAATTTTGGGGTCCCTAAGGCCAATCTGGGGGGGTCCCTGAGGGGTATATTGGGGTCCCTGGGCCATTTTGGGTCCCCAAAGGGCATTTTAGGAGTACTTGAGCTGGCATTTGGAGGTCCCTGGTCTATATTTTGGGGACCCAGGGACTATACTGGGGTCAAAAAGATGGGGGGAGCCTTTAAGGGTAAACGTTGGGGTTCCCTATTGCCCGTTTTGGAGTCTTCGGGAGCCTTTTTTCACTTGAACTGCACACACATTGTGTGTGTAACCCCCCAAACTAATGTGTCCGTAGGAAACAGTTCTTAGTCCTTTTTCCCATCACCTCTCCCTCCAGGGAAGTCTCCCATAAGCTTGTGGGTGGAGAGAAGGGCAGGAATTCTCTTACCCGTTAGCATCTCAGGCAAAACACTCAATGACAATCAAGGAGCTTTATTATCACAGGCAAAACACTCAATGACAATCAAGGAGCTTTGTTGTCAGATCGAAGTGGCACCTTCCCCTCCTCGCTGAGAGGATCACCGTGCACCCTGAACCGATACACGCAGGTGTAGTCTGGGTGGCCCCAGTTGCTCAGCACTTGCAGCAGGATGTAATTCACAAACCCGGAGAGCTCGTTCTGAAAGGAAGAGAAGAGATGAGTTGTCTTTTGCTCTCTGGCATTCAACTACTGACGTAGTGCTGCAGCAATGGACTTGTTCAACACCTGACTGCCCTGGGAGGGTTGTGGCCGAGACATTCTTCCACTGCTCTACCTCATTTGGCCAAAAGAACAGGAAAGGAAATTTCAGGAATCTACCTGAAATTGTACTGACTCGATTGGCAATCACTTCTAGCCTACTTTGGGGCACATGCTTCCCCTGTCAGAAGACCCAGTGGTGTCCCTATCATGTCTCATTGCCTTCTCTAGAAAGCCATGGCACAGAATGGCCTCGCTGTCTAGCTGGCCTCGATACCAGAAACAACAGCATCCTCAGAAAGCCCCGTATTTCTAGTCTTTAACGAGCAGGCCAGTAGCAGTGTCTTCCGAGTGGATGTGGCCACCTGTAGGCACTTGGAGTCCAGACAGCCAAGCTGATTTCAGCTTCAGCACCGGTGGTTGTCAGCACTGAAGCTTAAAACCAAAAGTGAAGCAGAATGCATTCCAGGCATATGCCATTAGGAGATTAAAGCAGAAGGAGGGACAGCATGGCACATGGCATTCTCCGGGAGAATGCTGCCTCGAGCCCTTTGGCACGGAAGCTTCTCCCCAGCAAAGTGCAGCTCTCCTCTCCTCCCCTCTGCTCTCCTCCCCTCTCTGTTCTCCTCCCTCTTTGTCCCCGTACCTTTAGCCGAAAGGTCTGGGTGGGATTCAGTGGTGCCAGGAAAACAAACTGTCCCAGGAACTGCTCTTCCTTTTCTTCCGTCACCCCCTAGAGAAAGATGGGGTGGAGAAAACATGAGTGCCCTGGTCCACCATGGGAAGACTTAACTTCTGTTGGTGAAGTCCTGATTCATTTCATCTGCATAGTCCAAGGAAGATAATCACAAGGAAAAGACGAGAAGCTGAAGCTAGCCAGCATGCTGCCACACTTGCCTACTTAACGAGTGTAGGCTGTCAGAAAAGGAGCAGACATTCCCAGGGTAACGATCCCTGAGGATCACCAATGCTCACTGGCGTTGGGAGCCAAGAAGTTCCAAGGGGCAGACACTGTGCCAGCTCATTTTCCCTGTGGCTCCTGGGGCACACAGAGTCTTGGCCCAGAAGCTTCCGTTTGTGTGCTATATTGGATAAAAGAGGAATCCAGTGGAAAGGGAGCAACTCCAAGGAGCCTGTTTCTTCTGCAAGGCAAGAGGGAGCCGCAGGCCTCTGGGTTCTGACCCGTCTTCACCCCCTGCTTAGAAATGCTGAGCAACCCTCTGCCCCCAACTCAGAGAAATCACTTACGTAGACAGCAAAGTCCTTTGGAGCACTGGACATACTGTCTCCATGGAGCTCTGGCCCTGAGACATGGTCCATGGTGACTGCTCTGGGAATGACTGGCACAGAGAGCTTGATGAGGACGTGTCCCTGACTTCCGTGGAAGGGCCAGCAGTTTCCTAGATGATTTTCCTTCTGAAAGGAGAAGAAGAAAGTACGTTCCCGTGGAGAAGAGTGCCCCGGCTTTCGTTTCTGCCATGAGCATCATGGAGTAAGAACTGATCTGGCCCATCAGCTCTGCTCCAAACAGCATCCAATGCCTTGGGTCAGACCCTGCCAGTACCAAACGGAGCAGCCGTTGTGAGAATCCACATGTTACAAGACCCCTTCAGCACTGCAGAAGCACTGTGAAGGCAGGCAGCTGGGTGTGTTCCCACGATCAGTGCCAAGGAGGGCTTGCCAACACAGAGTGGGGCCCTCCAGCAGTGCAGGCTCTCAGCCATGCTGACAGTTTGCACAGGGACGAGGAAGACAAAGGCTGCAGGACCAAGCCTGCCTGCTAGAAGCTCAAACGGAGGACCTGAGGCAGTCTGGGAGAGGAAATACTCAGCAGGGGGACAGTGAGTGGGTCCATACAAGAATGTGACAGGAAAAGAAAGCTTTGAGGAGCAAAGATAAGGGTAAAGGCAGCTCTCAGCAGCATGTGCGCATCCCCCCCCACCCCCCCTTTTGCTTTTTTTTCCTGTTTCTTGGTGCTCCTACCTCAAGAATAAGCTCAGGAGATCTCACATAATCCACCAGTGGCAGGGAATACAAGATGACTTTTTCTGCCCTATTCCGGAAGGATGGACTTGTGCATTCGGGAATGACAGCAGCCCCTGGAAATTAAAACATGAGCACGATCATTGAGCAGTGTCAGGAGGAATATTGCACTGTTCACTTGAGAAATGCTTTTAAGTAGTCCTCCATCTCCTGCAGTGAGATTCCCCTCTTTCTTCCTGGCGTGACCCCTCTGGAACACAGAGCAGGGACTCATCAGGCTGTGGTAATGTCAGCTGCAACGTCAGCTAAGGCTTTCTGCTCTTCAGATGGAGTCCAGCCGCTTCCAGAGTCCGTCAATGGGTACATTTTTAGGGCACGCTGTGGCCCTTGACTTCTTGCCCTTTCTCTCCTACCACTGAGCCTGTTCCAGGGCCCATCTCGTCAGTGGGCACAGGAAGCACTTTGGAACGAGTCTGTGTACAATGGCACAGCACCTGATGATCTGAGGGCGTAATCAGTCACTGGGACTTGGCTTTCTTCCAGCTTCTCCAAGACTTGATTGATGACCTCTTGAACAGCCTGGGGAAGAGAACAAAGGCAAGCGCCTGTTAGCAGGGAAAGGAATGGGACAATCATCTCCCCTGCAAGGCCAGCCAAGGGTTAGGGGGATGAGGTTCAACTCAGCTGTGAGGAACGCCCAGATTGCCTGGAAACCTCTCAAGCTTGCTCTACTCTGAGGAAGGTGTAAGTAAAGCAACTGTAACTCCCATCACGGCGCTCTCTTCCCCCATACAGAAGTGTGGAGCAAGAGGAAAGGAAGCGTGGTCACGCACAGCACTTGTTCCAGCCACGCCAGCCTTTTGGCTAGCCAGGACAGGGAACTGTCTGGAGGGAGGAAAGAAACCTCTGAGGAGAGCCTTCTGCAGCATGCCCTTACTAATCCAGAAAAGCCTGGGAGCTTAGACTGCTTCAGGGCTTCATGGAGAGCACGCTCGGTGACATCCTTTATGCTCCAATGCAGGTGATAAAACTCTTCCTGGAGCTTCTGGAGCTGTTCTTTGAGGGTCTGGGCTCTGCTCAGTTCTTCTCCTATGTCGTTCCCTGCTGGCCTAGAAAAGCAAGAAACAGAGACTGTAACTGTTGTGGCTGGCTTCTGGAACACCACGGGCGTGCGAGCAAGGTTAAGAAGCCTGGCTCTGAATGACTGGCAGGGCAGGCATGTCTTAAGCAGGTGGGAGAGGTAGTTCCAAAGTGCTTAGAGTTTCAGGCTGAGCAGCAGCTTCCTGGCTGCCCGGGAACATTTGGGGAAACTGAGGAACACCTCCAGTGTGCCGGAAAGCCGCCACGCTCTCTATTACATGTGCCAATGTCTTATCAAAGCCAGGCAAGAGCAGATCTGAAGGGCAGCAGGTGGTATTCCCTATAGAAAATACTAACTAGAACAGCTCAGACATAAACAAGGAAAGCTGCAAGACACACAGAGGGCAAGAGAAAGGTGGCTGCTGCTGCCAGATGGTTCCTCTCCACACCATCTCTCTCCCCTGCTTTGCTGTAAACAGCCCAGGCCAAGCAAAAGGGTGACAGATGGGTGGCCCCAGTCCTCTAGTGGATGTGGGGAGCTATAGGTGACCGTTTGACAGACAGGAAGAAAGGGCAACGGGAGAAGGTCAGGAAGCTGTGCTAGGTGAAGTCTCTGTGAGGCAGGACAGAAACAATGTCCTGGTGAGGCCCAGGGGCAGAGCTCCTCTAAATCACCATCGAGTCAAGAGGAAATAATCTGTACCTCTGAGTCTTCTGGTCCCATCCAGAGAGGTGGAAACACTCCTGGAACAACAGTGAAGGGAACAGTCATCACAAACGGCAACAGAGCAGTGCTTTGCTGGAACCTATGCAGGCCCAAGTCTGCCTAATAATTCTTTTTATCGGCTGTGTGCAGTGCCACGGGCTGTGGAGACACTGATATTCGGTCCAGCTCCCCTTCACCTGAATGACCTGCCAGGATGCCAACTGTCCCCAGCGCTAGCCACAGTGTTTTACTGAGTGGTACTTTATGTCCTGGTAGAACCAGTCTCGATCTGAAGAAACCTGAACGTCACCTGCTGTTGGGGATGCCGAATGTAGGAGGAGATGAAGGCCTGGCATCCTGCTGCAGCCCTCCAGAGGCCTTCTTCACCCAGCAGTCCCACGTGGTGAACACCTGTTAGACACACACCAAAACTCTCCTTACACTTAGAACTTGGTCTAAGGCTGAGTTACGCCTCGGCTCCCCTTTCCCTGGCTCTCCCAGGTGCCATAGTTGTTTCTCCTCTTGTAGTCTTTGAAAAAGGTTGTGAAAGAGGGCTCCACAGTACACAGATATTCCTTCCCACGGAACATGCTCCTTGTCCCGCAGAAGCTTTTCAGTTCCCGCGGGCAGGGGAGGTTAGCCGCTGCCCCTCCATCGCCTTAAGAGAAGTGACTGAGCCCTTCCGTGCCTCCGCACCCATTCCTCTGAAGCGTGGGGGACTGGCACACCTCTCTCGGTTCTTCCTACTCTTTGTTGGGCTACTCTGGTCAGAGCGCATGGAGCCCTATCTCCTAAAGCACAGTCCTCAGCTCCGAGTTCCACCGAGACTCACCGAACAAGAGCAGACTCATGAGCAGCAGCAGCACCACTGTCTTCAGAGCCTTCGTTTGCCTACGGAGCAGCAAAGAGGAAAAGGATGGTGAAGCTGGTGGCACCCATGCAGTTCAGCAGCAGACCTGAGAGCAGCAGTAGGGACGGCAGGTCTTGAACCTAGCATTCCCGGAGTGAGGATTGCCTTGGTCCTGCATAAGCTGAGTTGTCACCAACAGCACCAGCGGGGTATTTGGTACAACAGCAGCTGGCACTGTTGGGTTAGTGACGAAGGGCTCTGGATTAACTCGGGAATAGAAGAAGGACTTGCAACAAAAGCTGCGACCACAATTCATGTCCGTGGCGGTAGAGAGGCTTCAGCCTATCCCCCGACAGTTCGAGAGCTCACAAGGCAGGAGGGGTTTTGTATCTCCCCTTCAGCAGCATTTCTTTAGCAGCCAGGCTATCACTGGCCCTTTTCTTTGCATAAATGCAGGCAAATGCAGACTGGGTGAAGATGGAGGGAGGGATGAATGTAAAAGCATGCTGGTAATCCATGTGGAACTAAGGAAATACCAAGGAAACATCTTGGTGGCTAGTCCAATGTGCCACGAAGCCTGATCTGCCCAGAGACAGCACACACCGCTCTGGAAGATGGAAGGTCCTCCTGCTTGTTCTAACAGGCTCACAGCATGCACTTCATTAAAAATAAACAGTCCTCTTATGGTCTTCCAAGAAGCAGGAAAGCTCAGGGTCGTAACCCATTCTGCAGAGGGTTCAAACATACCCTTTCAGAACTTGGCTCCACCATGACTTTCTCTCTTTATGCACTGAGGTGCAGGCAACAGGCATCTTGCTAGCTCAGTAGCAAGCCAACCACTGTGGTGTCTGTTTCCTCAAGAGCTGCAGTCTCTTGACATCTGATCTTCCACCCTGCTGTGTCTGCCTCAACACCAACAGTGCTTTGTGACATCAGCGGCAGCAGGCAACGTCACGACAGGAAGGCAGCACTGTGTTTTGAGGCAAAGTCCAACATGAGGGGGAGCAGGTTTTGCTCCTCTGCACGAGGGGAAACATCCTCCAAAACCAGACCGTATCCTCCCATCAGAGGTGGCAGCGTTCCTACTTTGCACCTGGACAGCAAGGACCTCTGGCTCTGTACCCTGAGCATGCTTTACGATACCCAAACTCTGGGTAGTAACTGCTACAGAGCTGCACAATGACAACATTACCATCATTGTCACGGGGCCTCAGTTCACAGCAGCTACAAGGGCCCTTTGGAAAGGCTCCCAGGACATGTTGCTTTCTCTGAAGAGGACCTGCTGCTGACCTGTGCCCAGTGTTAGCAGCAGAGCCCTCCGGCCACCGATGTTTCTGTGCCACCGCAGCACCACGGCCCTGACTCCATCAATAAAGCTGAAACGATCACACCAAGGGTGTGTGTTTCCCTGGTGCCCCTGTGCGCTGCCTGCAGGTGCCCTGGTGTCGTGTCCCATGGGTGGGTGCTTCTGTCTGCTGAGGGGCATTTGTCCCCAGCAGCCACCTCCAGGGATGAATTTCCGTCTTATTCTGTAAAAAAAAAAAAATCTGTGAATATGCTTGGAGATGTTCACGTGTAGCAAGAAAAAGTTCTTATGATCACTAAATGCTTTCTTTGAGTCTGTCTGATGTTTTTATTTATTTGTTTCATGTAGTGAGAGTCTGTGCAAGATGCCAGAGCAGTGGCTAAAGCGCATGGTAGAAGAAATCACATCTTGTGAGCCTTCACCTACATACACTATGTGCAACCAGATGTAGTGTGGGAATTCCATTCTACATAGAGGTACCAACTGAGTTTATTACCTGATTTTTTATTGATTTCTTTTAATGTCCTTTCTGCTGAATACACATATATATTTACTTTTCTTACTTCAACCCCTTTTGGTCAAACTGTTACTTTCTTTTACACAAACTTTGATTGTCTTCATGCAACCAAGAAGCCACATGTAATTAAACTATGTTTGGCACAGTTTAGCGGTGAAGGTCTATTGATTCTTAAGATTTTTGTCTTGAGGTAGATTTGAATAGCATTTCAAAAGACTGAGCTTAGGCACTGTGTGCCCAGTGTAATAATCCTGTCAAATTTGTAAGTTAATTCACGGGTTAAGTAAGGCTCTGTTAACCCTGTAACTCTGTGCTTCTTCCATGCAAAGTGGGAAGGTGGTAAAAGATGAACAGACCATCACAGAATTGTAAAATGGGGTCCTAGAAAATGCCTCAAAAAACTCCAGAAGTCCACTCAGCAGTAGTAATGCAGTATCAAGTAATAGTCACACTAACTGGTGCTGACCAACAGTCTCAAGGGCAAGAAATGAGCAGGTTACTGAAGACCTGTGTCTGTGAGTGCGTGGTCATGCGCCCCCTGTCTTCCCACTCCCCACGTAATCATCAGCTCCACAGATCTGGCTTCTGCCACATTCTAAACTGACAGCTGATGGCCTGGCTGGCCGTGCTTTGTCTCTGCTCAAAGTGCCACCTCCTACTGAGCGCCTTGCAGTAGTACATAGGAGCCCATCTGCATCCCCATGGGGTCAGTCACTGCAGAGCTGTTCCTCCAGATTACACTTCACCTGTTTCCATCCCTTTGCTTCTTAGAGCAGTCGTGATTGCTTTCCCCAAAATTAACCTGCACCTTTTTAATTTTCAACTGGTTCAACCTGAGGGTCCTTGGTGCCATTTTTGATCCCCAAAGGGCATTCTGGATGCCTTGGGGGGATTTGGGGATCCATGGGCTGTATTTTGACATTCCACAGGTGTTATTTTGGCATCAAAAGGATTCGGGGGATCCCTGTGTGCAAATTTTGGGGACCCTAAGACTCATCTGGGCGGGTCCCTTAGGCGTATATTGGGGTCCCTGGGCCCTTTTGGGTCCCTAAAGGGCATTTTAGGAGTACTTGAGCTGGCAACAGCCACTGCACATCACTGAAACAGCTGCCACCCCATCATCCTCATTAGAGCATAACACTCAGCAGTATCAGAGCAGAGGAAGTAATTGATACTGTTTTGTGTGTCTCCAGCTTCCCAGCGGTTCACTCAGCACTGTGGTATAAGCGTCTACTGCGCATGCTTCAAAGGCTGCCAGAAGTGGTGAAGATTGTTGGAAGAGGTAAATGACCCTCAGAGACCACCACCACAATTTTGTATGCAGGTGGGGAACTTTCTGGAAAATGGTGTAATCCATACGTAGCCTCAAGAATATGTGTGTATGCCCAGTGGCCATATGAGGACGGCTTGCGTAGCCATACGGGGACACATGCTAGGTGAAGCTATCCCCCGTGTCTCCTGGCGCCACAATGAAGAATACCTTGCTTGTCAACTTGAAAACTTCCTGGAGTTTTCTCCAAATCAGTTTAAACCCATTACACCTTGTCCTATCGCTACACATTTATGGTCACATTTATAAATGGCATTACCACAACTTCTGGAATGTTATGGTATTATTTTAAGGTACAATAGAGTATAACATAGATCTGCAATCGTAGGTTTGGCCACATTTGTTTTTTTTTTTTTCATGCTTCTGTAATGCGAAGCATTGATATTGACACAAAGTAGGAATGAAGATTACTTTATAGATAACAATATAGCTGCACCTAGCTGTTGCAGAATGACTCTAAGAGCAGGATCATAGAGCCCTGGAGGACTGTGCGAGCAAGGCAGGGGGTGGCCCCCACAGGTAACCGGAGACCGGACATGGGAGGAGAATGTGGAGGAAGCTGTGTGGGGCTAACCAATACTGTTGTGCCAAGGAGGAGTGGCTGAATACCACTCCTATATATATGTGAACTGCGTCACAAATAAAGTAGAAGTTTGCTTATCACCCATATTGGGTTGGCCTTTCTGCTTCTCCTCACCGCTTACAAATGGCGCCCGAACAGGGACGCAAACTACAGGGCCCTGGTCGCTGGGGACCCGGATACAGGGCCCCGACTAGCGGGGACCCGGAATACAGGGCCCCGACTAGCGGGGACCCAGATACAGGGCCCCGGTCACTGGGGACCCGGATACAGGGCCCCGGTCACTGGGGACCTGGATTACAGGGCCCCGGTTAGCGGGGACCCGGATACAGGACCCTGGTTAATGGGGACCCGGATACAGGGCCCTGGTTAACGGGGACCCGGATACAAGGCCCCAGCTAACGGGGACCCAGATACAGGGCCCCGGTTAACGGGGACCCGGATACAGGGCCCCGGTTAACGGGGACCTGGAACGGTGTGTGAGCGGCGCCGGCGGCAGAGGCCGGGGAGCGCGGGCAATGCTGCTGCAGTGGCGTGACGGACCCGGGTGCCTGGACTAACGGAAAGGAGTCCGCCGCTGGGGCGAACCAGACACTGCTGCGTCAGGAGGCCGATCTAGAGACCGAGGTTACAGGACGACCCAGAAGAAGACGATCCGGAAAAGGCTGGCCATGAAAATGGACCGAGAGATAGCCCTGGACTTATTACAGTGCTTTTTATAAAAGTGGGGAACTGAGCCCTGAACTTTTTACAGTGCTTTTTATAAAAGCGGGGAATTGAGCCTGAGACTCTAAAGCAGCTAGCAGGTCTAGTGGCTGTAGGGAAGGCTAAGGGATTTTTTTTGAAGATCCTAATACAATATTTGAGGAGAGTGAGTGGCAAAAGTTTGGTGAAGAACTATTTGACTCAATGCTTAATGATGATAAAACGGTAAAGAAACTCGGTAAACCACGGAGAGAAGTAATGAACTGTATAAAAAGATACAAGGCGGAAAAGAAAACTGCCGCGGTAGCAACGGAGAAACTAGGAACAGACGTCCCCGGTCGGTTGAAACCGGAGGAAGATTACAACTCGTTTCCCCCAACTTGCGGGAGCACAGGGTTTCCCCCCCCCCTCCTTTTCTCCCCCTCCATCAGAAGGTGCCGCGGAGGAGGTGTAACCCCCTGCTCCCCCACCACCCCAGTTCCGAAAGTAGGGACTTTGAAAAGGACACAGAAGTATATTAGAAGGTATACGCATGATAAATGTCGAGAAATCCGAAAGAAAGAGGGCAGTGCCTTGGCGCCGGATCGGTTGCGGCGCCATTTTGAAGCACGCAGTAGAAAATAGGGATCATGCGCTAGCGGGAGATTTAAAGGAACCGCGAGCCTCTCCAACCCACTACGCCCTAGAGTGAAAAAATTTTTAACTCGGTCACGGAGGAGCCAGGTCTGCAGATGGCCACATACCGAACGAGAGACATCTGATAAGAAAGACACAGCTGCGAGCAACGGAGACCCCGAGTTCGGCGCAGGATCAGCCCCCGAATCCCCTGAATCCAAGACAGATTTGTATCCTCTGCTTCCAGACCCTGACTCTTTGTCTCCCAGGTCGGTCTGCTCAGACTCACTGGCCCTGGAGACGCTCAGTTGTAACAATGGGTAACCAAGGATGCGATCATTACTGGGGAATTTTCTGCACTGGGCATCTTTGCATATCCTGTGTTTACTACACAGCAGGGGGCTAAAGAGTGGGAAGCTCTTGATCTCAAAATAGTTAAGGAGGCCTGACAAACAGTGACCACGTATGCGTATGCGTTAAAATCCTCTTATACTCAAGCTGTATATATTATGATTTTTTCTTGCAACTGACAGGGGGAGCCCATACAGTTTCTCGGTGATACTCATGTACTAGAAGTTGGTAAATATAAGTATGTCCAGGTTTCTATCAACCCTTGGAGACCTTTGTAGATACTGCTGGCCACTTCTTCCAGCACAGGCTGGCCACCTGTGTCGGAATGAGTGTGCATTTTGGTCAGTATAAAAGCCCAAGCCTCATACGATGTGGGAGAGGCAGAGCCTCTGCAGGGACGCCCGCTAAGGTTGAGCCTGCCACCTCGCACTGCAATGATGCTTCTCGGAGCTGTTTTTCTGTTAGTCTCCACAGGGTCCTTGTGCCACGTTCTGTACGTGGGACTGTAGTGGGAGTAATGATTGTCTGGATTTTGTGCTTCAAATACTGTACTTGTGTGGCGTGTGTTTGTATGTGAGTGCTGAGTGCAGACGGTGTTCTGTGTATTTTTCTTGTTGTTGGGTTCATGTAAAAGCTTTCAACAGGTAGCTGTCTAACCTGTCTACTTCTCAAGAACTGAAGAACTGACAACCTGGGGGAGGGGGTATATTTGTGCCCTCCTGCCTACAGGTCCATGGCGACTGCCTGCAAAGTTTGTGAAGCCTTGCCATGAGCTGGACAGACGAATGGAAAAACCTGATGCCCTAGCTACAGGAGCTGACCGTGAATACCCCAAGCAGAATGAGATAGAGGAAGAGAAAAACGAATGACTGCAAAACATCACTTGGGGGCAAATGAAAAGTAACATCCTGAATATGTGTGCTTGTAAAGTAGCTATTATTAGAGGTTATGATTTTGTGTATAAAACCACCTGTATTTACTAGCTAGTTGCTAATAAGAAACTGCACCTTGTATTGTATAGATTTGTCACTTGTAAAAGAGATGCTAGAGTATGGAAATTTGCAGTAGCTGCTAGAAAATGCTAAGGCAAAAGCTAGAAAAATTTTAATACAATGGTAGTGTTATAAAGCAGGTGATGGAACAAATTTAAGAGGAGGGGAGAATTCCACTGGTAAGAAATTTCTTTGGCTAGTCCCTCACTGCCATCAGCATTTTCAACATGCTGCTGCACCCTGTAATAGTTACTCTGCTAATGTAAATCTATGTGTGCCTTGCTGTAGTAGCGACTTGTTACTGGATGAAGCAGGTGAAACTGTGCATTGACAACAAGGTGCAAGGACTGAGGCTGACCAAATGCCTGCTACCACAATCAAGGGCAAGACTGGGTTGGCTTCTGTGTTTGCCACCAAGAAGAACCTTTAGCTCCGCTGTTGGCTGCAACCCAGCAGGCGTGGAGCGGTGGGGACACATGCCATGCCAGACCTTGATGTGAAGGGTCAGAGAGCTATACAGCCTGTTACCAGAGAGTCATACAGCAGAAAAAAGGCGCAGGCCCAGGCAGCCTCTAGTCGGCATATGTTGGAGATATAATCTAGCCCAGATCCCCTGCTCAAGTAGGGTCACCCAAACCATATATAAAACATAAAGGGGGAAGATGTGGAGACAGTGTTCTCACGGGAGAATGCATAATTGGTACATAAACTTTGAATAGTCCTGAAAGATACAGCAAGGCCATGAGAGGCCCGAAGAAGCTTAAGCAAGCAAGATAAGAGGCTGGAATTCACCAAGTTAATGAGAACTGTGGACTGTTGGCAAGCTTTCAAGGTTGAGTTCTCACACCTGTGTTTAACCAATTATATGTTAGTCACTAAGGGTCTTCAAAACATGTATCCAATCATAATATGCCAAATCACTGTAAGTGCTTCAGCCGGGGCCTTGGCTCAACTAAGCAGACTGGGTTGCTGAGTTGCTAAGCAGACAATTCTACATCGAAGGCAATTTCTGATTTGTTTTAATGTTGACTCTGTAAGACATGCAACACTGCAGAACCTTTTGTTGTTGGAACAGGGACATGGATGTGAAGAGTTTGATGGAATGTGTTGTATGAGTCTCTTTGATTATGCTAATTCGATGCACGCACAGCTGAGAACCCTGGCTCAGCTTACCCAACAATAGTAAATGAGCAATATCCTAAGAATAACTAGAAGGTTGTCTTCATGGGGCATTACAGGTTGAGTCAAACACTGTTGTTTAAAGTATTGCACTTATGTATCATTGTTAGGTTAATCATCGTAGCTATTAGACTTGCTTATAGTTGTGTGATACAACAGGTGAACAGAATAACCCACAATGCCTTGCTCGCACAAAGAAAAAGGGGGGAATTGCAGAATGACTCTAAGAGCAGGACCATAGAGCCCTGGAGGACTGTGCGAGCAAGGCAGGGGGTGGCCCCCACAGGTAACCGGAGACCGGACATGGGAGGAGAATGTGGAGGAAGCTGTGTGGGGCTAACCAATACTGTTGTGCCAAGGAGGAGTGGCTGAATACCACTCCTATATATATGTGAACTGCGTCACAAATAAAGTAGAAGTTTGCTTATCACCCATATTGGGTTGGCCTGTCTGCTTCTCCTCGCCGCTTACACCTAGCTAGCAAGGAGTGCATTTACGTACTTTCTTACTGTTTGCTTTTCAAAGAAAGAAGGTATTCCATATGGCATATTAATTGAGAGTAATTCATGATCTGCCATGCATAAGGGTGAATGCTTTAGACTAGAAGTCTAGATGTATCCGTTCTAGTAAAGATGAACATCTCCACAAAGTCTGAACTTTCTATTGGTGCCATCTTGATTAAGAGGAAAGATATTCTGAGTTAATTCTATGATTCTGAACTAATGCTATGATTCTATGGAATGTTTCCATGTGCTGCCCTCTGAGCAGCGGGTGTTCTCTGTCCTTCACTCAGCTGCTCTTCCTTTTGACTGTGCATTAGTGGCTGTATTCAAAACAATATTAGTACATTTCAGAGGGTTTTTTAAAACATCATTCTTTTCTTTTGCCTTTAGGTAAGCAATTCATTTTTTTGTAAGGCTCTGATTACAAGGGTTAAAAGAGGGAAAGATGAAAACTAAAAAAAAAAAAGCAATAGGGAAGCTTCACTTGGTACCAGTTGTAAGTTTGCAAAACATGGCTTTAGCCAACACCAGTTTGAAAACATTGCTTGCTTTATGGATCTATTTGAATCACGGTGTTACGTAAACATCTAGCTTTGCTTAAGCTGCTGCCAGGAATCACAGAATCACAGAATCCTAAGGGTTGGAAGGGACCTCAAAAGATCATCTAGTCCAACCCTCCTGCAAGAGCAGGGTAACCTAGAGTACATCACACAGGAACTTGTCCAGGCAGGCCTTGAATATCTCCAACGTAGGAGACTCCACAACCCCCCTAGGCAACCTGTTCCAGTGATCTGTCACTCTCACAGTAAAGAAATTTTTCCTGATGTTCACATGGAACCTCCTATACTCCAGTTTACACCCATTGCCCCTTGTCCTATCACTGGACATCACTGAAAAAAACCTAGCTCCATCATCCTGACACTCAGCCTTTACATATTTGTAAACATTGATGAGGTCACCCCTCAGTCTCCTCCAAGCTAGAGTCCCAGCTCCCTCAGCCTCTCCTCATAAGAGAGATGTTCCATTCCCTTAATCATCTTTGTAGCTCTGCGCTGGATTCTTTCAAGCAATTCCCTGTCCTTCTTGAACTGTGGGATCCAGAACTGGGCACAATATTCCAGATGCGGCCTCACCAAGGCAGAGTAGAGGGGGAGGAGAACCTCTCTTGACCTACTAATCACACCCTTTCTAATGCACCCTAGGATGCCATTGGCCTTCTTGGCCACAAGGGCACATTGCTGGCTCATGGTCATCCTCCTATCCACCAGGACCCCCAGGTCCCTTTCCCCTTCGCTACTGTCCAGCAGGTCAGCCCCCAACCTGTACTGGTACATGGGGTTGTTCTTCCCCAGATGCAAGACTCTACACTTGCCCTTGTTGAATTTCATCAAGTTCCTCTCTGCCCAACTCTCCAGCCTGTCCAGGTCTCGCTGAATGGCAACACAGCCTTCTGGTGTGTCAGCCACTCCTCCCAGTTCAGTATCATTAGCAAACTTGCTGAGGGTACATTCAGTTCCCTCATCCAGGTCATTGATGAAAATATTAAACAGCACTGGTCCCAGCACCGACCCCTGAGGGACTCCACTAGTCACAGACCTCCAGCTAGATTCTGCCCCATTGACCACAACTCTCTGCCTTCTTCCTTCCAACCAGTTCTTGATCCACCTCACTACCTGATCATCAAGCCCACACTTCCTTAGCTTATCTATGAGGATGCTGTGGGAGACAGTATCAAATGCCTTACTGAAATCAAGAAAAAACACATCTACCACTCTACCATCATCCATCCACCTGGTTACTTGCTCATAGAAGGCTATAAGGTTGGTCAACCATGACTTCCCCTTGGTAAAGCCATGTTGGCTGCTCTTAATGACCCCCTCATCCTTGATATGCCTAGAGATGGTGTCAAGAATAAGGTGTTCCATCACCTTTCCAGGGATGGAGGTAAGGCTGACCAGTCTATAATTACCCAGGTCCTCCTCCTTTCCTTTCTTATAGACCAGCGTGACATTTGCCATCCTCCAATCCTCAGGCACCTCTCCTGTTTCCCACGACTTACCAAAGATGATGGAGAGTGGCTCAGCAATGACCTCCGCCAGCTCCCTCAGCACCTGCGGGTGTATTCCATCCGGACCCATTGATTTATAGATGTCCAGATTACTTAACTGATCCCTAACCCAATCCTCATCTACCAAAGCAAACTCCTCCTTTATCCTGACTCCTCCTGGGGCTATAGGAATCTGGGTCCCCTGGGGAGAGTCTGCAGGAGTAAAGACAGAGGCAAAGAAGGCATTCAACACCTCTGCCTTCTTTATATCCTCTGTCTCCAGGGCACCCACCTCATTCAGCAGTGGGCCTATACTGCTTCTTGTGTTAGTTTTATTCGTTATGTATTTGAAGAAGCCCTTTCTATTGTCCTTGACCCGACTTGCCAGATTAAGTTCCAAGGAGGCCTTAGCTGTCCTAATTGCTTCCCTACATCTTCTAACAGCTGTCCTATATTCCTCCCAAGTGGCCAGCCCCTCCTTCCATAATCCATAGATTCTCTTTTTCCGTACGAGTTTGCCCAGCAGTTCCTTGTTTAACCATGCTGGTCTCCTGGCTCCCCTACTTGACTTCCTACTCATTGGGACACTCTGATCCTGAGCTTTGAAGAAGTGGTCCTTGAATGCTGATCAACTATCTTGAGCCCCTTTACCACCTAGTACCCTTTGCCATGATACTTCCCTTAGCAATTGATTGAAGAGGCCAAAGTTTGCCCTTCAGAAATCCAGAAATGTGGCCTTGCTAGGTATTCTATTCCTCCCACACAAGATCCTAAACTCCACCATCTCATGGTCACTGCAGCCCAGGCTGCCATTGACCGTCACTACTTCAACCAGACCCTCCTTGTTGGTGAGTACCAGATCCAGCAGCACTCTTCTCCTAGTTGGTTCGTCCACCATTTGCATTAATAAGTTATCATCAATGCACTGGAGGAACCTCCTAGACTGTGAATGACTGGCTGTGTAAGTCTTACAGCAAATATCGGGGTAGTTAAAATCCCCCATAAGGGCCAAGGCATGTAGTCGTGAAGCTGCTTTCAATTGCCTGTAGAAAGCCTCATCAACTCCTTCGTCCTGATCAGGAGGTCTATAATAGGCCCCCATAACTGTGCCACCCGTACCAGCCTGTCCCTTAATTCGCACCCACAGACTTTCCACTTGGTCCTCATCTGCCCCTGGACAGAACTCAATACATTCTAGTCACTCTTTCACATAAAGAGCAACTCCACCACCTCGCTTTGCTGATGTATCTTTCCTAAAAAGGACATAGCCATCCATAACCACGTTCCAGTCATGTGAGCTGTCCCACCATGTCTCTGTAATTGCCACCAGGTCATAACCTTTAGACCGCACACAGACTTCTCCTGTTTATTCCCCATGCTGCGTGCATTGGTGTACAGGCATTTCAGGGAGCGAGCTGAGCACGCTAGTGGCACCCTTGGAAGGCGGGAGGCCTTCTGGTCTTCATTCATACTAGAACATTGCCCCACTAGTTCAAACCCAGCTACAACCCCCTCGCACTTTGAATCTAACCTAGAGCTCTGTGAGTGAGCTCTGCTAACTCTTGCCCAGGTACCCTTTTTCCCCTGCAGGACAGGGTTTAAACATCTACCCTTTCCCTCAAATGAAACAATAGATTGAGAGTTCTCCCTAGTCTGCCATTCTTCAAGCCCTAGCATGTTTCTCTTGGGCTTGTCCCCAACAGGCCCAGTTATCTCCCCTTCCTACCTAGTTTAAAGCCCTGTCAATGAGCCCTGCTAACTCCTGCCCCAGAAACCTTCTCCCCCTCTGGGACTGATGTATCCCACCTGCCACCAGCAAACCAGGTGTCTCATATAGCAGCCTGTGATTGAAAAACCCAAACCCCTGCCTTTGGCACCAGTCCCGTAGCCATACATTAATCTGCAGTCTCTTCCTATTTATCTCTTCACCTTTGCTTGTAACAGGTATGGAGGCAAACACCACTTGCGCTCCAGACCCTCTAACCAGCCGTCCCAGGGCCCTGAAGTCTCTCTTCATTGCCCTTGCCCTGCTTGTAATAATTTCATCACTGCCAACCTGAAAAACCAGCAGCGGATAGTAGTCAGAGGGCTGCACCAGATCAGAGAGTTTCCTTTTAACATCTCCAATCCGAGCCCCAGGTAGGCAGCAGACTTCCCTGTGGGGTGGATCAGGTCAACAAATGGGCCCTTCTGTTTCCCTCAGAAGGGAGCCACCCACCACAATTACTCTTCTTTTCTTCTTGGTTGAGGAAGTTCTAAGGCATGGGTGTGAGTGACAAGCCCTAGGTGACTCACTAGATGGATCTCCATTTACCTGGCCCTGTAGTTCCAAGACCTCATACCTGTTACTCGAGGGCAACTGGGAGGAACGAAGGGATTGTGAGGGTTTTCGCTTACCTCTCTGGAAGAGGGACCTCCCTCCATACTTCCTTGTCCCTTAAGTTTACTCCTTCTATCTGATGGTAGGAGGGAAGGGGATCTATCACTTGTTCAACCACTGCCCTCTGCCCTTGCCTTAGGGGGTGGCTCCACCAATCAATTTCACTTTCACACTCTCTGATAGCTCTCAACCTTTCTACCTCCTCCCTCAGTTCAACCACCTGCTTTAGCAGGTCATCTGCTTGCTGACACCGCACACAAGCCGTGTCACTGGCTCTCTCCGATACAAGTGCCAGGCTCAGGCATTCACTGCAGCCAGAGACCTGCACGGCCGCATGTCTGCAGAAAGGCTCAGTCTGGGTACCCACGTTATTCCTAACTACAGGTTTTGATCGAGTGGTGACCATGATCTATCTGGTCGATTGGTCCGTCTACGTCTCTTTGCACAAGCAAGCAGTCTTTCCTTCCTCCTGTGCTCCAGTCGAGTCCTCTTGATCAGGCAGTCACCCCACTCGCCTGCCCGCGCAAACTGCCTCGACGCGCTCCCTGGGCAGGTTTTTAACCGCTCACAGCTGCAGCCGAGCCTCCTGGCTCCGCCCCCGGTGAGTCAGCTGCTCGCGAGAGCTGAGCTGCCGTCTCCTGGGCAGGTCCTGTTGAGGACAGTAAGTGTTGAGGAAGTATGTGTTAGGGCCAGAAATATCTGTTGTGAAGCACTGAGAGTTGATTTGTACTCACGTGCAGTTTGATAGGAGATGGAATGTTGCTGAGAGGTTTTGGTACCAGCAGTTCTTCAGAATGCCCGCCAGTCTCTCTTGTGGCTGCAAACTAGCCCTATTGCTCTTAATAGCAAAGAGGCTGCGATGAAGGAGAAGAGGAGCAATGGTCACATGGGTGTTCACTTACCTCTGGAGTAAGTCTGGAGGTAATTTCACCCCTTCTAATTTGAGACTTTTCCCTTTAATCTTCTTACTCTAGAACACCCTGTCCCTCTTTTATGTCTCTTTCCTCTAAGCTCCAGAAATGATGACTTGTGAAGCCTCCTCTCTGCTGAGGGATTCTGCCCTTGAACTCTGTAGTCCTGCTCCAGATCCTCTACAATTTCACTTTCTTATGTAAAACCAATTCTCCTCTCACTCTCAAAACTCCCCAGGCCTGAACATTTCCATTTCTCTGTGCCCCTCCAGTTAGCTCACAAGCACCCTCATGTTTTCTTTGGCCTTCTGCCCCTTCCTTTAGCTCCTGCAGCAAATGAAGCATGCTCATGCTCTACGCTCTATAGCTGAGGTTGCTGCTCTAGCAGGGATGTGAAAATAACCCCGAACACAGAATAAGCTCATTAAAAAATACTCCTGGGTGAGTATTCCGAATTTCAAAAATTCCACACTTTTTACCTCATTATAACAGCAGTTCATTAGTGTTGATCTATGTGTGTAGTACAATTTTCATGAGGATTATGAGAAACTAAATGTCCTGGAATTAACCTAGTTTTTCATCTTTTAGATGATAGATATGTGCCATTTAGCCATTTTACTTTTTTTTTTTTTCTTTGACCAAAAGCTGTGCTGGCTTTGTTTTTGTTTTCGTTTGTTTTTTTTTTTTTTTTTCTTCATTTAGCAGTTTAGCATTGAATACTGCAAGTAGTCAGTTTTATGTTTCCCACATGTAGTTGTCAATACCATGAAATGGGGAATGGGAAAACAGTTCTAAAGAGAAAGAGGTCAGTGAGGTACAGGAGGTATGAAAACAGCAGCAGAGATTTGATTTCAGGTTTCATATAATCAGAGAATCACAGAATGATTTGGGTTGGAAAGGACCTTGAGATCATCCAGTTCCAACCCCTGACATGGGCAGGGACACCTTGCACTAAACCATGTCACGCAAGACTGTCCAACCTGGCCTTGAATGCTGCCAGGGATGGAGCACTCACAGCTTCCTTGGGCAACCCATTGCAGTGCCTCACCACCCTCACAGTAAAGAACTTCTTCCTTAAGTCTAACCTGACCTTCCCCTGTTTCAGTTTGGACCCATTACCCTTTGTCCTATCACTGCAGTCCCTTCCCAGCATTCTAGCAGCCCTCTTCAGTTTCTGACTCGTATCTATCTCTGCAGGAGATACTGGTTTAGAAGGAGAATGGGATAGAGGTGATTTGGCTTTTTTGCTTGTAAAGCTTCTTCCCCTGGACCCTGTCCGGGTGGGTTGTGTTCGGGAGCAAGTCTGTGTTTCCGTGATCTGGCGCCACTAGGTGTCACTACTGATGCACAGTTCCCTAGTCATGCTCGAGCGCTTTTCTGCTTGGATATATAGGATCTTACGCGACAGTCATCTGGGTTTGAGCTGCCGTTGCATGCAGGATGTTCTGTTTGCATTAAGGGGCAGTCTATCTGTGGACAGAGTCAGAGATCCACTCTCTCTGATGCCACCATTAGGACCTTGCATAGGTTTCCGGTTAGCTTGATTTTATATTAGAGGTTTAAATATGTCTCCTCTGGGGCAGAGAGGGGTTACCTTATTGCTGGTCTGTTCTGGGCATCTGTCTAAAAAAGGGTGGACCTTGTGTTTGTTTCCCCTAGAATCACAGAATTATAGAATGGTTTGGGTTGGAAAGGACCTTAAGATCACCCAGTTCTACCCCCCTCCCTACACCCTAGATCATGGTCCCTCACTGTAGACAATGTCTCCCAAGCCCTGTTCAGCCCTGCCTTGAACACTGCCAGGGATGGGGCATTTACCACCTCTTGGGCACCCTGTGCCAGCGCTTCACCACCCTCACAGGGAAGAACTTCTTCCTTATATCTAACCTGAACTTCCCCTGTTTCAGTTTGAACCCATTACCCCTTGTCCCATTGCTACAGTCCTTGATGAAGAGTCCCTCCCCAGCATCCTTGTAGCCCCCTTCAGACACTGAAAGCTGCTTTGAGGTCTCCACACAGCTTTTCTTCTCCAGGCTGAATAGCCCCAATGTTCTCAGCCTGTTTCCTATGAAACTGATACAGTTGGGGTGGTGAAGAGTTTGCATAGACTTCCAGAAGAAAGCTTTGTTTATTTTATTTTGGAATAAACTGAAAGTAACTTTGGTGGCACTAATGTACTTGAGCTGTAATGGCACAACAGAGTCATATAAACAGATAGCCCTTAGGTGAGTTTCACTAGAGGTGATCCTCGGATTGACTCCAGCCTGTAAACACTTGATGATTACTTGGAGACACACCACTGTCAGGAGTCCTGTGTGCTAGCTGAGGTACAGCTACATGTGAGAGGATGCTTACAGGGAGACAGCAGAGTGCTGAGCCTCTTGTGCCAGCTCCAGCAGGGAAATGCAACTACAGCTTGATGCACAAAACTGGCCTCTGAGCTCTCCACCTCTTGGACAGCATGCTGTGGAGGGAAGGGCTGGAGCTGCTTTAACTTGGATCTCATCAGGGATTCCCCGGTGGATTTTCTCTGGCAGCCTTAATCTGTTGCATCTTTTGAGTTGAAACACTGGATCAGTGGCAGTTTCACAAGAAGGCAGAGCTATTTAAATGCCTCTCGTCCTTTACCTCCTGTGCCACGATTTGCAGCCTGTTCCCTCCATGCCACTTTAGTGAAGCTTCCAGTGAATGCTTGTGAAGTAGTTATTAAGGATTTGGTGCAGTACATTGTGTTGTGAGGGCTTGTTTTTGTTAAATTCCTCCTACTTCTGTCTGCCCAAAATAGGACACAGTGATTTTGCTCAATATTTTGGTTTTAAGTGATCTGACTCTTTTTCTGACAGATTTAGAAGTCAAGTTAATCTCAGCACCATCTCAGGAAAACATGCAAAAGTTCAGACTGACACAGATAACTTTTACGGCTTTTACTGATTAATAGCTCAGTAACAGTATACTTGTTTAAACATCATTTTGAACAGGTTTCCTGTTTTTAAGTGCCTTTATAACAGGAGTATTGATGATCAGGTGCTGTTAACTTGTAAATTGAAGGTAAAATTTGTGACAGTTTTGGGCAGAAACTGATGCAAATTGAAAACAAGCTCCTAAAGAAATCTGGTTCCATGTTACTACTTCAATTACTGTTTATTTTACAAGCCTAATCTCAAACTATCTAAAATCCCCTGTTGCAGAAAATAGGAACTGTTCTCCTTGCAGTTGAGGGTGCTATACATGTGTCTGTATGATTTCTACTGATTTTAGGAACACAGTGTGTGTATCTACCTGAAATGCCTAAAATCTACAGAACGATTTTAGCTTCAATATTTTATCTTGCATATAAAGTCAGAAAAATATCAACCCATATAAATCCCAGTCTAATCTTTGGGGCCTAAACATATGTTTAAAGCATTTGTGTGCAACTGTGTATCCGTGCTCACCTGAACGGGAAGGATCTTCATAACATGCTGTCATGACAGAGCCAGAAAATAGAAATATGAACACAATAAAATGATCTGAATGACAGTTTACCCAAAGTGAAAAATATATAATATAAAAATATATGCGCTGGCCTAAGGTAATTTCATTTGTTTTAAATAAATTAGAGGCCTAATGTTGATATTTGTTTCTGCTGAGTAAAATGTGTTTCAATGAAACAAAAAGCACTGTAAACCCAACCACAGTGACTGGATAATTTAGTTTCTGCCTTAGTGATAACAGCTTTCATGAATATGATTGGATGTAATTACTGTGTTTTGTTCCAAGTATAATGTGCACATCCCTTAGTCATTAACTACACTATTCTAATTAAAAAGTAGTTACTATTCACAGACTGCTGCTAGACAGAGAGAAAGTTGTGTGGGTTGTAAAATTCACAATGCTAAATCTGTGGCAAGAGATTAAAGATAATAGCTGTTAGCCAGTATTTTAACAGGATTCTTGGAGACTTTCAAGATATGTATACATATCTCTCAATTTTCTCTATATATGTGTGTATAGACACATCTGGATGTACATACACACATGTGCATACTCATGCTTATCCACAGTCCAGCTTTTTAAAAATCTTTGTCAAAAATATTGTATATATTATATCTAAAATACTCTATTTTAAACTATGTTTTATATATGGTTCTATATACATGCATATACACAGACACATTTGTGTATGTATATCAAGTTTGAGTATTAACGTGTTGGTATCGGTAACTATAGGTAAGCCCTATTATTTACGTATAATTATTATTTATTATTATACTTAATATTACCTGTATAGGTAATACAGGTTGTATCTGTGATGTTTGGTTTAAGTGATGTTCCCCTATTTTTATTCTAAGATCACTGTACGCTAGCTTCTCTTGCTTGCATAGCAAGGAAAAGGGCTCTTGGAAAAGGACTTCACAAGTTATTTCAGTGAACTGTGTGTTGCGTAACTATTCCTCTAAGTCACACTTTTCCTGAAGTATTTGTTCTATGCAGGTGCGCTTTCCATACCTGATTACACAAAGGGTATAATAAATAGCATAACAAGAGGTATAACGAATCTTATACTTAAAAGAGATCAAAGCCAGCCAGACCATGCAGTCCTTTGGAAAACTTGACTAGCTGTCTTGTAAATAAAAGTGCTTCTAAAGCAGAAGGTATTCAACTACTGTATTTATACAAGCCTTGATTGGCAGTTCAGTTATTAACCTCATAAAAGCACTGCAGCGTAAACTAGTAAGAATGTTTATTCTAGCACGTCTATCTGAAAGAAAATGAAAACCAAGATATAGTAGCATATTCTTAATTCTTTTTATTTATTTTAGGTCTGTGTAGCATAAAGGAACGTTTTTTCAAGTCAGTGAACTTAAACTATTTTGCTTACTGTTCTGGGATTTAGGTATTTTCTAGTTCCTAACAAAGCAAATGTTAGATTTATTGAAGGTGCAAAGTCACCACATTCATGATTCTTCTTACCCTGTCAAAGTCTTTTTCGTTTCATGTAGGGTAAAAATGAAATCTGACTTGTTTTTTTAACTAGCTTGATGTGGTTCTAGAAGAGTTGTCTCCTCTTGTCACTAAATATGTGTCCTGTATGACCGTGTAACAACCATGATTCCCTGGTTGTTATCTACTATCTGGTTGTTGATGTCATCTACCTGGACTTGTGCAAAGCGTTCGACACTGTCCCACATGACATCCTTGTCTCTAAATTGGAGAGACATCAATTTGATGGATGGACCACTCGGTGGATAAAGAACTGGCTGGATGGCTGCACGCAAAGAGCTGTGGTCAATGGCTCAATGTCCAGCTGGAGACCAGTAACGAGTGGTGTCCCTCAGGGATCGGTGTTGGGACCAGTCTTGTTTAACATCTTTGTCAGTGACATGGACAGTGGGATTGAGTGCACTTTCAGCAAGTTTGCCGATGGCACCAAGCTGTGTGGTTCAGTTGATACGCTGGAGGGAAGGAATGCCATCCAGAGGGACCTTGACACACTTGTGAGGTGGGCTGATGCCAACCTTATGAGGTTTAACCATGCCAAGTGCAAGATCCTACAGCTGGGTCAGAGCAATCCCAGGCACAGCTACAGGTTGGGCAGAGAAGAGATTCAGAGCAGCCCTGCAGAGAAGGACTTGGGGGTGTTGGTCAATGAGAAAATGAACATGAGCCAGCTGCAGTGCACTTGCAGCCCAGAAAGCCAGCTGATTCCTGGGCTGTATCAAAAGCAGTGTGTCGAAGGAGGTGATCCTGCCCCTCTACTCTGCTCTTGTGAGACCTCACCTGGAGTATTGTGTGCAGTTCTGGTGTCCTCAACATAAAAAGGACATGGAACTCTTGGAACAAGTCCAGAGGAGGGCCACAAGGATGATCAGGGGACTGGAGCACCTCCCGTATGAAGACAGGCTGAGGAAGTTGGGGCTGTTCAGCCTGGAGAAGAGAAGGCTGCATGGAGACCTCATAGTATCTGAAGGGGGCCTATAGGGATGCTGGAGAGGGACTCTTCATTAGAGACTGTAGTGACAGGACAAGGGGTAATGGGTTAAAACTTAAACAGAGGAAGTTTAGGTTGGATATAAGAAGGAAATTCTTTCCTGTTAGGGTGGTGAGGCACTGGAATAGGTTGCCCAGGGAGGTTGTGAATGCTCCATCCCTGACAGTGTTCAAGGCCAGGTTGGAGGAGGCCTTGGGTGATATGATTTAGCGTAAATTGTCCCTGTCTGTGGCAGGGGGGTTGGAACTAGATGATCTTAAGGTCCTTTCCAACCCTAACGATTATATGATTCTATGATCCAGACAAGCTGCTAATCAACAGCTTTCACAAATCTGTACTATCTCTGAAATAAGCAAAGTTTTAAGTAGTTATTTTTATTTCTCATCAAGCCAGTACTTTTAATACTTGTGTGCATTGTGGCAAAAATAACGCTTTGTGCTGAACTGAAAGTTAAGTTACCAGCTTACTAAACACTGAGTAAATCTCAAGAATCTGTTGTTCTTAGCAGGAGCTATTGCTTAACTGAAATAGACCTTGATAGCCAGCAAATACAGGAAGACAAGAAAAACACTGATCTGTTAAGAAGACAAGGTTAAAACTATGGAGTGGAATCATAGAAACTGTAAAGGGATCTCTCGCTCTTGTTTCCTTTATTCGCATTCAAAGCATGACCCTTAGCAACACTAGATTGGGTCAGCAGTGGCTCTGGATGAGTTAAAAACCTTCAAAGATGGAGATTTCACAAGCAGTCTGAATAACATGTTCCAATGCTTCTTTCTCCTTTTTAACTCTTGCCTGAATTTAAAACTCCCAAATTTGTATTTGTCACAAATTTTGATTTGTGACCACTAGTCTTTTCTATAGCATCTGCAACTACTGCAAAAAGTTTAGCTCTCTAATCTTTGATTTCTTCAAGTGGTTATAGGCTGCTATTGGATCTTCCCTGGACTTCCTGTCAGACAGAACAAGCCTGGCTCTCACAGGACATGTACACTAGACCTTTTCCTACAGCTGTTTCTTGGTCCCTCTCCTGTTTCTTCTAATCTCTTCTGAAACCAAAATGGATGGAGGATTCCATGAACAGCTTCACTGTGCCCAGCACAGAAGGCTGCCAGATCAAGGAACTTCCTTTGATCCGCATTCGTCCTAATGAACTGTTGACGCGGGAGTCACGGACAACGCAGAGACGATCAATGTGATCAAGCGATTGCCAAATTCATTACAAAGCCTTAACTTCTTATATACTATTTCTTACCTGCAGTTACAGTGATTTGGCATATTATGATTGGATACATGTCTTGAAGACCCTTAGTGACTAACATATAATTGGTTAAGCACAGGTATGAGAACTTGACCTCGGAAGCTTGCCAACAGTTCTCATTAACTCAGTGAATTCCAGCTTCTTCTTATCTTGCTTGCTTAAGCTTCTTCGGGCCTCTCATGGCCTTGCTGTATCTTTCAGGATTATTCAGAGTTTATGTACCAATTATGCATTCTCCCATGAGAACACTGTCTCCACAATGAACATAATCCAGTGCATAATTTGCCCTGTTTGCAGTGAGGATGTGCCATTATCTCATACTGAGCTTGGCATCCACTGTAGCCCACAGGTTCTTTTCCCTGGGGATGTAACTGAGCTGTGGGTTTTCAGCCTGTGTTGATGATGCTCAAAGTTATCCAGCCCAGATGCAAAGTTTTGTGTTCTCTTTGTTGATCTGCATGAGGTTTCTTATGGGCCAAGCCTCAAGTTTCTCAAGGTCTGTCTAGACTGAACTTCTGCTGTTTGATGTTTCATCTACTCTTCCTCGTTCAGTGCTGTCAACAGGCCTGCAGGAGGGTGCTTTCTGAATCACCAGCCAAGCTGTTGATAAAACTATTGAGGAATGAAGGGTCACCAGAATTGACCTTCGGAGTATTCCACTGGTTACCAGCCAACAACCAAACACTGAACCACTGATAGCCTTTGGGCCTGCTGGTCCAGCCCAAATACTTTATTCATCTAATCTCAGCTTCCAAATGAGAAAGCTGAGTGAAGCTGAGCCCGCTTGAGTACAGCATTTTCTAATACATTTTCAAGTTTGGTTTTCTTTCCTTAATAAAAATGTAGCTTAACTTTTTATTTATTTTCCCCTAAGAAATAAGAAAGAACAGATTCATGAATGATTTTAAAATTACAAGAATTGTTTTATCTATTGTCACAGATATGTTTGAGTTCCACCTATTGAATGCTCACATGACTTTTACATCTTCTGTTTCCTCAGACTGCATTGCAGGATGTTGTTTTCTGCTTTCTACTGGGTTCTGTGCCTCACAGCAAGCCCGTGGGTTTTGTGGCTGTGAAGGAAGCATATGAGAACTAGATCTCCCAGCTGGAGCTGCCCGACTTTTCACTTTGAAATTTCGTGTAAAAAATTGCAGATTTCAGACATTTCATTTGTTGAGAGAACGTTTGGGAGACAGAACTTTTATTTTCTTTGTCTATAAATATTTTCACCCTTCTTGGATAAGGTCTGGACTACATTGGCATGATGTCGTTGCTAACAGTTTTGCGCATTGCACCTCATTCCATTTTTATCTTTTTCCCTTATATGTAACTGTTCTATTTTTCAAGTTTATTTTTCCCTACATTCCCTATATTCTTGAGGCCAGAATAAAGGTCTGTAGCTTTCTGAGTCATTCTCCCTACTGGCGCTTTTGAATAATTTAAAACATTACATATTAGATGATCTTAAGGTCCTTTGCAACCCTAACTATTCTATGGTTCTATGATACTGGCTTCCCTGGTTGTATAGCGTTACACTGTCTTGCTATATTCTGAAATCCAAGATAAGAAATTATGAGTTGAATGTGGTAAATGCTTGAGTTACTCGTTCAGTCAGGATAATTTCTCAGAACCTTTATTACTGTTAGTTGTCCTGTCATGAAATGCAGCTGCCCTATTATTTACTGCTGTTTAAGGAGCAAAAAGTTCATGTAATTCTTAAAACATATCTGAGGTAGCTTTGGTCTGGACCACAGACTCCAGATAAAACATATCATATATTTTGTTTATTGGTCTTTTTGTATAGTTGAAGGAACTGTGCAAACTTCCCGTTTCTTTTTAGTTTCTGGTTCTGAAATATATCATTATAAGGAAGTACACATCATGTATTTTGAGGCTGGATCTGACTATTCAACAAGTGGTAGGGGTGAGGGAAAGAATATGAATGGGCAATTAAAAGCCAGTCTAGTTACCTTGCAACTTTCATTTTTTTTTCGTGTTTTCTTCATAGTTTAATGCAGGCAAAAGAAGCAAAGATGTGAAATGTGGATTCTCTTTATGAACCTGTCACTTTGAATGATGGTTTTGCCAAATTCAGTCCGTGTTTGGGTTTTTCTGTTTGTTATTTTGGCAGCAATTGTCCTTCAGTATAAGAAGCAAATTGAGTTCTGTTTCTGCATTTCCGCTCTTTGACATAAAGGATCATCTGACACATTAAGGCTAATGATTCCAAGGTAAAGTTTGGTATAGGAAGAGTAGATTTTACAGGAGACAATTAAAAGATATTTCATGAAAACTGCATTCTTGGTCTTGATCTCTCTAAACGTGTCTCTATTGATTATTTCACATTCTAGTTCTATTTGTCCTTTTTAAAACCAATAGTCTTATTTTTATCCATGTCACAGATGTTACCATGTCTTTGTCATCTGACCGCAGATGTTAGCAATGTTTGTGCTTAAAAAGAGCACCAGGGACACCCGCTGCCCTCAGAAGATTAGTTGTCTCTGAATCTCACTTATACTCGAACCTATTTACTGTAAGTTTTTCTTTCATATGCCAGTTACTAAAAGCAGCACACAAGGTTATAAAGCCTTCAGTTTTTCTGACAAATACATGAAAGAAGGGAAGCAGGTAATCTTTGACATATGTTGCAGTAAAGTGAGATGTATGCCCGTGTCACAGCAGAATTCTAATCTCCTGGAGTAGTCTCTTAACTGTACAGCACAGCTTCGAAAAGAACACTGCAGCTTTATCCACGGCTTTATTCTTAAATGTATCTTATTTTAAATGCAGTTAAATAATTCAGACACTTGTTATGCATAAGGATGCAATGTTTATTTAGGAAGACAATAGTTACATAAGCACGGATTCTAACCCTTGCATTATGCAGTATCAGGCAAACATAATGTAGAATGACTGGAGATGTCAGTTTTTGGCGGCATTTATGAATTTGATTCTAGAAGTTTGATGAATGTCTTCACAAACAAAGCAGATGAAATGAGAACTTGCAAGTGCGTTGACCTTTAGTTTACTTTAAGCTAGGTTCTACTCTGAAAAGTGATGAAGCCAAAGACCCATGAGCTAAATGAATGGAAGAACTACTGACAGTTAATGGTATAATCAGGGGTTCTGTTTAAAATTATTGCAGAGAAAAGTAAAACTGGTTTTTGCATATTTCCTAAAGAAGCACTGTCAACACTAGAAACTCTAGGCTTGTTCATGCTTAAAGTAGACTTTTCCTTCAAGTTTTATGGATGTACAGACTGCTTTCAGTTGTGGGGGTTTTGTTGTTTGCTTTTTTTTACTACTACAACTAGTAGTTGATTTGGGTGACTTCTCTGTGATTCACTGTTGTCTTCCAAATACTGTTAGAAATTAAATTCTGATTCTCTTCTTCGCAGCATAGCATGCTGTTAGAATAACTTCTTGATGATTTGTGTGAACTCTGGATTCTGTGAAATATCTTTCTTGCCATCATCACAACCTTCTTTTCTTCTGAAATAGAATCAGTAGCGGATGAAACTGGCATGCAGTGCATGCAAACAATAGTTAGGAGTGGTGGCTGTAGCTTCAGTCTGTATGGCATGGTAAAGATCATACCTCTGTATCACTATTTCTGTTAATGGAGCATCCTTTCAAGTGGGGAAACCTGAGGAAAAACAAGAAAGAAACTCACATATGTCTTCCTTTCGACATAAACAGTCATTGCTGGTCTTTCTTGTGAGAAGTGCTAAATGTGATTCCCGTCTATAGCCATCAAAATGGAACCTTCTGTGCATGGGTTGTACTCTAGTCATCTGGCTTTTCTTGAGAATTGCATGCACGTGAAGAATGGGGTTGATTGAAGAAAGGGGTTGATTGAAGAACCGGGTTGTAAATGAGTAACTTCAAGGGCATTAGGCTTTGTTAACGACTATAGAGATAAGGAAAAGGCTAAGATAAGCATTGCCCAAGAATTGGCCAGAACCAGCCTGGTGGTTACTCACGTGACAAGGATCCTAAAACGAAGTGGTGAAGGAGTGTTACAATGTTTTATGATGTAATGTATAAATAACTCAATGAATATGTATGTAATCTAATGAATATGTATGTTTAAGGACAATATAATCACAGCCTGGTTGATGCTCGGGAGAGACATGCTAGGAGGAGCTATCCCCCATGTCTCCAGGCACCACAATAAAGAATACCTGCTCGTCAACTTAAACGTTGTTGGCGAGTTCCTGGAAATTTCTCTGAGTCACATGTGACAAGGCATTTTACATTGCTAACTTGCAAAGTATCTGAGGTGTAAATGTTGCATCTTCCTATTTATGCACCACAGCATTCTGCATGTATACCCTTTAACAAATTGTTTTTACCAGTGAATTTAGGAGGCTATGTTTATCTCTCGGTCTTCAACATCAACGTCATTTTAATTATATACTTCAATGACATTTTACACTGGGGAGAGGGATTTTATTGTAAGCATCACCAGCCCACTGATAACTTCTCTGTTTCATTACTGTACTTCCTGTTTCAGTAAATAACCTTCCACTAGTCCACTCTTTAGCTGCCAGTAATCCCTTCCGAGCTGCTCCAAGTTCTCGTTTTCCTCCTGTTATTTCATATCCTAAATAATATACTCAAGTTCGAATTAGTTGAGCCTTCGATTTAGATTAGATACCCGCTATCCGTTTATCCCTAGGGAGTTTCACAATTCTACAGTCTGTTGAACACATTCTTTCTCAGTTTCCGTAGCAATTAACAGGTTGTCAACATACTGTAGTAAAGTGCCTGTCTGGGTGGGTGCTTCCCAAGATTCTAATTCTCCTGCCAATTGATTTCCGAAAATAGTGGGACTGTTTTTAAATCCCTGAGGTAACACCGTCCAAGTGACATGTGTCCTTCTTCCTGTTTCAGGGTTTTCCCATTCGAAAGCAAACAAATTTTAACTTTCTTTGGCCAGGGGCAGACAGAAAATGCATACTTTACGTCCAGAAAGGTAAACCACTTCCGATTATTATTCAATTTAGTCAATAAGGTGTATGAATTAGCTACTACTGGATGAATATTCTCCACAATTTTGTTGATTGCTCTGAGATCTTGAACTAAACTGTAACTTTTCCCATTGGATTTCTTTATGGGCAGAATAGGAGTATTATATTCCGATTCACATTCAATTAATAATCCATATTTTTAAAATGTATCAATGATTTCTCTGATTCCCTTCTGATCCTCCAAATTTAAGGGATATAGTTTTATTCTAATTGGGCAAGCCCCCCTTTTATTTCTACTTTAATAGGCAAAGCATTTTTTGCCTTACTCCTGGATATACCTGGTTAAAGACTTCTTCTTCTGTTTCAGGAAGGTTCTCATGAATTTTCTGTTGGATTAAAGATAAGCTCAGAATTTTAATCAACTGATCATCTTTTACCTTCAATTCCATTTCTCATTCTTTAAATGTTATTATTGCCTCCAAATGTTTTAATAAGTCTCGTTCCAATAAGGATTTAGGTGAATTTGGCATATATAAGAATTTATGCACACCAATCTGTTTATCCAATTTATATTTTAGTGTTCTCAGAAAGAATACTTTTCTCCTGGCGGCCAGTAGCTCCCACAACTGTAACAAATTCTTTTCCAACCGGAGTAAAATTCTGATTTAGTACCGAATAAGTTGCTCCTGTATCTATCATAGAATTCTGTCTCCTTTTTTCGTTCCCCTAGCTTTAATTTAACCAGTGGATCCGCTAGGGTAGATTTCCCAGGGCCCCATCAATCTAACTAGTTCAGTCACTGGTGCTTCCTGCTGTTTCCGTTGAGGACAGTCTCGCTTCCGGTGTCCAAATTCCTTGCATTTTAGACACTGATTAGGTTCTACATTGGGAGAAATATTTTCTCTCTCTCCTTTATTGAACATTCCTCCTCTGCCTCTAACTGCTATTCCTCTTCCGAGCTCTGCTTCCCCCACAGGTCCCTGTGTGCCCTAAAGCAGCTACTGTAGCAGTTATTATCATTCTTCCTACCTTTTTCTCTTCTATCTGTTCCCGATGTCTATAAACTTTCCATGCCTCATCTACTAATTTTTCTATATTTCGACTGTCAGGTATTGATAATTTCTGAAGCTTTCTTATAATATCTTCTGTTGTCTGTCCTAGAAATAAGTTAGCGATTTGTAATTTCCCTTTGGTAGAAGAAAGGTCCAAGGTAGTATATTTTCTCATTGCTTCTCTTAATTTGTCTAGGAATTCGGTCGGTGTTTCTTTTGGTCCTTGTTTTATTTCAAATAGAACCAACCCATTTATGGCTTTTGGTATCGCATTTTCTAAGCCAAATTTAATCAGATTTTCATATCTCTTTAAAGCAGCATAATCTGCTGGATCATCACAGTCCCAGTCTGATATAGTCAGAGGAACATGTTCTTCCATTCTTTCTGCTAATGCACCAGTGATTATTTGGGCATTAACCTGAGAACAAGCTGGCTTTATCACCAGTTGCATAATGTACGTAATATTAAGTCTATATCTCTCCAGTCAGGATCCTGACTTTTGACAATCAATTTAAATTGTTTTGCTACTCCTATCAGTTCGTTTCAGTAGTTTTCTGTAATCTGTTTCCAAGCATCTAAGTCTCCCCTTGAAAAATTTACTCTTATTCTGGTTCGTCCCTCCGGTCCCATTGCTTCCCTTTAAAGGTGCCTGTGTCACGGGTCCTGTTTTACTACGGACACGAGCAGCAATCGGGGGACCTTTAAATACTTTTCTGCTATTATCATTACTGTTCATTCCTTCCTCCTCATCAGAATCAGGAGGACTTGCAGCAGAGGCTGGATTTATTGGATCTTGCAGGTTTTGTGTCGCAAATCTCGGGGAGACGTAATCTTCTATCCTGTCTTCCTCCCTTTTTCTCAATTTCAGACACATTTCACCTATGTCACATCCTGAACAACATCTTTCTAATTTGGGTTTCAGTCTTTTTCTATCTTCTTCTAAGGTTAGAATCAGAGGAAACAGGATTAGCAACAGAAATTCAAACTGGTATTTTGACTGCAACTGATTACTGCAGGATGCTAATTTAACTTTTCTTCATTCCCACAGAATGACAGAAAGGGAGGTTTTCTCTGTTTCCAAGTTGTTATCCTTTTCTTCTCAAGCAATTGGAGGTTGTAACCAATACTTTGAACAGGTAAGATGGTATGTGAGAAAGCTTTGAAATATAAAGTGCAATGAAAAGGTTAAACTGAGTTGTGTCACATATACCTTAATGTTGTTCTTTTTATCAGTGCTTCTTGAAACATTCAGTTCTACTACTGTCTCTTTGCTAAGGCTTTTTTCCTGTAACTTTTGCACACTGCAGTAAGTCTCTGGAGTATGAAACTACTGTTGAGTAATTAGTAGTTGCTGTGCTTGTAGGGTCAGATGTCAACATCTATTTTTGAGGGAAAGACAGAAAACCGGGTGTTTGATTGTCTCATGTTAAACAATGAGTCTTCCTATCATCTCTAAGCGATACAGGGTCATAGGCCTCATATAACCCTAAATGAACACTTTACATCCTGTGACACACTGACTCTGGGGAAGGTCCTTCATCTCTTTAAGGACTCCACAAATGGCGTCTGCAAGCTCCAATCTGATCCATGCAGATGACACTGTTTGGGGTGATGTTGATGCTGTTATCCCCAGGTTCATGAACTATTTAAGTAAATCAGTGCTGGCTTTGTTTTTTTCTTAAAATGCTATGGTATGAACTGTGAGAATTCAGATGCCGATTTATGGCTGAGGTTCAGCTGCCTGTTTAATGGGCCTGAGATTGATACTTGGGAGCAAGAGTTTCACCAGTCATTGAATGTTCTGCAGTCTCTCCACTGAGAACAGAGGATGTATATGTACCATTCAGCAGTCTAAAATACACATTTACTTTTCTTTGTAGCTCATCTTTTTGTAACTCCACTTTCTAACTTTCTTCATTGCTAGGGAAATATTATCCATGCTGGTTTTTAATATTCTTTAAAAAGCAGAAATCAGCCCACCATTATTAGGAATAAAGGAGGCTTGGGTTAATACAGGAAAGTGGGAGCCAGCACATCTTTAAGTGCCTTCATACAGGGGTCCCCAGTTGTGCCATGGGAGAACTGGATGCCCTGTTTGATCCCAGCAGGGTTTGCGCTTTCTTGCAATGATCAGCGTAGCATACCTCCTTGAACCAGAAATGCAGAAGGGTACTGTGTATGGACAAGGCTCAAGACTAGCATGAAGGAGGATGACTTTTTCACCAAATGCTTCTTATCACTTTCCAGAGTAGCTGACGAGTTGAAAATCCATCCAGGCCTGCTCCTTCTGCTTTTAATCTGGGGGGGCCTGTATCCATCTCTGATGGATGGCACTAAAGGCTCAGCCTGGCACTGTTTGTCCAATTTTTTATAAAGTAAGGTGATTTGTGGTGGTTTTTAATGTGATGAGAGTTCTTTCCTGAATCTTGGGATTTTTATTTTTTTTTTTTATAAAATGCCTTTTAAAGGTTCTCTTCAGCTTTAATTCTTCAAGAAGGAGCTTATATTCATTGGTCACACTTTCCTCTGTTATTAATGCTTGTTTTGGGAGATTAGGAAATTCAGATCATGCAAGCCAGTGTAGGACTTATTTGTCAGTCTTCATCTGCAAATGCTATACAGCGTGATTGTTGCCACAGAGGGTAGATGGAAACACATGGGCTTGCAAGATGTGCTGCATAAGCTTCTGACAGGTTTTTCAGTCCTGCAGAATGATTTTTCTAACGCAAAATGTAATCAGTAATATACAGATTTGTATCCATCCATATATGTACATATATAACTAGATAATGATACAGATACAGCCTATATCTAATATATTTCTATACGAAATAAGGTGACTTTTCATGTTTATACAGTGTAACTTTCATTTATGTGGTGGTTACATCAAGATATTCAGGAGATATTTTTGCTGTTCTATACTGCTCTGGTCTGGGATGGGGAGCCTGATAAGGGAACAGGGCTGTGGTGTGTGAGGAGAAATGAGCATGATCAGTATTTGAGAGGAAATCTTGTTATCTGTGTGAAAGCTTCATGGGGTGATACAAAGATAGGGTGAGAAAGTTCTGTACTTAATGTTGGTCCTTTAGGAGTGAAACAAGATAAATTTGTGGTTATCCGAATATCTTCCAGTTTTTATTGTAAACTACTGTCTATGTCATAAAACAATAATAGCTCTGCTTATTCTGCACAGCAGATGTGATGTATCTCATGCTTCTTGTGATGTTTTTCTGAATGCTCAAGAATAAGTAATAACTTACCACTTAAAGGCAAAAAACTATAGTATGAGGTTTTAAATGCACTGTATTTAGAATTCAAGAAATGCTTGGTTTTCCTGCCCTTTTGGAATATTAATTGCTTTTTTGAGGAAATATTTCAAACTGTATTTGTTGGTTACATCATTGCTTAGCTCTGGTTTTATGCCTTTGTTAATACACCAGAGGATGCTTATTTATCTCTAACTTCCATTTTACAATACAGTGTTTCAGCATAGTTTGTGATATCAGAAATAGATTAACTTTTGGTCACAGCTTTTGAGTTTTGTCTTTATATCATGATCACTACTTTTGGTGAGGTACATACAGCAGCAGCAGAACTCTTCACACTTACTTAGGTTATTCTCTTGAGGTTATTTAAATTCATTCAGAACATGTGGGGAGAAAACCCCAATTAAATCTTTAAAAGAAAAACCTGAACCATTTAAGAGACCTGTATCATTGCACCTCCCCTCCTTTAACTGCGCTCCAGAAGAGGCATGGGGTGGTAGGGAAAGATGATTTCTGTGTTTCCTGTCCACTCATGTTGGAAGCAAGTTCTGTGGATACAGTATGAGACTAGAATTGTTGTCTATTTCAGACATTGAATTGTAGGTGGGTGTACAGACATGCATTTTCTGACAGGTTACTTAGCAAGGCATTGGCATTCTTTTATGGTGGCCAGGGGACAATACCAAGGATTCTATAGGGGGAAATATATTTGTTTATGATCCAGCTCAGTGTGCTGTTACTGGCTGTATGTCTGTGTACAGCTCTTATGCCATTGTTCTGTGAGTACCATGGTTGTTTTCACTTTATTCTGACTGCATTAGTTGGAATATAAAGGGGTGGTCTACCTGGGTAAGATAAATACGTTGCTATTTTCACTTCTATTTCCTTTCCTATTTTGCATCCTACAGGAGCAGATGAACTAAATTAAAACTCTCTCCTGTTCATTTTGTTGGTCTTTAGAAGGTGGTAATGAAGGCTATTGTGAAGTAACCCCTTAGAGAGGAGCAAAGAGGAGTTCTGGTGCCATCTGTGCATCAAGGCGTATGTTAACTGTGCCTTTTAATCGCTCAATGTAGTATTGTATTATATAACATCTATGTAGACATATAATTACAAGGTAGCCCAATGCAATTATAACATTTAATTGCCACATTTTTACTATCAGATTTTTACATTATTATTGCTGTACCACTGTCAAGGAAAGACACTGCTTAGGTGGCAGGGAGAGAGGAAGGGTGAATATAACCCATAACTGATGTTCAGACAGCAGGCTCAGGCCACAATGAAGTGGCGTTCATTTGTTGCTCTGAGAGAATGAACAGAATACTTACTGTATTTGCAAGTAAATCATTCATTCTCTTAACCAAACTGGGTTTAGCAGGAAGAATTCAAATTGAGCTTTTGCAGAGTTTCGCTTGAGTCTAAGTGGAATTTTCCATCTAGAGGGAGTAGAGATGTGGTTGCTCTGACCGTGCTGAGATGAATTGCACAATATGAGTAGAATTAAATGCTGCAAGGACAAATCTCGGTAGCTGTGCGCATATTTGTTACTCCCAGTTGAACTAGGGCTTTTGATTACCTATCTGCAGTTCTATCAGAAGTTATTTTTGTCCCTTTCCACCTGCAGATGTTTCATTTGGAACACTTCACAACTTATTACCTCTCTTTTTAAGAGCCTGATAGCTCTGCTTTAATGGTTCCTTTCTAAGATGAAGGAATGTACAGAATGTTTTTGATTAAGAAGGCAGGTAATCGGGAGGTAATGTTTTAAGTATGAAACAAAAATATAACCTCCCCCTGCCCCTGTCAAGCACCTGTAATCTCTTCAGAATGATCTCAGTTTGAGTTACCTTCTGTCCTCTTGTACCATGGCATTGACAGAGTGTTAGTTTAGTATTAAATGTTCTGGGCTGAATGCTCTTAAGGAGTCAAATGGGTATTGCTGTATTTATTGACTTGGATACTTTTCAATAGTTGAAGTCTAGCTCTAGGAGTGTGAGTTTTTAGTCTTTTATGGAGTTTTAAAGAAATTAGCTTTAAAATGTCAAAGAATAGAAGGTTTTTTTTTTAAACCCTTTGGATGTTTGTGCCTTGTCTTCCACTTGACAGAATTGTTTTTAATTCTCAGTGAAATTGTCCTTTTAAAACTTTGTCAATTAGACGGTTTTCAAAGCAGTGTTGCTTCTAGGTCTTTTATGTTGTAAGTCATTGAAAAAACTCACTGAGGACAATTTAAATAGACAAGTGAAAATTTTTTCCATGAAACGAACACAGTTATGAAATAGACACTATTGTGCAGGATTTTGTAACTTGCATCTTTCTGTAAAATTGAGGAGCTAAATTCCCAAATCCCTGAGGCTGTTTTTTAGCTGGAGACTAGGGTAGGTGGTAGTGGGAAGCACCAGTCCTTTACAGCTGTTCTGTTCCCCCTTCTGCCCTCCTCCATGCACCACCCTCAACTAATAAAGGGCTATTTCGTTTCTGCACTCAGATGAGCTTGTAATTAATATACAAGGATAATTACTGTGACAGTTAATGACAGACACTAAGATGCCAGGAAAATAGAATTGTTTGTAGGGGGACAAAGTTATCTATGGGATGGACTGTTGTCAAACTGCCCTTTTACTGTATCTCTGAAAGAGATAAGTCTGCATCAGCTGTAAGCAAACTGACAACTCAAGTGCTATTGTAGTAGCTGTGATAGGAAACTACTAGATAGCTGTGAGTGGTGTGAGATGTCAGGAGTGTGCTGCATGAGCACTTTCCCGGGTGATGGTGATGTGCAGGATCCCTCGCAAGCACTGGCACAGCATCCCAGCAGGTTTCTGTGAATTGCATCCTTGCACAGCACTGTGGGCTCTGTTGGCTGTGGGTCCAGAGTGACATTCCTTCACTAAACTTTGTTTTCTTGGGCTTTCTGAAGGGGTTACACCACATTTGATTTCAAAAGATCTGTTACCATAGGGATTTGGTAGACTTGTTTGGATGCGTTAGATGACTCAAGGCCAGGTTGGATGGGGCTTTGGGCAACCTGGTCTGTTTGGAGGTGTCCCTGCCTATGCCAGGTGGGGTTGAAACTGGATGGTCTTTAAGGTCCCTTCCAACCCAAACCACTGATCTGATGATTCTTATGTTTCTTAGCAGAGAATTACATTTGTGAGTCTGACCCTCTGTAAGAAGTGATGCAAGCTGTTGGCCCCAATTTTTTTTAAACCTGGGGTGAAAAGCAAAAGAAAACCCTAGGGTCCATGATTCCACATGAGTCTTTAGGCCACATATATGATGTGGTACTCTTGGATTTATTCAGTGGGTAAATACACTAAGTTTTGTTGACTTTTAGTTAAATCTTTTTAAAATCTAACAGATGCCAATCTAGACTAATCCCATGTAATGAAGCAACCGCATGATGTTACATTCTACTGCATCCTCCAAATATGGTTTTCCATTGCCATCTGTACTTAATATATTTACACTTTTGTTCTGTCATTTGCCATTGACTGATTTATCTCTGATTCTTTCATGCTTTCCTACTAAGATGCAAGATACCATTCTGATGCAGCTTTGCCTGTTTTTTTTTCTCTCCCCATTATTTTTCCACTTATGTTCCACAAATCCCTTTCATATTCCTTTCGGTCTTCACTGCTTGTTTTACTCAGTACAGAGAAGAGGGAAATATTATTGTCATAGTTCACATCTTTGGCTTTTGAATGACAGTGTAATAGAAATAAGTGAGATTGAGCCAGGTTTTATTCTAGCTTCTTAGGAGGTGGAGCATCTGACCATGGATTCTGGTGCTCTCTTATTATTTTATAAACCTGTAGCAGACTGCTTCTTAAGGAAGCATCTTAAGGAAAAAGCCTCAAGTATAGTGGTATTAATATTCTAGAAGGTGGTGTGTATTTAGATATTCACTGATCAATAACGTTGCTTGCATGCAGGTTGCTCTTTTGTAAAGGTTAGTCTTACGCCTATTAGTTTTGTTGCTCTGTGTGTTTAGTTATGTTAAATTGCATCCAGTCTGTTAGGTGCCTGGTCCTGTTCTGTTGTAGCCCTGTGACAAATCTTGTATAGGCTTCATGGGAATCGGGTCTTGAGATAAGATGGAGTCAGAAGGAAACAGAATACAAATGTGAAATCAGAAGTGTCTGTGAAATCTTAAAATAAGTTTAAAATCTTACACTGTCTAAAGAGCACAAGAGACAGGGAAGTGAGGGAGTTCTGGTATCAAGATATCTTTAGTTTGGGAAGAGTTTGATTGAAGTCAGTCATATATACCTGGTTAAAATTGCTGTTTATAGAAGTTGTTTAAATACAGTTTTCCTTATGCTTGTTTTGTTTCACACATACAATCGCATCTGTGGGTTTGGTATATCACCCTGTATCTGACTTGAAAACAGCCGTGGGACTTTCTGTTTGCTAACCACCGTTACTATTGGTAAAAGGCCAAACAAGATAGCTGAATGGTTGTGCTAAGTGTACTTCCCCTGCTCTTCTCCTCTTTTTCCTTAGTTTTAGTGTGACATGGCACCAGTAGGAGAATTAATGTTAAAACTTGCCCATTTTCAATTGTCATTTCTGGGAATCTGATAGCAGGGATCTGATAAGCAAAGAGCTTTGGTGGGAATGCCTGTTCATGTTAGATTAAAAGAAATACATATTTTTTCAGCATTTTTGTATTAAAATAGCTGTTCTTGATTAGAACATTTATAAAAGCATCACCCTGGGTTTCCATATCTCACACACATCAGTCTTTGGTCTCTGGTTTTTGCCTTGGTCTCTTCCCCTCCTCCTTCCTAAATCTAATGTCTGATCAGTATAACTGCTTAGTATTATAATGTCTGCAATAATTTATTATTTAGAATCCCTGTGATACTAGGAGCAGGCTCTGACCCATTAGAATGCCCTGTCCTTGCTGAGGAAGCTTATGGGGCTGACCAGTTAACTCCAATACAAAGACAGATAGCCTTTTGATTATAGTCAGAGATCCCAAAATATATGAGCTGGCATAGGCATTTGGAAAGAGAAACAATGTACACACCTAAAACATAGATTGGTATTCTTACTGTATTTTGTAGTGTTACATCTATTTTGACATCTAACATGGAATTTTTGCATGCCTGGGGAGGAGGAGGGAGAGAGGGAAAGGAATGCGTTTCTCCTCTGAGCATAACTCCTCTCTTGTGAGGGAAGATTGGCTTGGAATTCTCCATTGCTACTTAAAGTCTGTTCTCTGTGCAGTCCTGATTACATAGTGATTGGTACTTACGTGTAAAAATATTTATGGTTCACCATAAATATTTATTAGTAAGAAGTTTTTCAGACTTTTTTTTAGCATTTTTAAATAAGAAATGGTAAACAGTTTGTCAACTATATGATCTTAAGATTCTTTCCAACCCTAACTATTCCATGATTCTATGATTTTTACCATGTTAAGTTCAATTTGTAGTGCTAGAGAAGACTGCTCAAGACCTTCTGATCATCTAAAAATCATTGTACATCTTGTATGTTCTATGCTGTTTTCTTCAGGCTTTTCTCTTAAACCATGGGCAGATGTTACAACCTCCTGGTATTCCTTATTGGTTTCTTATTCCACCTTTACTATGTTCATCAATCTGTTTACTTCTCATTGAGGCAGATTATAATCCAAAGCAAGTTAGGAAGTGTTCTCAAACTGGAGGGTGCTGTCAAATTCATGGGAAATAAAAGATGATTTCTAACAGGAAGTTCTTTATGAGCACTAGGAATAACTTTCTCCATTACTGCAGACTCCTGAAAACAACAGATGGCTGGGAACCTCTGTTAAAATTTTATGTGTACTGCTTCTTATTTGAAATGTGATGGGGTGCTCAACTGTCAACATATGATTGGTAATTGTGTTATTCCTATATGTGAAAGTAACCAGACAGTAAGTATTTTGCTGGTCAAGGTAAGTAGCCAAATAGCAATTTTTAGCTTGTTCTGCTAAAGTAGTTGCAGGAAGGAACATGAAAATGGGTAGAAATAGTGCATTAGCTATGCAGAGGGTGGTAGGTATGTCAAGGGAAATCACGTATAATGGTATTTTTTAAAGCCAATATTATTTAAAAAGAGCAGTCTGAGTTTGATAATTGTCAATATTGGGAAGGCTTCTTGGCAGCGGGCTAGCTATTTTTGGTGACATGGCTGAAAGGAAAGCATCTTTGAGACCTCAGATTGTCTGCTTGTTTGTATGGATCTAATAAAACATTTTGAAAGTAGCTCTTGTTGCATTCTTGCTTACAATCAGCTGAAGCTTTCAAAATGTTCACAAGGTGCTGAGACTTGATTTATGCATTCAACTTTTCCTCCATAGAGCTCAAAATAATGATACAGTTGCTAAAACAGAGTAGTTTGTCTACCTTCTTTGTTGTGTTTTTCCTTAAGTGTTTTGGTAGTAGTGGTGTGTGTTTCTTTTCATTATTGAGTTGAAATATGGTTGTGAATGAGAATTTTTCTTTTACATTACCTTATTAAGAGCAGTTAGAGGTAGAGGTTAGCGACCTAGAGGTAATATTTGAGATTTCTTGATGGGAATGCAAGAAAAGAAATACTAATCCAGCTGTGTCAGCATGTTTTATTGCAAATCTCCATTTGAAGAGAACATATTTTGGTTAGTCTGAAGTTTAGACACAGTATTAGTAACAGTTTTCATAGGCACACAGATTGGAGATTTTAGTTTGTTGGCTGACTGAACCCTAACAGTTGAAGTTTCTGGTGTTAATTTAGCTTGGTATCAGTTAGCCACTTTTTACAACAACCTAGGTCTTGGTGATGAGAAGAGAGAAATATCTCACATTTCTTCCTATAAAGACCTTGGAAAAATAGGGAGAAACAACTCCTGGCATAGCTTGTGGACAGCTTTAATAAATAAAAAAGTCTGTGTACTTCGCCTACATAGTTCCTGCAGTGTTTACCACTACACTGATTCATTAAGTGCTTGTGTGCTTTGTGCCCTTACAAAACCCTAATATTTTATCTTATTTGCTCAAGTTGGAAGAAGAAAATACTTAACACAATGTATCAAGAAACCAGAAGTTTGGGCAGCTATTAACTTCCCTTTAATGGAAGAAGATGCGAATTTAGAGGCTTGGTATTGCATAAGTAACCTTAAATCAAACTTGATCTCTTTCTGTGCATGGCTGTGTTCAGACATTTTCTGGATGACATTTGCTTGTTGATTGTAGATCTAAAAGGCGCTGGCAAACTGTTGATATCTTTGTAATGTTTTTCTGCTTGTGAGAGATACTGAGATGCTGTATCAAAACTCAGGTTATTCCTGTTTTTTTCCTTGACTTCATAGACTGTACAATGCTATTGAATCTTAATAAACAAACACTTTTGAATAGAAACGGAAATACTCTTCTCTGTGATCCTCATCTATGTTTTTCCCCAATGTAATTTTGTGGTTTTAATTCTTGCTTTAGAAGTGATAACATGACTTGAACTATATAGCTGCATGGTTGAGGAAAGAGAAAACCTCTTTCTCACACAATTTACTGTGTGTGTACAGAATCAGACAGAAACTTACTACAATTTTTTCTTTCCAGTGCATTTATTAGGACCTTGTGGCATAACTGCTCCAGGGTTTAAAGGATACCATCTACTTGATTTTTATATATTCTTTTATTTTTAATAAGTTGTATCTTTTAAAAACCCGAGAGGCTGTTAAAATGCTTTAACTAGAAGGCAGTGTTGGTTTGTTTGAATGGAAAGTGTGCCTCTCCTGCCTCATGCTGTCCTCTTCTCATAAGCTCTTTTACGCTGGAGGGATACTTGGTTTGACTTATAAGATCAGCGGTCCCTTCTACAGAATGTTCCCTTCCTTGTTGTTCAGCTTGCTCTCCTGTTGTTTCAGTTGTTTTCAGGGCTGCTGTTCTCGATTCCTTCTTCCAGCATTTGGTGAAGCAACAGGTGTGAATGTATTTCAGCTGAAAACAAAACTGTGATGCTGCGAGGTAGGACTGCAGGAAGTGTGCTGTTAAAAAGCAGTGACATAATCCAGTAAACCTGGGAATAGGTATTCTTTTCCTTGTTAATCCTGCTTCTAGCGACTGTAGGTATTACTTAATTTGATGGGGATATTTTGAGATACAGGCATGATTTTTCCATTGAGTTGTACTAATTTGTTTCTATGACCTTCATGTAAAAAGTAACCCTTATTTGCTTCGTTACCTTGGGTAATATAAGGTCCGTTGAGGGGGAGTAATAAAGGGAGAAATATAAGCATGAAGGAAACACCTGTACTTCTTTTTCCCTCTTTTTTTTTTTTTGTTAAGTGCAAGATATTTTTATTTACAGCCAGTGTTCGGTTGTTGTAGCCAGGGTAATAAATCAGGAACTTTGATGTGTGCAGAAGAGTATGGAGTCTTTGAGCCTCAGGAGAGGTGGTCATAAATTCTGTGGGTCAGGAGGGTTGTTCAAGATCTAAGTGTTAAAGCTGGAACGGGGCAGTGGAAACGCATTGAATCTACAGTTACACAGATTGAAACCTTCTCAGACTTATGGACTGTTGGTTCTTGATCATGGGCTGTTATAAGTAAACATGTTTACATCCAATACCTCATGCACCTAGGTAAACAGTACTGAGTTCAATGTGGAATACTACTTCAACAGTTGTTAATAGCCTTCCAGATTTAATAAAAGTGTGTCACACGATGACTTTGCTTGTTGCTACCTTAAGATGTAGTAAAATTATTTTTGCATACTGCATGTTTTTACATGTGACAACATTTTAGATATTTCTTTGATTTTAAAGTCTATTTTATGCATAATCTGCATGTAAAGTGTCACAAACTGAAAGCACTCCTCCCCCTTTGGGAAGTTTCAAAGAAAAGGGAACCTGTTTTAAATACAGGTTTGCACACACATACATGCTGCTCTAAGAGATGCAAGGCTCCATTGCTTGTCCTTGCCTGCAGAGAAGATGAGAACATGAAGCTTGCAACAGATTTTAGTCACATTGTTGGCAGATGAAGAAGCTCAGGGTCTGGATGGTGAAGTGGCCAAGGTTGGAGCTCCTGCTCCTTTCTGCCAATGTCCTGGCAAGGCAACTGCCACCACATAGATGAAACTAATCTTAGCGGTGGCAATGTGTTAAACTGCTGCAGGAGGAATAACCACAAGAGTTTGATAGCTTTAAAGTATTTCTTAAGCTGCTAGATTTTTTTGCTGCTGGTACAGAATTACAGGTAAGAGATTATATCCAAGTGGACCCAGTAAAAATCAGTCCCACCTGCTCTTAATCAAAGGTGCTGTTACAGGTTATGGCAAAAAGGGTGGATATTTTGACATTCTTCTGGCAAACTTTGGGAATGAAACTAAGCGCCTTCAAAGCATGAGAGATGCACATGCAAGTGCTTTCAGGGTATGCAGAAGTTCAGGGGTAAGTCGCTAGTGGTGCCTTGGCATGATATTTTGCATGTGTATGAGAAAGGAGGAATGTGCTTGAAATGTTCTCAGTGCTGTTTCCACTAAGATGCCAGTTCCTGTGACTACACATCACCCTATGCAGCAATCAATAGTGTGAGAATCAATGTACAGCTGGTGTTCAGTACAGTGGCAGGACAGTGGCGGGGTTGGCCTTTTAGGCGAGGAGTAGCTGTGGGTTTGCGTTTTCCTCAGGTGCAGAAAGTTGCAGAACTGGGTTTCCTGGGGGCTGGGTGCCTTCTTCACCCACTGGGCACCGTGTGTTTGCTCAGGGGGAGGAGGAGGCTGTTGCTTTTACATATGTTCTAAAAAACAGTGGGACATAGGGCCTCAAATTCCAGTAGATGCCATGTTATGTACCTGTGGGAGCATCTGCTAAAGAGCATGGAGTTTAATTGTTACAAACTCAAAATACATTTGAATAAGATTGCTTTATAGTAACATAAGCGTCAATAAGGGTGGAACAGGACCACATACTTACCTGCTTCATGGCATAACTGCATCTTTTTTCTTTATGTAAATACAGGCACTTCAGAAGGGACAAAAAGCCTCCAACATGGCTCTAGTATGACTTACATTTCTGGGCAAATACTCTCTTACTACTGAGAAGAAAGACTGAACATTTGATCCGAGGAGTGTGGATTAGTTTTCATTGCATTACCTTTTGGTTGTTTTCTTCTTTGTTTGTGGCTTTGTAAGCCAGAGCAGTAGACTGCAGCCGGAAGATAAAAATTGGGTATTTCTCACATGTAGGGCACTCTCCTGTGTATCATTCACTGACTTGTCAGGTTAGACACTTGTTCCATTGGTAAATGAAGTACCATATACAGTTCTCTCCTGTCTGGCGAGGCTTCCAGACTCCACCAGTCCTTACATACAACAGAATAATATTCATGGAATGCTTCTGGAAATAAGTTTTTGGGGGTTGTTTGGTGATCTTGGTTTGTTTACAGTGGGATTTTTTGTTGTATTTGTTTTTGGTCATACTTCACAGCCAGGTAACACCCACTGAGTTGTGCTGAATGTTCATACATTGAATCATAGAATCATAGAATAGTTAGGGTTGGAAAGGACCTTAAGATTATCTAGTTCCAATTCCCCCTGCCATGGGCAGGGACACCTCACACTAAACCATACCACCCAAGGCTTCGTCCAACCTGGCCTTGAACAATGCCAGGGATGGAGCATTCACAACCTTCCTGGGCAGCCCATTCCAGTGCCTCACCACCCTAACAGGAAAGAACTTCTTCCTTATATCCAATCTAAGCTTCCCCTATTTAAATTTTAACCCATTACCCCTTGTCCTGTCACTGCAGTCCCTAATGAACAGTCCATCTCCAGCATCCCTATAGGCCCCCTTCAGATACTGGAAGGCTGCTATGAGGTCTCCACGCAACCTTCTCTTCTCCAGGCTGAACAGCCCCACCTTTCTCAGCTTATCTTCATACGGGAGGTGCTCCAGTCCCCTGAGCATCCTCATGGCCCTCCTCTGGACTTGTTCCAAGAGTTCCATGTCCTTTTTATGTTGAGGACACCAGAACTGCACACAATATTCCAGGTGAGGTCTCATGAGAGCAGAGTAGAGGGGCACTCAATCCCACTGTCCATGTAACCGACAAAGATGTTAAACAAGACCGGTCCCAACACTGATGCCTGAGGGACACCACTCATTACTGGTCTCCAGCTGGACATTGAGCCATTGACCTCAACTCTTTGCATGCGGCCATCCAGCCAGTTCTTTATCCCCCGAGTGGTCCACCTATCAAACTGATATCTCTCCAATTTAGAGACAAGGATGCCATGTGGGACAGTGTCGAACGCTTCGCACAAGTCCAAGTAGATGACATCAACTACTCTGCCCCTGTCCATCAGTTCTGTAGACCCATCATAGAAAACCACCAAATTGTTTGGGCAGGATTTCCCCTTAGTGAAGCCATGCTGGCTGTCACCAAGCACCTTGTTGTTTTTCATGTCTCTTAGCATGCCTTCCAGGAGAATCTGCTCCAAGATTTTGCCAGGCACAGAGGTGAGACTGACTGGTCTGTAGTTCCCTGCATCATCCTTTTTCCCCTTCTTGAAAATGGGGGTTATAGTTCCCTTTTTCCAGTCATTGGGAACTTCACCTCACTGCCATGATTTTTCAAATATGATGGTCAGTGGCTTAGCAACTTCATTAGCCAGCTCCTTCAGGACCCGCGGATGGATCTCATCAGGTCCAAAGGACTTGTGCACTTTCAGGTTCTTAAGATGGTCTTGAACCAGATCCTCTCTTACAATGGGCCTAAGGTCTTCATTCTCACAGTCCCTGCATCTGCCTTCCAAGACTTGGGTGATGTGGTCAGAGCATTTGCCAGTGAAGACTGAGGCAAAAAAGTAATTCAGAACCTCAGCCTTCTCCAAATCCTGTGTAGCCAGTTCTTCCGATAGCTTCCGGAGGGGGCCTACGTTGTCCCTAGTCTGTTTTTTATTCGCTACGTACCTATAGAATCCCTTCCTGTTATCCTTAACATCCCTAGCCAAGTTTAATTCTAACTGGGCCTTAGCTTTCCTAACCTGGTCCCTAGCTTCTCAGACAACATCCCTGTATTCTTCCCAGGCCGCCTGTCCTTGCTTCCACCTTTTATAAACCTCTTTTTTCCTTTGAATTTTTCTCAGCAATTTTTCTACATTGGCAAAGCATGTATGAGGACTGCTTTTGAATCAGTTCTATCAGATGATAAATATGGAATGCACATTTTAACTGTCACTAGTAAGTATCAACATTAACATTTCATATAATGTTTCATCCCTGGAGATTAAAGTGCTTTGAGAGAAAATATCTGTATCTAAATGTATGTACAGAGAGATCTGTTTGACTTGCCTAAAATCACAAAACAAATCTGAGGCAAAACTAAAGTTCAAGCACCAATAGCATTGTAGATACTGAGACTTGCTACTTATCTACATATTTATATATTTCTTCGTTGCTTTTTCATCAACACCAGCAGCTTCCTGGAAGTTCGCAGTACAAGTTGGGATAAATTTTATACTGTTTTCTTCTGAAAACCTTGCTTGTTTTTCAAGAGCAGCCCTCCAACCAAGCCATATTGCATGTGATCAGCTGTGTTAGTCTGCCTTAGTTTGTAAGCTATCTAGGTATACTTTCCCATTGTAAAACGTGTGGAACTGAGGTGGGTGTGGGGTTGTTTTTTAGTGTATCTTTTCCAGCATACTATTTCCCTTTAAAATCGTGACCTTACAGGAAACCTAGGACAGGGAAATGAGTGAAGTCTCTCTAGAGCTGTTACTGTCACCTTTACGTGTAAATGGTTTCAGACAATTGAATCTAGATTTGGATCGCAATTGGTTACAATGAAGGTTGTCTTCTGCTCTGAAAAGCAGTCCTTGCACATATATTCATGCAAGTGCTTAGACCTGTAAGCTACATCTGTGTTGGAAGTAAGAGACTGCAGTCATCAAACTACCTGTGCAGCCCTAGTGTGTCACGGAACTCTTGAAACATTAGGAAAAGAGGATTATTCCAAAAGAGAGAGTTAAGTGTTTTCTCAGTCCAAAATTATTATAACCCTGGTCGTGAGGGTATGGTCTGGCTGTAGTGTATTAAGTCATAGAATCATAGAATAGTTAGGGTTGGAAAGGGCCTTAGGATTGCCCAGTTCCAGCCCGCTGCCAGGGGCAGGGACACCTCGCACTAAACCATGTCACCCAAGACTCCATCCAACTTGACCTTGAACAGTGCCAGGGATGGAGCATTCACACAACACTGCCTTCCCTTCCACTTGGAAGGAAAAAAAAAAAAAGGAGGAAAAAAACCAATGGAGGGTTGGTTTTACATGGGGCATAGGGAGTTTTCTTCTCATAACTTGTGAGGCAGGAGATATTCTCAGGTCTTCAACATGATTTTCCAGCAGTTTTGTACAGTGACTGGGACCTGCAGCTGCAATTGGTGCAGTTACACCAGGGAGAGACAGTGCTGTCGGAGTATGACGTTGCTCAAAAATGTCAGTTATAACACAACAATTCAATGATGTTTGATTTCTTGCCTTGGTCTTGGGCTTTGCTTTTATGACTTGTGGATCAGGACTGCCTGTAGTCTTCCTTTAATACTTAATCAAATTGAGTATATGACTGAGATGCTGAACTATCTGTTGCTAGTTAAACATACAGAACACTCAAATAATATTGTAGGGTTATAAAAATGTGCAAAAGGGGAGGCAGAGGTGTTTGTTTTACCTCTAAAACACTAATGCCTGGTAGTTCAACATGTAGTTAGGGCAAATATCTCCTTTAAATAGTATGAAGAGCAAAACGCTGTCACTTTTTGGTGTTGTTGGATGCAGTTTGCTTTTCATCAAAGCTGCTGCTAAGGTTCATTGAACTGTTACAGGACTATTTGTTAAAGCAGTTTCTCTGAAGGCTTACTCAGAGACAATGATCTGTCAGCATTCAAAACTCTTTGCACTGCATTTCCATGAGACTGTAGAGAATTTATCTTCCTCTTTGATATAAAACCAAAACAAAAATTGCTACGAAAAAAGGTGAGCCTTTACCAGAATCTTACGAAGATGGAATTCAGTAATTTCTCTATTTGTTTGGTCACATTAGGCAGAAGCTGATTAAGTTCAGTGCCTGATTTTTAATCTCGGTGTTCATACGCTGTCAAGTCTTGAACAAGAAAGCTAGAAGTACTCAAAGCTTATGTGGCAGTGCCAAACACAATGAAGCTTGAAGGTGTATGTCAGGATTTTTTCAGAGTTACATAATCGCTTCATCTGTTGCAAGCCAAATATTAGTTTTTAGAAAGATTATTCAGATAGACTTCAGCATGCAGTGCTTGCCCTAGCATGGCCCGGTTTGCACTGTGCTGAATTGGCCAAGGAGTGTTTTGACAGTGAATGCAAGTGTGTTGTGTTTGACTTCAGGCCTTTACATTATGTGGAAACATGGCTTTTCCTCCCCACTGTGATAACTGTGGCTCAATTTATGTGCGAATTGGAATGTGCATGAGGATAAAATAATCTTATGGTTTATATGTTTTGCATAAGAATTGTTTTTGTGCATTATCTAGGAGGAATGCTGCTGTTTGCAACTCTTACACAACTGATGATACTCTTCAAGGAGCAGTTCTGCATCAGAAGTAAATGCGCTGACTTAAATAAGAGAAAAATCTTTTTATATGCTTAGTGTTTCCTTTGAGTGCAGTTTGTGCTCTCTCCATAATCCCAGCGGACACTGGGAGCTGGGGGAGAGAGTCAAGTTTGTAATCCACAGGAAAATGCAGAAATCTTCAGCAGGCTGTCTTGAATCATGAAATATTTCTGGCTTCTTTTAAGACCTAGTTTTTTTAGGGTTTTTAGCTGAAATGAAGAACTCCTCTAGAGGTTTATGTGTAGAGAACTCTGGAAGTGTATCAAAATTTATAACTAAGGCAGCCTTGTCTAATTCCATGCCCTTGCAGGAAGTCTGAGTGTCTTGAGGAGAACACTTGTTAAAGTCAAGAGTTAATCAAAAACCTCCAAACATTAGTAAAGCTCAAGGTTCACTTAAATTTAGAATTCATAGAAAGAGATCATATGGAAATGAGCCCTAAGTAGAAAAAAGAATTATGGGGACCTGGTAGTTCTTCAGAGAAATGATAACTCCAGAAGCAGGAATTAACCTAACACAAAACAGACAGATAGAAAGTGCAATAACACAACCAGCTTGGACAAATGAGTTCTTTACTGAAAACAAAGCAAGAAGAAACATACTGAAGCAAGACAGTGCAGAGAGGAAACTGGAAGAGACAAGGCAGAAATTTGCAGTACCTTTCAAGAGAGTTCTATATAAATACGTCTTGGAAAATTGAATCCATTGATAGCTGATGTCTCAATTAGTTGTCTCCATTAGTTCACTAACACAGTCAAATCGGAGCTTAAATGCTGGAGACCGCTTTCTAGCATTAAGGATGTGTTAATGCTCAGCAGTTACAAACAGTAGATCTGCTGTCACATATATAAGATTTGCCTGGGCCTGAGAGATGGGCAGATGATCACTCGAGATTCCTGCCCGTCTTCCCTTTATTTTCTTTAATGATGCTTTGATCCTGCCAGTGACTGGGAGGTCACTTCATGAAGCTTGTGCAGAATTTTTCTTTCCATCATTCTGCACTTATTTAATTCTTGTTTGTCCAGATTTGTGGGTATAACTTTCATAGCTTTTATTGTTATAGGTCATCTTTTAGTGAGAGGTGTCCCTGCTCATGGCAGGGGGTTTGGAACCGGATGATCTTAGGGTCCTTTCCAACCCTAACTAGTCTATGATTCTATGATCTTGTGTGAACCACCAAAACTGACGTAAATGGCTCAAATTAGTTTTTAAGATTGTTATTGCAAATAACGGAGTAAATATTATAAATATTAATTTTACTTGGATTGGAAAGAACTGATTGAAACTTTGAATAGTTTTTATACAATTTAGGTAACACGTTCCTACACTTACTCTTTACTTTTACTGAACAGAGTCCAAGAAGGTGAGCTTCTGGGCATGCTACAGAAAGAAAGCTTGACCTTACTAGTAAAGACTGAGATAAAGCCAACATTCAGTCCCTCAGCCTTACCTCAGCCAGATTCATCTCCAAGTGGACTTGGCTTGCCTGACTGCATCTCTGCATCCTTGGGCAGTTTCTCTGTTTTCCTCCCAGGTTACCTGTCCTTATTCCACCTTCTGTATACTCACTTTCTATGTCTGCATTTTGTCACGAGATCCTTGTTTATCCATGCAGGCTTTCTAGCATGTTTGCCTGACTTGTAGCTTGTTGGGATGGGCTGCTCTTGAGCTGGGAGGGAGTGGTGCTTCAATATTAACAAGCTTTCTTGGACTGCTGTCCCTCCAGGGTCTTATACTACAGGACTCTTCCAAGCAGATCAAGGAAGTGGCCAAAATCTGCTCTCATGAATTCCAGGGTTGCGATCTTGCTTTTTGCTCTGCTCTCTCTCTGCTCCTGAACTCTAACCATCTTATGGTCACTGCAGCCAAGGTTGCCTTTGACCTTTGCATCCTCAATTCCTTATTCGTAAGTATGAGGTCCAGGAAATCACCTCTCCTTATTGGGCTTCTCTATTACTTTTGTCAGAAAGGTGTCATCAGCACTCTCCAGGAACCCCCTCTATAGCTTATACTGTATGATCCTCCACTGCAGCACTCTAAACATGTCAGCTATCCTATCTTGTCTCCGTCATCCCAGCAAGATCACAGCCTTGCATCTGCACATAGACCTCTTTATTCTTCTAATTCTTTAACTCCTTCCTTTCAGTGTTTTAAGAGAAGTTACATAGACCCTAAGTATGATTTGCCCAGAAAAAAGGCAGCACCTTTAATTCATCTGGTTGTAGGTTATTTATAATGATTAAAAAAAAACCCTCCCAGATGCATGAGCTTTCAGATTGGTTTGCCAAGGAAAGATGTTAGACTTCAGCTTTTGTTTATAGCTTGTGAGAATCAGTTAACATGATTGATGCTGGGTTTCAAAGGTTGTGTGACGCACATAGACCTAATTCTTCTTAGTACAGTTGAATATCAGCAGTATGACTCAAGCTTTCAGTTATAGTTCTGCACTCATTAGTTTCCAGAAATCTCTTTCACATTTGTGCACTTGAAAAATCTTTAATGAGGGTGTGTATACCCTTGTATACTGTTCTTATAGAGAACAATTCACTGGACGGCTGAATGGAGGAGACGTAATTACTATTACTATTAAGGTTACTTTCTTTTTCAAATGAAAGAATCTGCACATTAACTGGGTCAATGTCTGTGTGTTAGCAGTTTGATCTTCTTCCCATTTCCTTTGGCAAGCCTGCAATTACGTACTTTTTAGAACATACAGGATCAGATGAATGGAAGTTATTCAAAGAGACATTGAGTTTTCATCTGATTTCTCTTTGCCTTGTTTTGGGTGCTTCTGGAATGTTGAAGGTGCTAGCCTGCTTCCTAGAGATTTAGTATGGATTTATAACTAAATGCTGACAGTGTCTATTTCGGGATTGAGGTCTAGACTGAGATTCACTATGCAGTCCTTTCTTTTTGGAGAGCATTTTACATTCCCTTTACAGTATCACAGTGTGCTAGCGATTGGAAGGGACCTCGAAAGATCACCTAGTCCAATCCCCCTGCCGGAGCAGGAACACCTAGATAATGTTACACAGGAATGTGTCCAGGCGGGTTTTGAATGTCTCCAGGGAAGGAGACTCCACAACCTCCCTGGGCAGCCTGTTCCAGTGTTCCGTCACCCTCACTGAGAAGAAGTTTCTTCTCAAGTTTAAGTGGAACCTCTTGTGTTCCAGTTTGTACCCATTACCCCTTGTCCTATCATTGTTTGCCACTGAGTAGAGCCTGGCTCCATCCTCGTGACACTCCCCCTTTATATATTTATAGACACTTATAAGGTCACCCCTCAGTCTCCTCTTCTCCAAACTATAGAGACCCAGCTCCCTCAGCCTTTCCTCATAAGTGAGATGCTCCACCCCCTTAATCATCTTTGTTGCCCTGCGCTGGACTCTCTCCAGCAGCTCCCTGTCCTTCTTGAACTGAGGGGCCCAGAACTGGACACAATATTCCAGATGCGGTCTCACCAGGGCAGAGTAGAGGGGAAGGAGGACCTCTCTCGACCTACTAACTACCCCCCTTCTAATACACCCCAGGATGCCATTGGCCTTCTTGGCCACAAGGGCACAGTGTTGGCTCATGGTCATCCTGTCGTCCACTAGGACCCCCAGGTCCCTCTCCCCTACACTGCTCTCTAACAGGTCGTTCCCCAACCTATACTGGAACCTGGGGTTGTTCCTGCCCAGATGCAGGACTCTGCACTTTCCCTTGTTATATTTCATCAAGTTATTCCCTGCCCAACTCTCCAGCCTGTCCAGGTCTCACTGGATGGCAGCACAGCCTTCTGGCGTGTCAGCCACTCCTCCCAGCTTAGTGTCATCAGCAAAATTGCTGATAGTACACTCAATTCCCTCATCTAAATTGTTGATGAATATATTAAATAATACCAGTCCCAGTACTGACCCTTGAGGCACTCCGCTAGTTACAGGCCTCCAACTAGACTCAGCCCCATAGACTACAACCAATTTTGGGCATAGATTTGGAGAATGGAGGATTCAGTGACTTCCCCCTCATCGTTGCTGCTCGTGTATGAAGAGAGAGAACTCCATGACTTTGTTTAAATGCACATACTGCCTCCATTTGCTGCCTCCACTGGGAGGTGGATTGTACTGTACAAAATCAAGCTTTTTGTAGAAGTTCCCAGCTGCACTTATCATGGAGGAAGGATTTCTGGTTGGAAGCTGCTTTGTTCATGAAGCTTATTTACATTTTTGGTGGTAATTTGTACAAGCAATCAAACAAATGCATAGAATAAGATCAAACCCCTCTGCTGGCCTGTTTTGTCCTTGTGCAGGTAGACGCTTCTTGTCATGGCTGGTTTTGGTCACAGCTGTAAGTCAAAGTCAGAGAAATACTGCTTGGTCTGCTGTGGTCTGTTGGAAGATTAAGCTCCATTCTTCCATCTTCTCAACTGAGGTCTGGCTGGCAGCTTCGCTTCTCACTGCAGTCTTCCCACTTATTGCTACCACTTTGTCACTCTGACTGATTTACCCTGAAATTGGTTCCCTAAGCACGTGCCACTGTTGTGCATCACAGGAGATGAAAAATGTCTCCTTCTGCCTGGGGGGTGTGTGTGACCTGTTGTTAAAGAAATTCAAAGTATAAGTGGCAAGAGACAAATAAAAGAGAGAGACTTTGTTATGCTTTGATGCCGGCTTAAAAATTAATGACGATAAAAATGGAAATTCACTTATTTAATGTTGTTTCAAGTGTAAGCCATAAGAAGGCAGTCATTCTTTACAAAGTTTTAATTTCCATATTCAACTTTTTTCCATGCTTTGAATTTTCCCATAGAATCCTGTATTTTCAGTTAGATGAACTATTACCAACAGTAGCCTGATTCAAAGGAGTGTATTGGGATTTTGTTTTGAGTTTTTGTTTTGGGGCTTTTAATGTTCACTAAGTAAAAGAGTTTTGTTTGCTATTGTCCTGGGTTCAGCTTGAACCATGACAGGTATCTAAAGGCAAAGGCTTGTGCAAGGAATGTTGATTTGAGTTCTTGAACCTTTTTTTGTTCTGCATTTGAAACCAGCAGCACTGTCACATTCTCTCAAATCTAGAGAACAGACTGAGTCACACCAACTTAGTTGCATATGAGAAAAATTAAACTTAGAACCATAGAATAGAATCATAGAATAGTTAGGGTTGGAAAGGACCTTAAGATCATCTAGTTCCAATCCTGCTGCCAGTGGCAGGGACACCTCATGCTAAACCATGTCACCCAAGGCTCTGTCCAACCTGGCCTTGAACACTGCCAGGGATGGAGCATTCACAGCTTCCTTGGGCAACCCATTCCAGTGCATCATCCCCCTCACAGAGAAGAACTCCTTCCTTATGTCTCACCTGAATTTCCCCTGTTTCATTTTTAACCTGTTACCCCTTGTCCTATCACTACAGTCCCTGATGAAGAGTCCTTCTACAGCATCCTTGTAGCCCCCTTCAGATACTGGAAGGCTGCTATGAGGTCTCCACGCAGCCTTCTCTTCTCCAGGCTGAACAGCCCCAACTTTCTCAGCCTGTCTTCATATGGGAGGTGCTCCAGCTCCTGATCATCCTCATGGCCTCCTCTGGACTTGCTCCAACAGTTCCATGTTCTTCTTATGTTGAGGACACCAGAACTGCACAAAGTACTCCAAGGGAGGTCTCACAGGAGATAGAGGGCTTCATAACTCTTTACATTAACATTAATTTTAAAGGTTAAATTTCCTACTGACCTCACTGGGACAAGAAATGAGCAGTTTCTATTTTTCAGCAGCATCTTGTGGAGTTAGACTCCATCTTTCTGAAAATACAATTAAATAATCTAGAGTCCTTGTATTAAAAATTAATAATGCAATTAAAAATCTTGCATGGTTGCATGGCAGGTATTTTTCCATCTGTACAGGGTTCTTATGAACATGTTTTACTGTTTATGTTTCTTCTTTGTGGAGTTTATTAAATACAGTGAGACTTGTGCAATGGTAGAATGTCAAGTTATCAACTCTGGATATGCTGATGTTTTAAATATTAATGGAAAGCTGGAAGAAGTGATTTATATATGGAAGAATCTATTTAAAGGATGATCAGAGATTTCATTAAAGCAGCATGAAAACCAGGACAAGAACATAACCTGAGAATAGCCATACTGGGTCATGCAGAGATTTGTCCCAGGGATCATGCTGCTTCCAGCAAGGACTGAGAGCAACTGAAGAAATATCTGTATATGCTGCCTTAGCTTAGAGTACTCCTGAGCAGGAGGTGTATGGATGTGACTTTGTTGAAGATAAAAACTAAGTACATAGTTGTACTGATGAAAGGAAGCAGTTTATGATGAAAACGTCAATATGATAGGTAGTTTAAGTATCTGGAAGAGTTGTATTAAGATAGATTGTTGATTAAAGCACAGCCTGCTTAATGAGTGTGGATGCTTTATTCCTCCCTTTGAGTGGAGGAGTATTTAAGTTGCTACAAAAGAAGGTCAAGCTTCAGGTATTTGAGATTATAATCACTCTCATGTTTTATGAGTTTAATGCTGGGACACTTAGAGGAATAAGGACAATAAATGTGAGCATTTGGAAGCAAAGCAGAGCAGAATGATGCATGAAGGCAGCTAGCAAGCAGTCTTAGGGCTTTCAATATTATAGGACACAATAGGTAATAAAAATCCACAGACTCCAGCGGCCAGGGTGTGAGAATATGACAGCTGGAGACACATCCAGCAAATACATCTTGAAGGTTGTTCTTGGCTACTGGTCTTTGGGGTTGAGTAAAACAGAGGTTTACTACTCATTAACTTGACCTAAAAACCCTAAATGTGAATTACCAGCAGAGATTTCAGCGACCATATTTTTTTCCTGTTTTATTTTAAAGACAAAGAATTTCTAGGATCTGAGGGAATGAATGGGGAAGTAGCCTATTGTTTATATGGCTTTATTCAGTACCACAGAAACATTGGCTATGGTGAATGGCATCTTATTTGTCTTGGCAGTAAAATTTGAAGTGTAGTGGTTCAACTCAATGTCGCAAATAAGTGTTAACACTATCTACAGATCAAAGAAAAAACTTGCTGTAATTAAATATTTTCCAATGGTACTTCCTTCCGTTTCTTTTCTAAGCTCAGGTTTTAGTGGTCAAGATAAGCCTTACTTTTAAGATTAGTATAAAGAGAAAAGGAATCTTGATGTCAAGGAAAACATATTCACTTACAGGTAGCTGGCAATAACAGAACAGTTTTCTCATTTGTTCATGTTGTAAATTCATATTAACTGTTAGATAAGGTTATGCTGATAAAAGAAGGCAGAAAGCATTTGAGAAGAAGGTTTATATTTATGAATGCAATAGAAATGCAACTGAGTTCCAGGAAAGGGAGGAGGCAGCATCTGAAAGAAAACCGTTGATGAGATTGGGCCAGAGGTTTTCTTCCAGATGCTTTTTAAAAAACAAACACCTCTCAAAGAAAAATCCCTGTTCCAAATCATTGACTGGGCAGATATGCCAGTTGCACATTGCTTGGAAGTTGCTTTCACTGTAATTAATAATGCTCCCAAATCATGTGTCTGACTTTTGCTGGCATGTCCTGTAGATTTAGACAGTTCTTACAACTCTCTTAGATCTTTTCATTTAGTTTCTGTATCATTAGAATTCCTTCCTACAGACACTAAGGGTGTGCAGAGATGCTGTTGTTGTAAACCTTATGCTCACATCTTTGAAGTTTAAGAATCCAAGCACAACTACAGGCTGAGCGAAGAATGATTGAGAGAAGGACTTGGTGGTGTTAGTTGATGAGAAGCTCAACATGAGCTGAGAGTGTGTGCTCACAGGCCAAGAAAACCACCGCTTTCCTGGGTTGCATCAAAAGCGTGGCCAGCAGGTTAAAGGAGGTGATTCTCCCCCTCTGCTCTGCTCTGGTGAGACTCCCCCTGCAGTCCTGCCTCCAGCTCTGGGGCCCCCCAACACAAGAGGATGTGGAGCTGTTGAAGTGTGTGCAGAGGAGGCCACAGAGATGATCAGGGGCCAGAGCACCTCTCCTGTGAAGACAGGCTGAGGGAGTTGGGCTTGTTCAGCCGCTTGCTCAGCCTGGAGAAGAGAAGGCTCCAGGAGACCTTATAACAGTCTTCCAGTAGCTAAAGGAGGCCTAGAAGTAATCTGGGGAGGAACTTTTTACAAGGACATGTAGGGATAGGACAAGGGGGAATGGCTTTTAATGGGAAGAGGAAAGATTTATATTATACATTAGGAAGAAATTCTTCTCTGAGGGTGGTGGAACAGGTTGCCCAGAGAGGTTGTGGATGCCCCAACCCTAGAAGTGTTCAAGGCTAGGTTGGACGGGGCTTTGAGCAACCTGGTCTAGTGGAAGGTGTCTCTGTCCATGGCAAGGGGGTTGGAACTGGGTGACCTTTAAAGTCCCTTCCAACCCAAACCATTCTATGTTTTTATGATTAAAAGAAATTGTGGTTTTACTACAGAATAAGCAATATTCATCAAGTAGTGAAAACAAGGCTACTGCTGGTTTTAATTGAGGGGTAACTGTAATAATGTTATATTATAGTTACATATTAGATAATAATGACTACTCCGGGTTGTGCTGGGGATAGTGCGAGAGGTGCCCCCTCTAAAGTGGAATGGATCACTTAGTGGATGCACTGCTTCCCTCTCTCCCACACCCTAGATTTTGATGCCTGTAACTATGGGTATGGCAAGCAGTTCCTACGCTGGCCTCCCTGGTCCAGTGCATCTATTACCACCCCTTAATGAATAAAGGTTCCTGCAGCCCACAAGGTTAGCAGAGATTGCAGGGTGGCCATGTGTGTGGCCCTTGAGGCCTGGAGTTCAATTATAGCCATAAAGCATCTCTTATGTTCAGCTAGTCTCCCTAGCATCTTGGTTAACTGCAATGATTGAAAACACTATATGCGAATATGGTTATACAGAAGAACTTTTAGTTTTGACAATGGGTAGATTATCTTCTTTTTAGGATCACTGTTGGCATAATGCTCTGCTTTTTACTACTTAAAGCTTCCTGAAGAGATTGGAATTATTTATGCACTGGCTGGTTAACTCGATTTAGACCTCCCAGGACACCACTGGAATTCTTGCGAATTCCACATCTTTTAAATGTTAATTTCTATGCATATTTGTTGCACCTGTTTAGTGTGATGAATCTTTAAGTATCGGTCATGATCAGGCAAGAAAGCATTCCTATCACTGTGTCCCAGGCAGAGGATGTTTTTACAGCTGGGAAGGGAAAAGTTGAAACATGACAAGTGTACTGAGCATATAATATTCTCATAGGTGGTGCAGTGGATTAATTTAGTACTCCACAGAGTTCATTTTTCATCTCCAAAACCATGTTTTCAATCCCACTGCATCGGACTTTGTTTCTCTTCCTTTTGATCCAGCAACTGTGTCTTTAAAACTCGCAGAGCCTAAACAAAGATAATCCTGAATACATTTCCTGGATATACGTTTTAAAATACCCATCCATGGTCAGTTCTGACTGCTTGAGGATGAAAATGTGAGGATGAAAAATACTTACAAACAGTGAGGGCTTTTTACTATGCACTGTGTTTTCGTAAGTTGAGGCTATAGCGAGAAAGGTGGGAAGGTGCCACCTTTTGAAGCTTTCTCAGCCTCTTTACAAAGCAGAAGAATACCCTCTGTGAAAGGAGGAGAAAGCTGGAAAAATCAGCATTTAAAAGAACGCTGGATGAGAGAAGGGAATGAAGAGGGATGAGTGGTTTTAAGTGGGTTACTACTCAGTAAAGACTTACCTATGCTGAGGGCCAGAATGCAATCATCTCAAATAGTGGAACAGAACGTTGAAAGGAGGACGAAGAACCTGGAAATCTAGGAACACGACAAAGAGTAAACACCAAACAAGAAAAAGACACTTCTCCAAGTTTTAACAGTCCATTTCAGAGTGTTAATGAGTCAAATTAGAATTTTTTGAATGAATGCTACAGGTTGGGCAGAGCAATGATTCAGAGCAGCCTGCAGAGAAGGACTTGGAGGTGTTGGTTGATGAGAAACTGAACATGAGTCACCTTACTGTGTGCTTGAGCCCAGAAAGCCCCTGTGGCTGGGCTGCATCAAAAGCAGCTTGAGCAGCAGGTCAAGGGAGGTGATCCTGCCCCTCTGCTCTGCTTTGGTGAGCCCGGCCCTGGAGCTCTGGAGTCCTCAGCACAGGAAAGACATGGACCTGTTGGAGAGGGTCCAGAGAAGGGCCACAGAAATGATTAGAGGAATGGAGGATCTCCCCTGTGAGGAAAGGCTGAGAGAGCTGGGATTGTTCAGCCTGGAGAAGAAAAGATTCTGGAGAGACCTTATTGCTGCCTTAAAAGGGGCCAGTAAGAAAGACGGAGAGACTTTTTAGCAGGGCCTATTGCAACAGGATGAGGTTTGATGGTTTTAAACTAAAAGAGGAGAGATTCAGGATGGATGTGAGGAAAAAAGTTCTTTATGATAAGGGTGATAAAACACTGGCACAGGTTGCCCAGAGAGGTGGTGGATGCATTCTAGGCCAGGCTAGATGTGGTTCTGGGCAAACTGCTCTAGCTGAAGATGTCCTGCTCATTGCAGGGGAGTTGGACTTAGTGACCTTTGAAGAGCCCTTCTAACCCAGAGTATTCAATAATTTCATGATTCTATGTTTGGGAGTGTAGAAACCTCCCACAGAGCTTCAAGCAAGCAAAGTATGACTGAGGCTTCTGAAGGCATGATAAGCAGCAGGTGCTTCTATTCTGCCCTCCCTCATTCCTTCTCAGGGTTGCACCATTGTTATCTCTCCATTTTCCCTGGCACCTTCACTATCAATTCCTGCCTTCCAGCTCTTGTTTAAGGTGCTTACTCTTCCATATCTCTGCTCTGGACTGCATTCTTTCTTAAAGAGTAGCTGCTGTCCTGGTATATGGTTGTTTATTGCAGTAGAGTTATTACTATGGTGTATGACGTGCATGTCAAATATATCTGTATATTGTCTTTTATTCAAAGGTGTACATTTCAGATTCAATACATCTTCATATCTCTGATGATTGTCTTAGTCTGATTTTGACAGGAGACCTCTCCAGGTTATAGTAGTTCATTCTGGCCTTTTTTCACTGGGGTAAACAAGCAATGGGTTTTTTTTTTCCCCTTCAAACATACACAGGTATTTTGGTAAATGCAGAAAGGTCTTTGTGTCAGAAGTGGGTGTCTGGGAAAGCTTTAAACTTTGGATATCAGATTTGCCCTTTTTCAGTGAAAATGCACCAACCATAAGATTGAAACTTCTCTGTTGCTATGAGAAATTGCTCGGGAAATCTGCACTTAGGTATTTGGCCTAGATGAAAGATACTAAGCATTTGTAATTAATACTGAGTTTGACTTGAGTGTAGTTGAATTTTCTTAGTTCCTTTTTCCCTTTCCACAGTCCAAATACATGCATTTGTTGAGCTTCATAATATGAAGTTGCTATTCTTCAAGGAAAAAAATAAGGTAGCAAAAGCCACTTAAATCTTCTCTTGTTCCTCACAAAACACTTTGCTAGCAGATACAATGCCTATTACGTACTTTTTTCACATTTGTAAATTGCAAGACATCTTTCAAATATCCTTTTGACTGTTTTGTTTCATTGATGAAACAGACACTACTGGCATTTGAACAGGAAACTGTAGCAACATCAAGAATCACTGTTTTTCAAAGGAAATATAAATGGAGAATTCTTGTGTGTGTTTGACTTGTTTCGTGTCATTCTAGTTCTTTTAACCTCTTGAATCCTTTTGGAATGGAGTCGCTTTTGAGCCCTGAGTGACTCAAGACAAGTAGGACCATGTGCTGAATACCGCCCACTACCAAAAAAAGCCCAAGAAAGACGTAGAGATGGACACAGTAACACTCTAAAAAACTTCACGTATACGTTCTATGATTCTACGATCTTGTTGCCAGATAGTTATTAATGGTCGTCAACTCGTTATGTAACATCTAACAACATGAGAGGCTGAGGGAGCTGGGACTCTTTAGCTTGGAGGAGACTGAGGGGTGACCTCATCAATGTTTACAAATATGTAAAGGCTGAGTGTCAGGATGATGGAGCTAGGTTTTTTTCAGTGATGTCCAGTGATAGGACAAGGGGCAATGGGTGTAAACTGGAGCATAGGAGGTTCCATGTGAACATCAGGAAAAATTTCTTTACTGTGAGAGTGACAGATCACTGGAACAGGTTGCCTAGGGGGGTTGTGGAGTCTCCTACACTGGAGATATTCAAGACCTGCCTGGACAAGTTCCTGTGTGATGTACTCTAGGTTACCCTGCTCTTGCAGGAGGGTTGGACTAGATGATCTTTTGAGGTCCCTTCCAACCCTTAGGATTCTGTGATTCTGTAACAAAAAAACATATGCTGTATGTGTGTATCCTGTGTTGCAGCACAAAACCACAGGCCATAGATAGTCCTGAAGCTTCTCAAAGGGACAGGACTTGGTGTAATCATCTTTCGGGTACTACTCAGAGGAGACTTGTTGAACAGGCAAGATTTCAAACCTCTGTGGTGGTACTATTTGGCATTGTATTGAAATAGACCTTAAAAAGAATGAACTGCGTCAGGTGTTTCCAGCAATAGAAATACTTTGCTTTGTTTGTCCTGGTTTTAGTCAATCATTTCTACTCTCCAATGGCCATATTGTAAGAAATGATTTAAAAATTTATCAAGAGTCTGTCCATCTTAGGAACTGATGAGGTGATTTTCTCATGACTGTAGTTATTTCTCTTGTATTATCGTGCTCTGAGACATTCAAAAACTAAATTACAGTGTCAGGCATCTTCCGTTGTCAGAATGAGGTTCTAAGAGCCAAAATAAGCATCATTTTATGTTAAGTAGTTTAAAAATACACACAAAGAATGGCATCTTGACACTCAGTGATCACTGGGGAGTAAAAAAAAAATAAATTACATAGGACAACAGGAAGAACAGATTAGAAACTAGGAGTCAGTTGTATATATTTATTGATACAGCCAGTATGTGGATGGGGCTTATAATGGCTTTATCTACATGGGTGATCGCTGGGGTTTTATAGAAACAACTCTGTTGAATGGAATTACAGTACTTGCAGTCATACAAGCATAGAACACTTCAGAGATGTCCTTGCATGATGGATGATGCTGTTCAATATCGGTGTCATTTGTCAAGAGCAGAGGGTGATTACTGTCACATGCTCGTCACTGAATTCCCAGAGAAGCTTGATTTGGGTCTTTTTTTTTAGTTAGCCTGATTTTGCTGAAAAAAAAAAAAGGTTATTTTGGGTCACAGGTATTTGTCCAGTGACCAAAGCAGAGAACTGGGTGATAAATCACTAGGTGAAAAGATCACTATATCATCTCTTCTGTCATGGTTTGTGATACAAAACATTCATACTCAGTGTTGTTACTGTACTGTACACAATGTTATCTTTAGGGGATCTCTTCACAGATTTTTGTGATGAAAACCACAATGTCATCAATAAGTATTTGATTTTGATCTTTTAACCTGTTTAACAAAAAGCTTTTACTCTGTTGTCTGTAGCTTGCTATGAGAGCACTCATCCTCCTTGACATTAGGTAAATAAATAGGTGGACTCCCAATTTTTTAGCTGGTTGATAATTTTTAATATATTGTAAGTCCAAAAAAGACTGATGAAGTGAACAGAAAAGGCTTAACAGTGTTTGGAGAGGGAAATGGAACTTGGTTTCAAATATAGTTATCTTATTAACTTGTTAACTCATAGAATTCTGTGGAATTTAAGTAAACTCCTACCTCCATGGATTCAATAATTTCTCACAACATCATCTGGCTAATTTATTTTGTTGTCCTTTTTGACAAATGAAAATACTTTTGCGTTTTGAGTTTAATTGAATCAACCATACTTAATATCGTTCTACGTGCTTTACTGGCGCTTTACTTCTGTAGTAAATTTTACTGCTTAAAAAATGCTGTGTTATGTGGAGATCATTGAATAGAAACCATCAATCCTCAGAAAAAAACTGCTGATGACCAAGATCATGGGTACTCTGTGATCAGGATTTAGGACAAGGTATGGCACAGACACCTCTAGGGCTCTCTAAGATTAGATAGGACGCTGTGATAATGGAGATACACATAAGATCTATCTCATGAGGAGCTATTCTTGTAGCGCCTTTTTGCAGCTAGCTTTATAGCTAATCAGAGTTTATGAGCAAAATAATGGGAGCATACGAGGGGGCAGTGGTGCCTTCCACTCATTCCTATTCTGCCAAATTCAGACTGTGAAGTGACTTAAAACTGCAAGCTCTCACTGGATTTGGGTTTAGCTTATCTTAAAGTAGTAAAGAAAAAGTGTTTAATCTGTTAAGTGAAGAAACTATTGATTTTATTGGGTGCTGTTGCAGCTGCAGCCTCTGGTAAAAGAAAAAAATGACAGGATCGCTGCTTGTGGAGTGGTGGATGGAGATGAGCACAGGCAAGACAAAATTGGTACTGATTGTGAAGGAAAAAACACTGAGGAACCCATTGAGATACTCTAACCACCTTGTGTCTTGTGTTTATTTGCACAAGAGTATCAAGTATGCTGGTAGTTCCTTGCATCACTGGTGCCTTGGCATGTGGTGAAATGGGTGCATTACCTACACGTCACTCTCATTGCCAGTTTTGAGCCTTTCTGTAGGCTTGTGCTCTGCAAACAGCTTGTGCACAGAAGTTCGCATCCAGCTGAGCATCACTAGCCCCAAGCTGAGTATTGCATCAGCTGATGGTCCTCCCCAGGAGTAAAAAGGAGTCAGGTTTGAAATAGGCCTCTGCTAACCTAACTCATGTGACTGAAGGGAGTGGACAGTTTGCTTTCATTAGAAGCCTGGCCTGGGAGTTGAGGTTGTCAAACCATGGCAGGATCATAGAATCATAGAATGGTTTGGATTGGAAAGGACCTTAAGATCATCCAGTTCCAACCCCCTGCCATGGGCAGGGACACCTCACGCTAGACCATATCACCCAAAGCTCTGTCCAGCCTGGCTTTGAACACCGCAGGGATGAACAAGCAGTGGGCATGATAACATCTGCCATTGGCACCACTGTGTGCAGAAGGTTATCTCTGTGCAATTCAGTATCCAAAGCAAGTGGAGGATTAAGCTACAGCAGCTTGAAAATGTTCTTAGGACAGTTTGCAGAGAGAGTGAGGCAGGTGTGCTAATCTGAGATAATAAAATTCAAAGGCAAATATGTGTAAATGTTGGAGAAGGTGGTCTTGAGTAAGAAGATGTGTTGGAAGATCTTGCTTTCTGAAAAACAATCTTTCTGCCGTAAGAGCTGTTGCTGTTGACATTCCCTTCTGTCAAAAGAACATCTTGGCCAACTGCATGTGAGTGGAAGAGAAAAAGGAAAAAACAATAATAAAGAACAGATCTTCCTGAACAGCTCTGAAGAGAAGAACCCAAGTGAATGTGTCATTTTCCTTTGGAATGTATCTGTTAGTGGTGAATTCAGAGACAGCATTTGTCTGCTGTGATGTTGCTGACAGTGACCCAAAGTGTGTGAGCTTAGGAGAGGTCAGGGGATATCTGATAGTTTGGAGTTTGGCACTTTCTGTGATACCATAGGGTTTGTGTATGGGGAAAAAAAATTTACATGGCAATGAAGCTTTGTGGCTAATTAGAATCAGAAGGACTATTTGAGCTGTTCTGGGGAGATGCAGTCAGCTGGGTAGTGAGGTGAAACTGTGGGAACAAAAGAAAACTGTACTGCAGGCAGAATTCCAAGGGTTCAAATCAGACATGAAAAATTCAGTAATGTTGTTCTTTGATTATGCAGTTGGCCCTTCCCTTGCCCTTCAGTTTACCTTGGGTAGGGCACTTGCAGTTAAATGGCACTGTGGAAATGACTAGAAACCATTAACTTGTTATTGTAAGCTGACATCATGCTGAGCCTGGTGGGAAGTCAAGTTTATAAATAGCTTGCCCATATGCATAAGGCAGAAATCAGCTGAGTTTCAGCAGTAGCATGATTTGTGTGTTTTCTGTAGTTTAAGTTTCATCATAAATGATCAGAGTTTTGATGAACTTTGTAGTCTCAAAAAATATAGGATACCAAGAGAAAACTTAGGAAGATCAGTGGTCCAAAGCTGAGGAACTGTTTGTATAATGCTGTCTCTTATTTTCTGTGAGTTTTTGGTGGTACAGCCTATATCTTACTGGCACATACGTATTCTTTCAACTGTTTTCTCTGGAGAGCAAAGTGCTCTCAAAAATTATACTTAAAGCATAATTTAGTCATTTTTTTTTTCTCCCCACATAAATTCTCATGCACATGCCTACTATCTATGAACTGGAACTTAAAGGATACGAGTTAAGTCTGTCTCTTGGATGCATCCCATGTATATTTAATCACTTTATCTCTTGTTTTCCTTGTCTGCAAGACTTCTATAATAATTCTTTTGGAAATGGGGGGGTGGGAGGGACAGGACACAGGTCAGGACATGGGCAGGGGAAGACTACAAAAGCTAAGAAGCAATGTGGCATTACATAGGTAAAAGCTTTATTTCTTCATCATTCATGGAAAAGCAGCAAAAGAATATATATTTCAATGAGCCAGTTCCCTCTTCTCTCAGGTGATCTTCCTTGTTGGAGAGAGCTGTATCCACATCCTCCTGTGCTGAATAGTAGTACTACCTTGACACTAAAATGGCCCCAGGAACCCAAAAATGGGCTTCAGGGGACCTAAAATGGCCTTTAAAGACCTAAAAATACATCTCAGGTATGTAAAAAATTAGCATTAGAGACTCCAAAATGCACTTTGGGGACCCCAAGTTACCCCAGGGACCCCCAAACTCCTTATGACCACAGAATACAGCTCAGGGACCCTCAAAATGGGCCTCAGGGACCCCAAAATCCCAAAGTTTCAATGACCAACTCCACTCTATATCCTGTTAAATTAGAGAAGGAAAATTAAGTATTAACTTTCTGCGCAGAAAGTTCTAAGCATAATGTGCACATCCCTTAGTCATTAACTACACTATTCTAATTAAAAAGTAGTTACTATTCACAGACTGCTGCTAGACAGAGAGAAAGTTGTGTGAGTTGTAAAATTCACAATGCTAAATCTGTGGCAAGAGATTAAAGATAATAGCTGTTAGCCAGTATTTTAACAGGATTCTTGGAGACTTTCAAGATATATATACATATCTCTCAATTTTCTCTATATATGTGTGTATAGACACATCTGGATGTACATACACACATGTGCATACTCATGCTTATCCACAGTCCAGCTTTTTAAAAATCTTTGTCAAAAATATTGTATATATTATATCTAAAATAGATACTCTATTTTAAACTATGTTTTATATATGGTTCTATATACATGCATATACACAGACACATTTGTGTATGTATGTCAAGTTTGAGTATTAACGTGTTGGTATCGGTAACTATAGGTAAGCCCTATTATTTACGTATAATTATTATTTACTATTATGCCTAATATTACCTGTATAGGTAATACAGGTTGTATCTGTGATGTTTGGTTTAAGTGATGTTCCCCTATGTTCATCCTCCTGTCCTGAAGAATAGTAGTTCTTCTGCCCTATAGTACATGAGACTAAAAACACAGGAGGGCTCCTTGGCTGAGAATTGTCTTTTCTCTCATGGTACATACAGCTCAGTGGGAGCCTCTTATTTGAGTTACTTTCTAGATGTTACTGTAATTACATGCACCTTCCTTTGTGCTGTTGTCCTGTATACTTCCTTTGTGAAGCTGAATTATTCAATATTAATGTTTACACTTGGAATTCAGTTTGACCTATCCGGAAGCTAAACCCAGGCGTTAGGTCTGTTGTCTGTTGTCTGGGCATAGTTCCTTCTATTGCATGTTCCAGTTCCATGCTCATTGTTTCAGGGATAATTTTGGCAGAGGAAAACTCTTGTGAGTTCTACGTGTGTTCAGCTGTGTTATGCTGTGATGGAGGAGTTCAGGGTCTAGGCACAAACATGGATGATATGTGATGTAGCTCCTAATGTCCCCATTATTACCAGCAACTACTTGTGAGAGAATTTTATTTAAGGGAAGTCCATTTTACCTATTATTTGCACTTTAAGAGAGGTGCAGCAATCCCTGCCTGGAAAAAGCAATCAATCTTACACTAAGTTCAGCAGGCTTTCTAATGTTGGCTTGCAGAGTGCAATTGGTAATATTGAGTTTCTCAAATGTCATAAAAAGTGACAAAATGCTCATATGGAATGGAGGGGGAAGCTGATCCTCATACAGAGGCATGTACAGTGACAGGTTACGACTGACAGTGTATGAATGGTGAAATGCTTTTGGAAGACGGAATATGACCTTAAAAACTACCACCTTTTTTACCCCCATGGTTTTAGCTACCTGCATTTGGACATTTAATGCAGCAAAATATTCCCCAGACTTTAAAAACACTGAATGTTTCTCTTCTGTTTGAGAGAGAACTGCATATGTATTTTCTCTTCTATGAGCTTTTCTCATCTATGAGCTTAAATTTTCTCTTCTATAAGCTTAAAATTTCTCAACTTTTAGCTGAGAGAAAAAACTTGTTTTCTGAAGCTGCAAGTTTTACTTCATGTTACAATGTGAATTTAGGAAATAAAAACATTAAATCAATATAGCTCCCTTCTACTTATTTTCTCAGCTTGCATCTTCAGGCAGACATTCCTGAGACAGAAGATCACCTCTGCTGAAACCAGCAGAATTTACAGGGTCAAGTAGCAATGTACTGCTCAGCACTCTTTATAAACATGTTTGTAGTAACTGTGTTACAAGTCAGCTTCTTGGTGTAAGCGGGATACCTGTATCCTTTAATATTCTTCCTAATTATAAATATAGCTCAGTAAACAAGGGTGTGTACCTTGGTCTTTTATTTGCATTTTGTCTCTTTCACATGGATGTGCACACAACTGTCTTGTGAGGATGTAGTCCGGGAAAGAATAAGTTCAATTTGTTTCACCACCACCCCCACAAAAAGAAAAAAGGGGAAAAGAACCACAATTTAAAGGAGGGAGAAAGCTTTATCCTTTGAGGTAGCTGGATTAAGACAGTGACAGGTGGGTTTTTATGATGGCAGGGTATAGACTTGGAAGAGAAGGCACAGTTTTTAACAGCTTCCAATACATGGTCTGGTGTGTTCATTTTTCGAGTCTTTCTGGTTTTAGTTACATCCTGCTCGGAAGATGGATAGGTACGTTTGCAGACGGTGGAAGTGCCACCAGCTCCACAGTTGCCTCTTCCATCTCTGGTCAAGATGGCTTGTTTGGAGGATATGTGTGAGACCCTCACTCATTGCCTTTTCTTTAGTGTTGTGTGCTTATTGGGGTTTTCTGTTTTCTCATCAGCCAGTCTGTCTGTAGGCCTTTTGGTTGGGCTTCTCTGCCCATCACATGTACCTTTAGTTATAAGATGAATGATAGCTTAAAAAGTGTCTTAAATCCTAATGGTGAAAAAGGTTTAATAATTATGAAGTCAGACCTGGTGTCAGGTTTCTGTGCAAATAGGCAAACTGGGTACTTCTAAGAGAAAATTTGCTTGGGCTTGCAAGTCAATATGAAGTTAGCTGGCGACAAACTTCCCATTGCTTTGTTTTCTCCTAGTACAGCATTTGAGTTCATACACAAATTTTAAGGTGGAATTAAATTTCACAAGAAGTAAATTAGGAAGAAAAATCCAATAAAAATGGTATTTCCAAGAACTTTGATCTGTGACATTTCGCATTTGATATCTTGTTTCAGACAAAAGCAGGAGTTTCTCATCAATTTTGAGAACGCTTTTAATAATGTTTTGTGGTGTATATCTATCACAAAGAATCATAGAATTGTAGAATAGTTAGGGTTGGAAAGGACCTTAAGATCATCTAGTTCTAATCCCCCTGCCAGGGGCAGGGACACCTCACACTAAACCATGTCACCCAAGGCTCCATCCAACCCGGCCTTGAACATTGCCAGGGATGGAGCATTCACAACCTTCCTGGGCAACCCATTCCATTGCATCACCACCCTCACAGTAAAGAACTTCTTTATTATATCTCACCTGAACTTCCCTGTTTCAGCTTCAACCCATTACCCCTTGTCCTATCTCTGCAGTCCCAGATGAAGAGTACCTCCCCAGGATCCCTGTAGCCCCCTTCAGATACTGGAAGCTGCTCTGAGGTCTCCACGCAGCCTTCTCTTCTCCAGGCTGAACAGCCGCAGTGTTCTCAGCCTGTCCTCATACAGGAGGTGTTCCAGTCCAGAATAAAGCTACATTGCTATTTTCCAGCACTTTGTACCTTTTCTAAGTTATGGCACATTTATAATTTTCAGCTTATGATACAAGTGATTCTTGCTCAGCTATATAGAGTTAACTAGGATTGTAATTTTATTCATAACTTTTGATGCTTTCCTACCTTATTTTACAACTTCTTAATTCAATCAAAACCTGTTTGCCTGTGTTTTCATTGAAACAACTTGATTCTTTTATAAACCTTGCTTTATAAATTTTGATGCATGTATTTGGAAGAAGGACTTAAAAGTCCTTCTTTCTCATGAATAATAAAACAAAGCTGTGTAATTAGATGATGAAATGTGCTGACAAAACCCAAGCTGAAGTGATGGAAAAATTGAATTATGGATCAGCTGTAGCTTTAAAGGAAGAAAAAAGCGTAATATACAGTTTTCAGAAAAAATGTTTGCAGAGGGAAATATTTTGTCTTCAATTGCTTAATTGTCAGAATGGACAATTGCTGGACACAAAAATAAACTTGAGGAACCAATATTCATAACACAGTAATTACAGCTAACAATCATAGAATTTCTATTGGGCAGAAATAACAATCTGATCTGTTAGTTGTGAAATTACCATCATGCAATCAAAGACTTTGAAGCAAGCAGGTGGTGGGAACAAAGAGCTATGCCTGCTATCATCTGGTATATACAAATGATCCACGACTATGAGAAGAATGTAATAAATACTGTCTTTTCTAACACATTTGTTTGGGGATGGCAAGAGAATTGATCAATATCTGAAATGCTTCTTCAATATATTACCATTTAAATGTGGAAATAAACTCAGGATATTTACTCTCCCACCCCCTAACTCCCCAAACCACCTTGTCTCTGTCTCATCATTAAATACTTCAGGTGAAGGAAAGCCTTAATGTTTGTAATGTAGTTGATCTGTGCACACAGCTGCTAAACCTCAGAGTGGCTGTAAGAATACAAGGTGTTGCCAACACTGTCTGGTATACCACGTTTGTGCACTGTGCTTCTGTACTAACTTATAAACTATTACCCTGCAACTTATAGAGCTGCTTTTGCTTGTGAGTAGCATGAACTGTAGGAACTGTGCTCATGCCATACTTGTTGGTGATAAAATATCACATTTCATTTCCACAAATATGAAATTTTACAGGCCAGGGAGATACCAGAATGTAACCAGGTAGTTATAAACCTTTTAACTTATTTCTGTAAAGATATCTTCTTGGAAAAATGGAGGGAGGTAGTTGAGGCTTTTAGTCATATTGTAGTAATTATTGTAACTTTGAACTTTTTATTGTCCTAATAAAAACACCTTCACCTCTCACAGCAGCTTGACAGTTGTTATTCCATGGTCACAAGAAAATCAACAACTGGGCCTTGCATTTGGAATGCAGATAGAGCTTGGCACTTGTATTTAGCAGAGGAGGAAAATAAAACTTTTTTGCCCCTAAATGATAGAAGAAAAATTCTGTTTGAGAATTCCACTTCTGTTTGAGAATTTCACTTGATCATCCCAAATGAACACTTGGAAAATAGCAGATGTTATGTCTTAGGGCCTGCTTGGGTACAAAGAGAACACTTAAGTTTCTCACGTCATGACAGGAAGACGGAGAACACTCTCAGTGTTGCATCTGAAAGCATGCTGTCTGGCAGGGGATGGATGAGAACAGGACAGACAGATAGGTGTGCTGATTGACCAGCAGGGAACCTAGCCGGCTCTTGCCTTTTTTGCCTCTTCCCTTCCCTGACCTTCTCTACCTTTTCCTTTTTTCTTGAGGCTTCTATAATTGAAGAATAAGGACAAAGCATCAACAGTACCAGAGCACGTACTGGAAAGTGGGAATGACTGGAGAGCAGAACACTGCTTCTTTTCACTGGCATCACTGGGATTTTCTAATCAGGATTTAGTGTCACACCGGAGCTGTCTTGGTGCTTTGCTGTGTTATTCTGCTGTCAGAGGTCCTCTCACACTGGTGGTTTTACCTGCAGTAGGTTAGGACATGCTGGCTCAGAGTTAGTAGAACCTCATGGATTAGAAGTCTCAGAATGAACAATTGCTGGACACTGTTTCTCATTATGTATCCAAGTATCTGGACTTTGCATGGCTTGCACTAATTTATTAACTCTTGTCCAGGCTGACAAGCAGTCTATTCAGTCCTGCTGGTATATTAGCCTGACTCCTGAACAGCCTGCTCAGGGAAAGAACAGGTTTTGACCATCCAGAAACTCACCATCTTTAATGCAGGGTTCCTTTATCTATATCAAATATTATACACTGGAGTTTCCAAACAAATATGTCAATATATATTATTGATATTATCTCTATCAAATGGTCTCATAAAACTTGCTACCTCTCCATGCAAACATTGCCTAGCTTGTAGTCTTAGGTCATGGAAGCTGCATCAATAAGGTACAAAGAGTGACGTGTCACACATGATGAAAGGGAAGAACTACTGAGGTTAACTTTTACAGATTGGCTGGTTGCCTCCAGTTTTAGCTTACATAAAATAAGGCTTTGAATATAGCATTCAGATATTAAATTAGAATTTCAAATTTAGTTTAGGCTTTATGCAGAAGAAATAATTCCTTTGTGGGGAAAACTTTATATATCTCTAAAATATGAGGGGATCTGATTAGATTATACAAATATTACACTGAAATAATGAAAAGATCAGGGTTTTGTGTAAGTCAAAAGGCATATCAGGTTAAACTGTAATAGTTCAACATTGACTCTGATGAATGCCAATGTTTTTCAAGAGTGAATCAACCTCTTACATCTTCTAATTCTACTGAAACATGGCTCATGTCCTCTGATCCTTATTGTGTAAATAGTGTTGAAAGGATATGGTTCAAATAGAGACTGAAGTGCAGAGAAGTTTTGATCTTGTTTTCAGTACTGAATTCCTACCTGGACTAATTCAAATCTGCAAATGTGACTTATTTAGTATGCACAGTTCTCCCTCTCTCAAGACCTTTTGCTTGAACTATCAAACTACTTAGGTTTCCTATGTATTTAGGAGCAAGGCACTTTGAGAGTTGTTTTCAAAGATGAAGAGATTAAATTCTTCTAGGAAAAAATTTGATAGCTCCCTCATAATTGTGAAACAGATTTTATATTATTGCTCAGAGTTAAATCCCTTCTTGTTCCTGTAAATGTACAGAAGCACAGAATAAAATCAGAAAGGTTAAGGCACCAAATGGTTTTCAATTAGCAGAGAATATATAAGGCAGTAAGAAGAGCTTCTGCATATATATTATTTTCCTTTTCTTCTACCATGTCCATTACTTAAAAGAGACTAAGGGCAAGATACAAAAAGTACAGAGCTAATTGTGGCAACTTTGTGCATTGGTTTTCATTAAGAAGCTTGTTTTGGACAGATACTTACATAAAGCATTTCAAGAGGCAGACAGTTCCACAGGCAAAAAGGCTAAAAAAGAGGATTCAAGGTTGAGAACTCTGGTGACGCTTTCAAATATTTGCAAGCTTGCACTATTGCAAAGCAGTTTGTAAACAATTTAAAGAGATGTTGGTAAGACCATCTTAAACAAATGCTCTAGGTCAATAAAACCATGGTCAGTACAGAGGATTTCAACCAGAAAGAGGATTTTCAACCCTTTCCAGGGTATCCTTTCTCTGCAGAACACCTGCTAACACAAGGAGAGAAGAGTTGACTTCATTTTTCCCATCAAAGGGGCCCCACTGGGATCCCTGTGTTTAGTAAGTACCTCACTAGGAAAAAATCTGGACTGACTGAATGGCATCCGGGGAATAGTTGTTTACAGTGAGGCTCCCCATGTTAGAGAGGGTGAAGTTTTTACAATAAAATAATCATATAAAATAGTAAAATGATTATATTTGAGAAATTTATAAATCAATAGTGAGGCTTTGTATATTAGAAGACGTTGTAACTTTGCCGTTTTGTATCATAGTTACTCTGTAACTGCATGATACAATGGTAGTCTTGGTAGCAAGAGCTAACATAACTGCATATGGTGAGGGGAGTATAGGTGTATGTATTGTAAAACTCTACCCAAGCAGAACCTAAGTTTAAGATAGCCAAAAAGGGCATACCAGAAGCATCCTGGTGAAGATAAGAGAATGCTAACGTCCGGAAGACGATCCGGAAGATGACTGGGAGCTGGCCAAGTAGAGGAAAGGTGAAAAGGACAACCTGAGGAAGACTTCTTACTTCATCTGAGGAAGACTCTTTACTTCATCAGGGCGACCACCAGAGGGGGCAGCGCAAGCGCAGAAGAGGCTGATGTCGTAATAGATTGATGTAGCAATCTTTGATGCATATGTATTAGTCAATGATGTAATCTGTGTTGAATATGTATTAGTTACAAAATTTTTAGTGTATAAATTGTGAACGCGATGTGACGGGAATCGGAACCAGATTTGGGTGCGTACCCCTGGTTCCCGGCACCTCAGTAAAGCACCTCATATAACCATTCCGGTGGTTATGTGTCAGTTCTTATGCTAACACCCACAGAGTGGGAGTGCAGAGGAACACCTTACCTCAAGAGCTTGGATTTTCAGGTTGAAACACTAGGAGAGGTTGCATACAAATAGTTTTGAATCTGCTTTCTTGGCTGTTTTCAGGATTAGGACAGTCAGGGGGTTGTTTTACTGGAGACTGTTTAGATCCTGCCTCAGTGTTCGTATGGATTAAATAGTCTCTTGACATCTCTTCTGTTCTGTTTCCATGCTTATCTGAAACCACTGCAGCTGTTTTTCCACTTGGGTAATTTCACAAGAAATAACCCTGGTGAAATTGTGTCAAGTTAATGCTATGTGGCAGTGTTAGTGTTTCCAAAACAAGCAAACAAACAAAAGAAAATAGAACCTCAGGCGCAAAATGACAGCTGGAATGTGGGAAACCAAGATCTGAGATGTAAGAATCTGTATAGAAAGATTTTTCTTTTCCCAATGTGAAGTGAAGGCCCCAGCTTGATTTGTTTAGTCATAAAGCTGTCACGTCGCAAGGATGAAGTGCTAATACTCTCGCACGTTAAGAGTGTTTCCATGTAAAATGATCATGCACGTATTTTCAGAAAGGGTCTGATAACACCTTTAACGCTTCCTACATTTTGCACATTGCCAGATTGAAGAAATAATGGGGGATGGATTTCTTCTATTTGCATAGAGACCTTGTCATGTGTATCAATGGAACTTAACTTGTGCAGTCAAACAGGATTTTGAATTTGGGGGCTGTAAGGCAAGCCAGAGGGAGAGTTAACAGCCTGTTCCTCCTATTTCACCTTCCAAATTGCATGTGTGTGCAAAACTCCTTAACCCAAACAAGATCTTTCCCATTAGGCTTCAGTACTGCACCATGTAGGTCCTTTCCAACCCTAACTATTGTATGTTTCTATGTTTTTCCACTTAGAAATTTACTCACCTATGTGTTTCTTTTTCACTTGCATGCGAATGGGAAAGGTGGGATGATACAGACATCATCACTTGTGTCAGAAATATGTCATATTCCCCCTCCCACATGCAGAGAGGATGGGCTTAGGGAGTACAGTTGGTGTCAGCTTTTGCATATTGTTCATTTTAATGATTGTCCTTTTAATGATCTTGATTACTATACATCTTTTTTTTAACTCTGTTTTTTCTAATGTGATCCAGTGTGGATCTCTGATAAAAACCTAAGTTCTTTGTGAGCATCAGGAGCAAAATCATAAGTAATTTGGAGAAGGCTTGGGGAAGTCTTCTGCTAGTGTTAACTGGGTTGGGGTAATTGAGATACAGCTAATTTTTGAGAATTACAGAAGTGTCTTCACTCTCCACAGAGTGATGATATAGCAGGTAAAACTTTGTGTAAATGACTGAGACTGGTGAGATGATGCTCATGAATAAAGCATTCTGGACTTGACTTGGGGAAAGAGTGGTCCATTGAGCAGACTTTTTGTTTGTAATATTACACTGATTCTTGGTGGAGCCCAAGAGGGGAGGTGGTGAATATAATAAAAAAGATGCAAAGCGAACCAGAAAACACACTTATATTTGTACATTAATCTGTGTTCTATATTTTAATAGTGTGTAAATCCCGGAGAAGACACAGTAAAAATCAGAAACAGTAAAAAGACTGAAGAGTATAGAATAGTTTTCAGATGGGGAGCAACTAAATAGGGTGAGATTTTTTTTTTAGCCTGGAAAAGAGACAACCGAGGGTGACATGAAAAAAGAATTCAATGCTATGAGTCACATGGCAAGAGGACAGGTATTTACATCCCTTCCAATGCAAGGTGGCAGATTTAAAAGAAGCAAATGAATGTTCATCTGCTCTCTGCCCCATCATAGTGGATTTTTTGGACTTTCTGACTTCACTCAGCATAAGCATTTTTAAGTTTTTAGATCAGAATTGTAATTCATGAAATGAAAAGAAATCCATTGATAACATTAAAAAGAAAACACCATCTACTAGAGAGCTACATGGTGCATGGATCTTAGGCTCTTTCTGAGAAACTCAGGTACATGGTGTAGGTATTTGCATGAAGACATCTATTTTTCTCTTTCATGTATAAAGCCACAGCTGTATGTGCTAACATGAACCCTCCATCAGTAGCATGTCTTTATTTTGTCAGTTTGTTGTAGCTTTCTTTTCATATTCATGCATTCTCGGTTATGCAGTTAATGCTATATATAAAGTTTTTTAAGTGTCTTTCTCCCCAGATAGTAAAGTTTTCTATTCTGAGCATAGAACCATAGAATAGTTAGGGTTGGAGAGGACTTTAAGATCATCTAGTTCCAACCCCCCTGACATGGGCAGGGACACCTTGCATACTGGTTTGCAGCACTAAGTTAAGGTACTGGGCTTTTTTTTTACAGACAGAGCTCTTTTTGCAAGTTTCTGATGTGTTTTGTTTTTTCTTTCCTTTTCTTAGGCTAAAAAAGAAGAAAAACCCCAAAATGTTTGGTAACAAAATTTACTTCAAAATGTGTTTAAAAATTAGGACTACAATAAATCATAAAGCTGAGAAAAACTGCTGGCCTCTGAACTTCCTGCTTGAGATGAATGTGTTCAATGTGTTGTTTAAAACCAAACCAAACAAACAAAATGAATCCAATAGACAACTCAATCAAACAGACTAAAATCAATGGTATTTCCTGGTAGTTTTAGTCTGTCACATGCAGAGTGCAGTTTACCATTTTTATTTGGCTGTGCAGAGCTGTTCTGTGTTGAATGGTGGGTTTGGGGGTTTGATTGTTGTTTTCTCTTCTTCCTATTTTAAAGGAATTTGGGGAGGTTGCTTGGCAACTGAGTTTTGGAACACAGTAAGTCCATCTGTTTTTTTGATGTTGGGAGAGCAAATCAGGAAACAAGAACTTTTTCGTGCCCTAGTTTAGACTTCTTGCTGTGCTTCTGCAGCTGGTCACAGAGGTGAAGAGAAAATAGGTCTCTTCAGGCTGGTGGTGGGCCACTGGCAGTGGCAGTGGTCATTCTTCTTATCTTATATATATTATCTTCGTTCTGTTCAGGGAAAGTGACTGCCACAGAGAAACATTAATGAATCTCCATCTGTTCCTTCTGCCTTTTTCATAAGGAGATAACTTGGCATGTCACCAGGACTGTCGTACAGGGATTGTTTGAAAAGCAGGTATTAGAGGCACTCACTCTTCATCTTAAGTGCATAAAAAAATAAGTTAAAATAACAGGAAAATGGTTTGTGCATTTGGGGAACAGGGAACTTCTTTCCAAACATCACTCTTCAGTCACATTTCTGTGCTAGTTCTGTAAAATTCTTTCAAGTGCACACTTACTTTGGACCGTGGAACAAGCTTCTCTGAGAAACTTGCATAACAAACTTCTGGATTGCTGAAGTAGCTGTTAAAAAGGAGGCTCAATGGTCATGTATCTCTATCTGCAAGAAAGGTTATTGTTCTTCAGCTGTTTGCTGAGCTGGGTAGGAATTTTATGTGTTTGGGTGGTTTTGTGGTTTGTATTTTTTAACCTTTTCAGGGCCAGCATGTAATTTATGGTTCTGTAAGTTCTGAGTAAGGGTGGTGAGGCCCTGCAACAAGTTGTCCAAAGAAGTGGTAAATGCTCCATTTCTGACAAGCCCAGGTCGGACAGAGCCTTGAGTGACATCGTCTAGTGTAGGTGTTCCTGCCCATGGCAGGGCTTGGAACTGGATAATCTTAAGGTCATTTCCAACCCAAACCGTTTTATGATTCCATGATTCTGTGATTCCTTTCATCAGAATGTATTGGTATAGAACAACTCAAGAAACTATTTAGGTTCCCTCTAATATAATAATCTCCCTCCTCCACTCCCCCAACTGATTTTGCTTTAGAGAATAAAATAATGGTTCACATTCCCCAAACTGAATTTCATAAGACATTCACTTTTTCAACTGGTATTTTCTGTCGTGTTGGCAAGATTCTCATCCTAATTGGCCACGGTTGCTTTTTGGAGGCAATGGAATGAAAAATCACTATCTCAAGCTAAGCTTTTGAAACAGTTCAAAGCTGTTTCATATGACTAATAAAAAATAGGTTTTGGCTTAACTGCACACCGAGGACTTAGACTAATTCTAGATGTCTTCTGCTTCATAGATGCAAAAATCTGAAAGAGCAGCCTTTGGAGCTGGTTATTTGTTGCTCAGAAGTCCTGGAAATAACTGTCTTGTTCCATTTGTAGCCTTTGGCATGGCTAAGTATTGGTATTGGAAAATCAGAGAAATCATGTCATTGCACAGCTTTGCTGTAGGACACTGTCTTCCAGTTTTAGTTTGAGCTGTTCCGCCCTGACCTCCTTTCTTTGTTACTGGAGACCACAAAAGGGGGAAAATACTGTGAGGTTCTGCCAGAAGTCAAATAACATGCTCTGCTAGCCCCTAGCCATGTGCTACTTCTTAGCTCAGCACTTGACTGTACTAGGAAAGCTTACTTCTAAGAAAGCTGCTTTCCTAAAGCTAACTTGTGTGGAACAGCCTTTTATAAAACCAAATGGCTTTGCATTTTGCAGATTCACTATTTTGTGTGGAATGGACTGCCTGCCGTGTGTACTCTTCACTTTATAACCCAAGTTTCCCCTGCTCTGCAATGCTCTCTGCTTTGTGGATCAGCCTGTTAAAATACAATTGGGTCCTGATATAAGGGCACAAGATTCAAGCTCACATAACTATATGCAAAAGTTACTCCAGGCTCAGCCTCAAAACATGTTCACTGTCCACTGAGATACTTACTGCTCATTTTCTCCAGGCTGACTCTAGGATGATCCAGCTATAACTGCTCTGAATAAGTGTGAGGAGTGAAGGCAATCATATTTGCATGAAAAAGAGTTTGGGAATGAGCTCTGAGGCCTCGGTGCTTGACAAGCCCTGAGACGATGAGTTGGAACATTGAAGGACAGGAAAGGTAAATAAACGAAGCCTTGGCATTATGGGCCAGGATGTAGTTGCAGTGGGAATCTCAGTTCCAGGCCAGAGGATGTGGGGGCTGTGAGAGGGTCTGCAACATTGTGATGGGACAATTTACCTGGAGAGTTTTACAGAGGCCAATGAGATTGAATGCTGTATGTATGTGCAGGTTGGGAAAGTACCAAACAAGGGGATAAAAAGGGCTTGGTGGTAATAAACAAGGATTTGAGTCTCTGCATTAACTTGAGTCTGTGTCGTGATTTGCCACAAATAAGAGAAATCTCACAGGTATTTTAGAATGCTACAGAATGCATTAACTTGTCAATTGATGTCCACAGCACTCCATCAAGCCTTCACCTCTCCACTTTTGGTGGTGCTACATGAGTGATGACAGGCAGACAACCAGTCTTGGGTCCTGCCTAGAAGAAATCTCATGCAAGGTGCATTTAGGCCATCTGTGTGTAAAGCAGGCACATGGCCTTGCTGTGGTTTCAGGGCTTTGTGGCTCAAAGAGTGTAACCTAATATGCCCTTATTCTTCTCATTGCCCCTTAAGAGAGAGAGAGGTAACTTCTAATGTGAGCAAGCTGTTAAAGCCAAAACAGTGGCACAGGCAGGCCTATCTAGATACTAGTGCAAGATGCCCATAGGCCTTTGCAGCTTTGCAAGCAGCCTCTGTATGATTTTTGGAAGGCGGACATTGTTTAGGAGCTGTGTAAGCGTCAAGGAGAAGCAGACAGGCCAACCCAATATGGGTGATAAGCAACTTCTACCTTATTTGTGACGCAGTTCACACATATATAGGAGTGGTATTCAGCCACTCCTTGGCATAACAGTATTGGTTAGCCCCCACAGCTTCCTTCACATTCTCCTCCCAAGTCCGGTCTCCGGCCACCTGTGGGGGCCACCCCCTGCCTTGCTTGCACAGTCCTCCAGAACTCTATGGTTCTGCTCTTAGAGTCATTCTGAAACAATTCCCCCCTTTTTCTTTGTGCAAGCAAGGCATTATGGGTTATTCTGTTCACCTGTTTTATCACACAACTATAAACAAGTCTAATAGCTACAATGATTAACCTAACAATGATACATAAGTGCAATACTTCAAACAGCAGTGTTTGACTCAACCTGTAATGCCCCATGAAGACAACCTTCTAGTTATTCTTAGAATACTGCTCATTTACTATTGCTGGGTAAACTGAGCCAGGGTTCTCAGCTGTGCGTGCATCGAATAAACATAATCAGAGAGACTCATACAACACATTCCATCAAACTCTTCACATCCATGTCCCTGTTCCAACAGCAAAAGGTTCTGCAGTGTTGCATGTCTTACAGAGTCAACATTAAAACAAATCAGAAATTGCCTTCGATGTAGAACTGTCTGCTTAGCAACTCAGCAACCCAGTCTGCTTAGTTAAGCCAAGGCCCCGGCTGAAGCACTTACAGTGATTTGGCATATTATGATTGGATACATGTTTTGAAGACCCTTAGTGACTAACATATAATTGGTTAAACACAGGTGTGAGAACTCAACCTTGAAAGCTTGCCAACAGTCCACAGTTCTCATTAACTTGGTGAATTCCAGCCTCTTATCTTGCTTGCTTAAGCTTCTTCGGGCCTCTCATGGCCTTGCTGTATCTTTCAGGACTATTCAAAGTTTATGTACCAATTATGCATTCTCCTGTGAGAACACTGTCTCCACATCTCCCCCCTTTTGTTTTATCCAGCAACAAGTCGCTACTACAGCAAGGCACACATTTACATTAGCAGAGTAACTATTACAGGGTGCAGCAGCATGTTGAAGATGCTGATGGCAGTGAGGGACTACCCAAAGAAATTTCTTACCAGTGGAATTCTCCCCCCCTCTTAATTTGTTCCATCACCTGCTTTATAACACTACCATTGTATTAAATTTTTTCTAGCTTTTGCCTTAGCATTTTCTAGCAGCTACTTCAAACTTCCATACTCTAACATCTCTTTTACAAGTGACAAATCTATACAATACAAGGTGCAGTTTCTTATTAGCAACTAGCTAGTAAATACAGGTGGTTTTATACACAAAATCACAACCTCTAATATAGCTACTTCACAAGCACACATATTCAGGATGTTACTTTTCAGTTGTCCCCAAGTGATGTTTTGCAGTTATTTGTTCTTTCTCTTCCTCTATCTCATTCTGCTTGGGGTAATCACGGTCAGCTCCTGTAGCTGAGGCATCAGGTTTATCCATTCGTCTGTCCAGCTCATGGCAGGGCTTGACAAACTTTGCAGGCAGTCGCCATGGACCTATAGGCAGGAGGGCACAAATATACCCCCTCCCCCAGGTTATCAGTTCTTCAGAAGTAGACAGGTTAAAGTTAAATGTAACTGTAAAATCATTACTCTCTCTCCCCTTTTTTTTTTTTTTTTTTTTTTAGTCCATGCAAAAGCCATCATTACTCCCACTACAGTCCCACGTATAGAACAAGGACCCTGTGGAGACTTAACAGCAAACCAGCTCCGAGAAGCATTATTGCAGTGCGAGGTGGCAGGCTCAACCTTAGCAGGCGTCCCCGCAGAGGCTCTACCTCCCCCACATCGTATGAGGCTTGGGCTTTTATACTGACCAAAATGCACACTCATTCCGACACAGGTGGCCAGCCTGTGCTGGAAGAAGTGGCCAGCAGTATCTACAAAGGTCTCCAAGGGTTGATAGAAACCTGGACATACTTATATTTACCAACTTCTAGTACATGAGTATCACCGAGAAACTGTATGGGCTCCCCCTGTCAGTTGCAAGAAAAAATCATAATATATACAGCTTGAGTATAAGAGGATTTTAACGCATACGCATACGTGGTCACTGTTTGTCAGGCCTCCTTAACTATTTTGAGATCAAGAGCTTCCCACTCTTTAGCCCCCTGCTGTGTAGTAAACACAGGATATGCAAAGATGCCCAGTGCAGAAAATTCCCCAGTAATGATCGCATCCTTGGTTACCCATTGTTACAACTGAGCGTCTCCAGGGCCAGTGAGTCTGAGCAGACCGACCTGGGAGACAAAGAGTCAGGGTCTGGAAGCAGAGGATACAAATCTGTCTTGGATTCAGGGGATTCGGGGGCTGATCCTGCGCCGAACTCGGGGTCTCCGTTGCTCGCAGCTGTGTCTTTCTTATCAGATGTCTCTCGTTCGGTATGTGGCCATCTGCAGACCTGGCTCCTCCGTGACCGAGTTAAAAATTTTTTCACTCTAGGGCGTAGTGGGTTGGAGAGGCTCGCGGTTCCTTTAAATCTCCCGCTCGCGCATGATCCCTATTTTCTACTGCGTGCTTCACAGTGGCTCCGCAATCGATCCGCCGCCGAGGCACCGCCTTCTTTCTTTCGGATTTCTCGACATTTATCATGCGTATACCTTCTAATATACTTCTGTGTCCTTTTCAAAGTCCCTACTTTCGGAACTGGGGTGGTGGGGGAGCAGGGGGTTACACCTACTCCGCGGCACCTTCTGATGGAGGGGGAGAAAAGGAAGGGGGGGGGTGGGAAACCCTGTGCTCCCGCGAGTGGGGGGGGGGGGGGGGGGGGGGGGAACGAGTTGTAATCTTCCCCCGGTTTCAACCGACCGGGGACGTCTGTTCCTAGTTTCTCCGTTGCTACCGCGGCAGTTTTCTTTTCTGCCTTGTATCTTTTTATACAGTTCATTACTTCCCTCCGTGGTTTACCGAGTTTCTTTGCCTTTTTATAATCATTAAGCACTGAGTCAAATAGTTCATCACCAAACTTTCGCCACTCACTCTCCTCAAATATTGTATTAGGATCTGCAAAAAAAATCTCTTAGCCTTCCCTAGCCACTAGACCTGCTAGCTGCTTTAGAGTCTCAGGCTCAATTCCCCGCTTTTATAAAAAGCACTGTAAAAAGTTCAGGGCTCAGTTCCCCGCTTTTATAAGAAGCACTGTAATAAGTCCAGGGCTACCTCTCAGTCCATTTTCATGGCCAGCCTTTTCCGGATCGTCTTCTTCTGGGTCGTCCTGTAACCTCGGTCTCCGGATCGGCCTCCCGACGCAGCAGTGTCTGGTTCGCCCCAGCGGCGGATTCTTTCGGTTAGTCCAAGCACCCGGGTCCGTCACGCCACCGCAGCAGCATTGCCCGCGCTTCCCGGCCGCTGCCGCCGGCGCCGCTCACTCGCCGTTCCAGGTCCCCGTCGACCGGGGCCCTGTACCCCGGGTCCCCGCTAGTCGGGGCCCTGTAATCCGGGTCCCCGTCGACCGGGGCCCTGTATCCTGGGTCCCCGTTAAACCGGGGGCCTGTATTCCGGGTCCCCGTCGGCCGGGGCCCTGTATCCGGGTCCCCGCTAGTCGGGGCCCTGTAATCCGGGTCCCCGTCGACCGGGGCCCTGTATCCCGGGTCCCCGCTAGTCGGGGCCCTGTAATCCGGGTCCCCACTAGTCGGGGCCCTGTATCCCGGGTCCCCGCTAATCAGGGCCCTGTAATCCGGGTCCCCAGCGACCAGGGCCCTGTAGTCCGCGTCCCTGTTCGGGCGCCATTTGTAAGCGGCGAGGAGAAGCAGACAGGCCAACCCAATATGGGTGATAAGCAACTTCTACCTTATTTGTGATGCAGTTCACACATATATAGGAGTGGTATTCAGCCACTCCTTCTTGGCACAACAGTATTGGTTAGCCCCCACAGCTTCCTCCACATTCTCCTCCCAGGTCCGGTCTCCGGCCACCTGTGGGGGCCACCCCCTGCCTTGCTTGCACAGTCCTCCAGAACTCTATGGTTCTGCTCTTAGAGTCGTTCTGCAACAGAGCTGGAAGGGACTTTTTGTGCATTCAAAACCACAAGAAGGCAACAGCTAAGGAGAATGTAAGATTGTCCTCCTTGGCAGAGGAGTTCTTCCCTTCGGATAGTTCCCTTGCCTCTTATTCTTTCACTGCATCAAGATAAACCTTGTCCTTCTAAGGCCATTTATGGTTTTGGTATCTTCCTGTTTTCTAATTGTTCCACTTTTCCTTTCCTGTCTTTAAAACCTAGGCATTGAGAAGTGTGGTTGACAACCTTTGCTCGTTAGTGACCTGTATGAGTTGCACAGCCATTTTCAAACATTGACAATAGTTTTAATGGCTAGGCCTGGCTCTGTGTAAGTGTATTTACTGGGTTTGAAGTTGAAATGTTAACGTTCTGTCAGCTGTACTGGAGCAATAATTCATGTGTGTGCTTTTACACACACACAAAGAAAATCAAGGGAGAATTTTCTTGTCCTGTTCCAGGTGAAAGCAATACTGATATGAACTATTACTACACAGCAGGTGCACAGTGGTAATTTATTAACCTGCACTTTCTGACCCATGAGCTTAATTTAGTCTGGGATGTCTTTGCTTTTGAGAACAGCATCATAGCAGTTATGTAATTGTTCATCAATGTGTTCTTGGAGGCATTCATTTAAATCTTGGGTGCTTTTAGCAGGCTAATTCAAGGTTATGTGGTGCTCCAAGTTCACTCTTCAACCAGTTTTGATAGCGGGATCCTTAATACAACAACAAATTATTTATTTGGGCAGTTGGTGATTGATTGTTTGGAACACTCGATTTGGCTATCAGTAGAGATAAACTTCAGATTGAAATTTAAGATGTACTTTGCATAAGATAAAACATTTTTGGACTGGTTCATAGGTATACTCCTAACTTAAATATGAACATTTGGGGAATATTAAGAATTGAGTAAAGTTCAATGTGTGTTCCCTCCACTAGTGCAACATTCAGAGTAGTCACAAGCCATGTACAATTACAGATTTTGGATGTAAATCTTCACTCCTATCTGAAAACTCTTTCCTATAAATAAAGAGTTTTAGTAGCTTGCCTCTTTATAGCTGAAACCCCTGGTGTTTACTGTGGAAAATTCATTAAATCTGCACATGGGATTATTTGACCTCTCAGTTTTTTATGATGCTGTTAAGGGATCACATGCGATTTTCATTAGGAGAGCAAAAAAGAGAACAGACAAGATTATCTTCTCAACCAGGTGTGCTAAAATGAACACCAACAAAACACAACCTTTCAGTGTCATTCACCAGGGACAGGCGGAGTACAAATTAATTCTTCTTAATAGCTGAAACTCAGAATCCTCTCACTGATATCACAATAGACCAATAATTTGAGTAACTTCTTTTTGAAGCAGTAAATTATCTGCTTCTAACAGGCAAACTAACAGCAATGTAATAGCTTGCTTTTGGTGGTGGTCAAAATCTTACATCACCAGAGCAGCAACTTCCCATTTGGAGAAAATGTGTACTATAATGCAAGGTGAGCTGGTCTTACAAAATGGGAAAGCCAAGGCCACTGTGCATATGGTAATTACTCCAAGGTCTCAACAGCACCAAGTAGGAAAGCAGATGTGCTGTTACAAGATGATTGCATCTCTATGCAGGTGTTCCTGATCTTCCAGGAAGCCAGCATGGATTACTTGGCGGTGTAGGCTTCATTATTATTTCTTTCTAAATGCCTTCCATTAAATGTAGGCTGTGATGTTCACTGATGTGCTGGTTTTGTATTACATGGTTGCAAATGCTGTGGACAAGGTTTAATAATTAAATCCATTATTAATGTCTCCTTAAAAAAAACAAGGGGAAGGCCATGCATGTTCATTCAGTGCTATAGATGTGTGGTTTGAGAGAAAATGTATTAAAATATGAAGGCTGCCTTCTAATCAACTCTACCCCAAACCTCTCAGGCTTTAAAATACAGCAGAATTTGAAAGCTAATAACCAAACCAATGGGAGATTTAATTTTTTAATAAGCTGCTCATTGTATGTGTAGGTGTGATTTCCATGACCTTTGTTGCCTCCATGAGTGACAAATGATTATTTTCCGCATCTCTCTGCAGGTAAAATATGGTAAATACAAGGCCATCTTGGCCTGGTTCATCAGAAACCCTCCAAGGATAAAACTCCCTATAGATAGGCCCCCTAAGGATTGCATAAAGTTGACTGTATCAAGACTTATTTGAGCTTTTGACTCACACAAGATGGACTTCTTTGTGCATGTAGAAGCTATTTTAGCCAACACAATTGCACGTCATGTATCAGAAGAATCTGGCCACTAGAAGGAAAGATATGTTGCAGAGATTTGCCATTCTTCGGGAAAGAGTAAAGTGGAAGTCGTCAGCAAGGGAAAGATATACTGTAAACCTAAAAGTAAGCTGCCAGCGTGACAGCCTGAAGAGCTGAGATTATGGAAGACTGGGAAACTCTAAATAGGAAATAGGACAGATCCTATTGCCAAGTATCATCTGGCATTAGGATATGTTGGACTTAATCCAAATCTTTCCCTGTGTTTATGCTGAAGTGAAAGGTGAAATTCCAGTCTTAATTTTATGTAAAATATTGACTCACTACAAATGTTTTTAAAGTTCAGAAATAGGGCAATTTGTGCAAAGGTTTTTGCAACAGCACCCTGTGTAATAGCTAAAGTGTAATGTTTAGGAAACCAATTTATCTGTTGCAAACAGCTTTGATTGCCCAGTCAGTGTCTGTTATCTGTCTCATGTATATAACACATGCAATACATTAACATTACTGTTGTTGTTGGTCTCTAAGTGAGGTGATGCTCTTTTGGAAAAAGAGAAATCATCCAGGAGAAAAAAAGTTGTCATCTTTTAAAGTCATCTGACTTAGTGTCATTGAAATTTGGGTGTTTGAGAAGAGAATAAGAATATGCAAAAGTTGTACATCAAAATTCTTTGGTAGTTGTTCTACATAAAAGTGTGTTGGCATAATCATATATGTAAATCTAAATGGTTATATATGGTGCCTTGTAATGAGTAGAAATGATGTTTTAAACATCATTTAAACAGGCTTTAGTGGTTAGAGGAGCAAGAGGTTGTGTATTTAGTCAGTTTTTTTCCCAGTGTTCTGGAAGAATTTAGATCAAATGTGTGAGCTTTCCCTGTTCTTTGCTCCTTGTTGTTTCCCTTGGAAGAGGAGGTAATTTGCTCTGTGATTCTTTAATGTTGATATTCTTTAAAACAAACAATAATACAAAAGAAGCTGAATTTTAGCCCTTAAGCCATGTGCTCCTGATTGATAGAGTTGAAACTGTGTGTGTGAGTGGGATACAAAGGAGGTCTGTGACCACATAGTGCTGATTTCTTCAATAAATGCCAGTTTGGTTTGCATCAGATCTGCATTCCAAAAGAAGCAAACCAGTGACTACCTTAAATTAAGTATGAGTTAAATATAAAAGGTGAATCAAACTTTAATATTTGCAGAGTTCCGAACTGTGAGAGTCTAGGATTGATTTCATGTTACGTAGCCCTAAGCTGCAAGCAATGATACTTAAAGGTGGTAAAGGCAGAACAGAAATCAAAGCAGTCCCAGTGCTACTGTAGGTACCCAGCTGGAGCAAAACACAGTACTTCTGAATGTGCCCAGTCTGATTTACCTCTACAGAATGGAAATATCTCCTGAAGGGTACCCTTCCTGATTCACCTACTGAGCAGTTCTTTGTTGGAAACAAATAGCTTATTGTTACTCCAGCCATATAATAGTCTACATGTGGTTTTTAACCTGGCTCTCTTCAGTGGCATTTGAGCTGGAGCCTGTGGATTTAAAAGGACTGGTTAGTTCCAGTAACCTTTTTCTCTTTAAAAAAATCCCTGGACTTTTAACAGCTCACAAAAGGTTTCCTCCTGCCTTCGACTTCAATTCTTTTGTATTCACCTATAAGAATTGAAAGTGAAATAACATAGGAGTCTGACTGCCCTATCCCCAATTACTTGCTCAGCATTAATGATGAGAAATCAGCTAGGTTTGGAGGAGTTGTTCTTTCATAAAATCATAGAATGGTTAGAAGGGATCGTTAAGATCATTTAGTGTCAGTCACCTTGTATCTTCTGTGAAGATTCATGATGACCTAGTAGGGACACAGCAGCTGCTCCTGTCATTGTTTTGTTCTCACTGATCTCTATATAAGCATGTTTCTTCTGGGCCTTGTTCTTTCTAAGCAGTAATTGTTTCCATCCCTGCTTGTGCTTCTAGATGTGGCAGGTGCCCTTTACCCTTTTGCCTGGCAGGTCAGGTCTGTGACGAGTCTTACATGCCACTCAGGGCAGGCAGCCTTTGAGCTTTTCTCAGTCAGATGTTTTGAAATATTCTGCACTACTGGTGAAATATAGCTCTTTGGTCACCAGTGAGCTGATTTTTATTCCTACCTGAACAGTTGACCTCCAATTACAGAATCATGAAGGAGTGGTAGAAACTATGGGATCAGTTTCTAAGTGTGGTGGGATTCCTGGAGCAGGCTAGCCATAAATTCTGTATCCAAAGAGAAACAAAAAGCAACAAGATGAACTTTCGAAAACTGTATGTTAATGTACTTGGGCATGGTATGTAGGGTGACCATTGGGTCTTTGGTACCAACTGTTTAACTTTACAGATCTGCTGTTACATCATCTCACTTGCTAATGTAGACAAAGCATTACTTTAATGAGGTACAGATCTCTACGCTGAAATCCCTTGCCTGCTGTTAGTATATATGTATAGTAATATGAATATTGTTTTGATATCCATATTTATATTTCTGTGTGGAAGAGCCTTAAATATGAGATTCCTAGCCACCTCTAGCTCTAACCTGTTCAGAGTCACATACAGTTTATCATCTACAGTGAGGTTATAATGTATTTTTCCCATTGATACTCAGGTTGGAAGGGAAATGAACTAAATTTGGGGTGTTGAACAAAAAAGGGAACACTGCTTCAGATGCTCTCCAGAGATGGAGCTCTCACCCTTTCTACTGCTGTGACTTTCTTGTTTGGAGACAGATTTCCTCAAAGCTTGTTTATGAGAACATCACTTTATTTGGGTATCTGTCTTACAAAAAAGACGTGTCGTACTCTTCATCGTTGAAGTTCTGCACAGATCATCTTAAATACTGTGCAGTGAATCATTTGAAATGTTCAGCATGTGATTTTTGGCTGTCAGGTCTGTTATGCAAATCACAGTTTGATTGTCTTGAAGACAGAGCTTTCTGATACAGTCTGAACAACACTGAAATCTCTTGGATTTGGAAAACTGCATTTCTTGTTATGTCTGCCTCTCACATACAGCTGAGAATTCATGAGCATCATCAGTGCAATGGAGCCAGCCAAGAACAAATGTCTGGCATGTTTTATGCTAGAAAAGCCTCATTACAAAAGCAAAACATGCATATGCTCATACTCACAATGAAGAGGGAAATGCTTAAAAGCTGGCCCAGAATAGTGTCAGTATTGCTGTTGTCACTTCTTCAAGGCACAGTTTGTACACCAGATATCTTTTTTTCAGTGAAATGACTGAATAGTAAGCGGGTCTTCCATTTTTCAAGGGAGCTGAAATGCAGTCTGCCCATTATGTTCCTCATCTTCATTGAAATCTCTCATGGCTACTTCCATTCATTTCATGAGTACTTGTGAGAGATCTCTCATTTTCTTTGTATTCTAATTCCTTGGTTGATATGTTGCTCTGTTTTCTCATGCATTGAGCTCCTTACCTTATGTGTATTTCTTGCTGAGGTTTTCACACAGGCTTGTGAAGAACAACTTGGGCAACAACTATGGGCCAAAGATACTGAAGGGAGGCATGCTTAGGGTGGATAGAAATTGAGTCTTCCTAAAACAGCTTTCAAAAATAGACTGAATTATCATAGAATCATCATAGAATCAGAGAATAGTTAAGGTTGGAAAGGACCTTAAGACCATCTAGTTCCAATCCCCCTGCCATGGGCAGTGACACCTCACACTAAACCATGTCACCCTAGACTCTGTCCAGCCTGTCCTTGAACACTGCCAGGGATGGAGCATTCACAACTTCCTTGGGCAGCCCATTCCAGTGCTTCACCACTGTCATAGTAAAAAACTTCTTCCTTATATCTAACCTAAACTTCTCCTATTTAACTTTGAACCCATCACTCCTTGTCCTGTTGCTACAGTCCCTAATGAAGAGTCCCTCCCCAGCGTCCCTATAGGCCCCCTTTAGATACTGGAAGGCTGCTCTGAGGTCTCCATGCAGCCTTTTCTCCAGGCTGAACAGCCCCAGTGTTCTCAGCCTGTCTCCACACGGGAGGTGCTCCAGTCCCCTGATCATCCTTGTGCCCTCCTCTGGACTTGCTTCAACAGCTCTATATCCTTTTTGTGTTAAGGACACCAGAACTATCAGTTCTTATTGATATGCAACTCTTCAGGCAGGCTTTTAGCTCTTGTGCTTTAAGGCAAGTGGTAAGAAGCAAGCATGGGCAAGTTTTGGGAAGTTCATTACTACTTCACTGATAAGAAAGTGCCTAAAAAGTCTCTGTTTATGCCAAAGGAGGAAACAACCTTTTCAAAAGAGAGATCCTGGTAGCATGTAGTCTGCTCTATGTTATATGGGTGCCTAATATTTTAGGCTATATATGAAAGCAGAAATAATTTAGGCTTCTTACAGAATTTATTTCTTGAACATAAGAGCAATTTTTCTGGTTAAAAGTTGTCTTTTTTGACAGGACCATAGTCTAACTCTCCATAGGCAAATACAACTTCCGAAGTTCCATGCAAGCATCTCAGACCTTTCATCTTTATGTCGTGATCACATATCTCATTTCAACCTTTTTGTTTTAGTACAAGTCCCATTGGACTCATCAGAATGGTTTCTGTGTTTTGAAGTGGATTTCCTGTTGGTTCAGATATTAAGTTAGATTTTAAGATATTTTTTTTCATGGCTGAAACATACAGTGATAACAATCTAAAGACAAATGAAGATGTTAACCCAAGTTTACTTTTCTAATTGGAGAGAAAACATCTATCACTTGCAACTTGAAGAGGTACAACAGATAGCAGCTTATTGCCAATCTGCATTATACTCAAAATCCCCAGTTGTGTGGGGGAAAAAATACCCAAGTATGCCTCTGTGGTCATCATCAGAACAGTAAGAGAGCTGTGGCCATTAAAAAGGTGTAGTAGGTACCTTTCATGGGGAATTTTTTCTTTTAGGAACAGTAAGACCTGAAGACTTATTTTTGTTAATACATTTGGTTATACACATACTAATTGCCAGGGCAAGCTGACTCTTCCAATAGTAATGAAATGTAGAAACTGTGATTTGGTGGAATGGATAGAGGATGGGTGTAGCCATTCTGCTAGGGAGACTGTCATTCAGAATGGACCAGGAAGTGTAGTTTAGATAACAAAGCCAAATTGGTATGTATATGCAGCCTAATTGGATCTGTAGTTGATCTCCATTAATTAAGTAAAATAGACACACCAAGCTGGTGTGTTTCACTGCTGTTCCTGAGCATGGACGTTATAAGGATTTAATCTTCAGTAATAGGATTTTTCCTGGGCAAATACTTGTTTTGTGACCAGAGCTGCTTATCTTGATGTCCTTGTGATGCTGAGCACTCACCTGTGAAAGCTGCAAAACCAAGGTAAGTCAAATGTACTGTTCTATAAATCAGATTGAATATCTGTGGGAAAATTTATGAGCTCTGTTGAATCTGGAGAAACAACATGTACTTGTACTTGTGGTATCTACCAAATGCTGGAGCTGCTTTGTTTAAAAGGTCCCTTTATTCTGCCTTCTGTAGATCTAGTCCTGGCGATTGCTGATGAGAAGAATGAGGTGAATGAGGTATGGCCTCCTGTCAAAGCCTGAAGTCATGATCTTGCAGTATTCCTAATCCTAAAACAGTGTAACAGCAAAAAAGATCCCCCCTGGTGTTCCAAAATGTATTTCTGATCCAAGGTTGTAAATACAAACAAAATCCAAACCCCAGAAAGTTGCTACTTTAACCTTTCCTGAAAGCCACAGTGCTGTTCTCTCATGAGATACACATAGAATCATAGAAACATAGAATAGTTAAGGTTGGAAAAGACCTTAAGATCATCCAGTTCCAACCCCCCTGCCACGGGCAGGTACATCTCACACTAAACCATGTCATCCAAGACTCCACCCAACATCTCTAAGAGCTCCTTTAAATTTCTCTCTTTACACTGGTTCTTTATTACTGTGACCTTTTTGAAGAACCAGTAAGAACTATCAGTGGTTTTAATGGTGCAAAGTACAACAATACAAAATATACTGTGGAGAATAAGAAAAACAAATGTATGGAGGAGAGGATACCTTTTCAAGTGTCACTGTGGGTAGGCAGCTTTTGGTCAGCTATAATGAGCTTCCTTGTGGGCCTGTTGTGTTCATTTCATATGAACAAGTGAGTAATTACCTTATCAGGCCAGGAAGGCAATTAAAGAATAGTTCTCTCCTTAAAACTCTTAGTGACCAATTTTAATACTGCATTTAAGACATTGGAACCACTCTTTATTTCAGACAGTTTTGTTTTGGGGCTGCTATTAGTTTTAAAATCAATTCATTTTCTTCTTTTTTTCTTAAACCTTTGGTAGAAGTATTTCCATTTTAATTCCATAGTTGCTATTTCTGATTTCTTGTCATTATAAATTCTATATAAATGATAGATTTCTTGTGACTGCACAATTCAAAGAGTGAAAGTTGTCAGAAAGATGAGTTGGTGATTAACATGTTTGAAATTAACTTTTTCTAATGGGTTGATGCAGAATCTAGCCCTTATAACAGAAGCATAGACATATTGAACATATGTGACATGGTTTCCACTGTACCAGAAGAAGATGGTCAGGGTTATGAGGGACTCTGGGAGATGGGTTTGATCTTTCATGTCCTCTGAAGAGTCATTCCTCTCTTATGGGTCCTACATATCAAAATGTACTGTTCAGTAAATGAAATTTACAGATGAGGTTGTACCACAGGTCTCATTCTGTCAGGTGCTGACCACTGTTTCTGAGTAGGTAAAGTCTGTAGAACCTCTATACCACCCTGTAGAAAGCAGTTTCAATACAACATGTCTCTAGGGATAAGTTTTTTCCTGGCTCTTTAATGTTTATTTTGGGTAAGCTATATCTATCCATCAATAACTCTTAACATTACAATATATACTTATTTCCTTGATGTATACAAAATAAATTTTCTTAAAGGTTGATATGCCATTGGCCTTAGTGATTATCTTTATAATACACTAAAGTCTAGGTGTGTATCATAATAAACAAAAATGACTCCCAAAGCCCTCTTCAACCGTATCTGGGCTCATCACCCTTCTTTTTAATCTAGTATGCCTTTTTTGAAGGTAGATCCTCTTTGGAATATTTTTACACTTTTTTAAATCCCCCTCTTCTACCTCCGTTTATCTCCTCTGTGGCAGGAATCATCCCAGTCTTTCTGTATTCTCTCTCTACAAAATCTGTTTTCCTCTGCTTCTGGTTATCCTTGTGACTCACCCTTCCAGTCTATTTCTGTACTTTTTAACTTTTGAATGAACAGCCAGTATTCCAGGTGAGGGCTCCTTGTTTGCTTACCTAGTGGGAATTATATGTCCTTTATCAGTCTCTTCCCTATTTCAGTTATCTTCATGGATTTTTGTCTGTTTTGATTTTTAAACAATTGCTACACATTAGTAAAGGCTTTTGTGGACCTTTCCACAACAGGAAACTCCCCTCTTTCTTTTTAATGCCACTCACTTATGAATAGCCCTTTGAGCCCAAAGGACTGCACTGTGCTGTGGCTCTGTTACTGACTGTAGTGGATTCATTTCGTCCTCAAAGCTCATGTGGACTGCTCCAAACCTGGTTGCTGTAAGGTACAAGTTTTGTGGAAGGAAAGCAATTATTTTTGCAGGCTCTCTTTGCTAAGGGATAGTTCACTAGCATTGTCTTGCTTAAAAGTTTCATTCCTGTATAGGCTTAAAGTTATATATTGCAGGCAGTGTCTACAGAGAGTAGAAACTTAGGAAATGCAGTTTGGAAAACTTGAAGATACATTAGGGACGCTGTTATATATTGCAGGCAGAAGTGAATGAGTAAAGTGATTTTATTAAATAGAACCTGCGTGTCCCATGACACAAGAGAAAGAATAAACTCAGCAGTTAAAAGTGAATGTTTTGAGCCTCACATTTAAATGCTCTGTAAGGAAGGGTGAAGGACAAATTCAAATAAAACTGTTTCTTGATGTGTTTATTCTAAGAGGCCCTAGAAATGCTGTATATGAGTTCCTGGCCATGGGCTGAAACTGATTTTCATCAACAGAAATGGGAATGCAATGTAATGAGCCTGCAACTGGTTAAAATCAGACCACTTCTAATTGATTATGCCTGTCTAAGGGGGCTGCAATCACAAAGAGATTTTCAGAGTACAACACTGCCTAGGCCTTTCCTACATTATTATTTTCTATAAGTGATTGTTTGTCTTCAATTAATAAAATCTGTCTCTTAAATTGCAGGACAGCCCTTAGGGAATTTACTTCACAAGTTCAATTTAAAATGTCTGATAAAGGAAGGCAGGGAGTGATGGCACCAAGAGCACCTTGTCCAGCTGAAGAATTATTGCTGGCCAAATGATGATTATTTATTTTAAGAAAACAAGCAAGAAAAACCCCTCATAGTTATTCTGATTTGTTGGTTTGAATGGAAGTGTTTTCTGATTCATGTCATTGGGAAAATTGAGTTTTCTCTCCTTGAGTCAATAGGCAAAATCTAGAGCTTTTTTCCCAGATCCTGATGTGTCTGTGTGTCTTTTCAGAGACAATAGATCTAGGATTATTTGATGAGCTATTGTCAGTAATAATAATTATTAATAATACCCAATGAATTTGTTCTTGTAGACCTCTTTAATATACTGTGTCCACAGTAACTCTTTTTATAGACTTGTCCAAGTCGCAAATGTCCAGGGCCTTTTCAGTCTAATGGATAGAATAATGCAGTCCTCTTCCAGACAATATTCTGGCACTTGTACCCTGCTAAAAAGCAGTGAAGTTACTCCTCCAGAAGTAAACCAGCACCAGAAGAGCAGGTAGTGTAGGAATAAGGAGTTCCCCAGCTTCACGCTTTAAACATTACTGGAGGAAGCAAGTAACACAATCATAGAATCATAGGATAGTTAGGGTTGGAAAGGACCTTAAGATCATCTAGTTCCAACCCACCAGCCATGGGCAGGAACACCTCACACTAAACCATGTCACCTAAGGCTCTATCCAACCGGGCCTTGAACACTGCCAGGGATGGAGCATTCACAAATTCCTTGGGCAACCCACCCCAGTGCCTCACCACCCTAACAGGAAAGAATTTCCTCCTTATATCCAATCTAAACTTCCCTTCTTAAGTTTTAACCTGTTACCCTATCACTACAGTCCCTAAAGAAGAGTCCCTCTCCAGCATCCTTATAGACCCCCTTCAGATACTGGAAGGCTGCTATGAGGTCTCCACGCAGCCTTCTCTTCTCCAGTCTGAACAGCCCCAACTTTCTCAGCCTGTCTTCATACGGGAGGTGCTCCAGTCCCCTGATCATCCTTGTGGCCCTCCTCTGGACTTGTTCCAAGAGTTCCATGTCCTTTTTATGTTGAGGACACCAGAACTGCACACAATATTCCAGGTGAGGTCTCATGAGATCAGAGTAGAGGGGCAGGATCACCTCCTTCGACCTGTTGGTCACACTGCTTTTGGTGCAGCCCAGGATATGGTTGGCATTCTGGGCTGCGAGCGTACACTGCAGCTGGCTCATGTTCATTTTCTCATTGACCAACACCCCCAAGTCCTTCTCTGCAGGGCTGCTCTGAATCTCTTCTCTGCCCAACCTGTAGCTGTGCCTGGGATTGCTCCAACCCAGCTGTAGGATCTTGCACTTGGCATGGTTAAACTTCATAAGGTTGGCATCAGCCCACCTCACAAGTGTGTCAAGGTCCCTCTGGATGTCATTCCTTCCCTTCAGCGGATCAACTGAACCACACAGCTTGGTGTCATCAGCAAACTTGCTGAGGGTGCGCTCAATCCCACTGTCCATGTCAGTGACAAAGATGTTAAACAAGACCAGTCTCAACACCAATCCCTGAGGGACACCACTCATTACTGTTCTCCAGCCAGACATTGAGCCATTGACCACAACTCTTTGCATGTGGCCATCCAGCCAGTTCTTTATCCACCGAGTGGTCCACCTATCAAATTGATGTCTCTCCAATTTAGAGACAAGGATGTCATGCAGGACAGTGTCAAATGCTTCGCACAAGTTTAGGTAGATGGCGTCAACTGCTCTACCCCTGTCCACCAGTTCTGTAGCCCCATCATAGAAGGCCACCAAACTGATCAGGCAGGATTTCCCCTTAGCGAAGCCATGCTGGCTGTCACCAACCACCTGCCGGGCCTGTCTTTTCTAAAAAGCCTGTAACTTTCCATTCCAACACTCCAGTCATAGGAGCCATCCTACCATGTTTCTGTGATGTCTATTATGTCATACCCCCGTAGATGTGCACACATCTCTAATTCCTCTTGTTTGTTCCCCATACTACAGGCGTTTGTGTAGAGGCATCTGAGCTGAGCTCCAAATGAATCCAGCTCATTGGCTGGAGTGGCTGAAACGTATCTACATTGCTCCGAGTGTTTATTATATGTGCTGGCAACTGACTGGGAGTGTTGGAATGGAATGATGTCCGCCTCCCCCAACACATCTAGTTTAAGGCTTTCTTGACCAGTTTGGCAAGCCTCCTACCAAAACCACTCGGACCAGCTCCACCAGCCTCCAGTAGACCTGGCCTGCTAAATTGAGTCACATCTTTTAAATACCCAAACTCCTTGCCACTTGTAGGCCTCTTTGGCAGGGAAAATGCCTATGCCCAGGTAAGAACGTGTCCAGCCTTAGATGTGTTTCTAATTTGCAAATTCACAAGTCACGATCAGCAGGAGTTAGAAGGACACCTCTATCAAGCTGTAGAGCTACAGATCCATGTGTGTGTCTGAAGGTATGTGATTTCCTCCCCACTGAGAGATGAACTTCCCAAAAGACACAATACCAAGCTCCAGACAAGCTATGCTGGGGTGCAGTGTTTCAGTAGATACAGTTCTTCTGTTGAATATGTGGACTTTTGACAGACCTGCCATAAACATTCTTGGCTTTCAGATCTTCTCCTGGGGAATCCTGAAGCCAAATGGTGGAAATATTACTGTGGTACTGTGGTGCTGGTGATGCAGGAGCCATAGTGGTGTGCTGTAGTGAAAGCTCAGATCTGGGATGCTTTGTCTCTGTTACAGAGGAATGCCACAAGACAACGTAGTCACATTTGCTTTCTTGCTTATGTCTCAGAACAGTTTTCTGATAGTATTTTATCAGTTCATGAAGTGGAAAATGGATGCAACTTGCTAAAATGTACTTGACTTGCTAAAACATAAAGGTGTATTTTACTCAGTTGTGTTCAAAACAAGAGGCACTTGCTGGTAAAGTGTGTGTGGAGTCCATAAAGCACATCAACATAAGTGAAAGTCGAAAGAAGATGAAAGGAAGATTGCTAAAGGTAATCATTCTGAGTTGTTCTTTTATCTTTTTTATATATATATATATATATATATATATATATATGCAGGCTGTCAGTCTCTGGGCTGGTTTGGCTTTTTATCAAGTACAGTGTCTTCAAAATTCAAGATGAGCCTGTGATTTAGGAGAAGCTGCCACTTGCATTTTTCCTTTCTGCATTTGAGATGGAAGAATTTATGCAAGTCCTTGACATTAATGAAACTGCACTGTTGTCATCAATGGGAAGTTACTCAATGTTTAAATCATGAATCCTGCTCATAAATAGATTGTTTTGGTATGAGAATGGAGCAGCAAGTATCCTGCTCTCACTAAGATATTCTTTCCTTGAGTTTTGCAAAACCTGACTTTTATTTTCTTACTGTTTTCCAAACAGCAAAAATTTTTGTAGATGGAGCTGAGTGAAGATGCTTAAATTCTGCTCATGAACAAAACAAACAATACCAAAAAATACTGTGCATGAGATCAGGAACATGGGCAATAATGTACAACTGTCTGCTGTTTTTCTTCTTTGTTTTATGCTCTAAAATATGACCAAATAATTGTGTTTTATATAACAGAGATTGTAAATATAATTATCTTAGTTATATTTTTCCATCTTAATCCAAAGTTATAAAATGTATTGGTAAAAATAGTATGCATTTATCAAACTTCTAGATGTTTTGCAATGAAAGCACTGATAATTTTTAAGTAGGAATCTCTCGTATATTTTGCTTCAATTATGTGATTTGTAGGACTTCTAAGTAGTATTTTAAAGCTGTGCTCACTTTTTTTTTTTATATTGTACTTCCTAGTCTTTCTTATAGTGTAAAGAAGCTCATTGGTAACTAAATCAAGTTTTTCTGCAGGCTAGCTTAAAAAATGATAATGTTTAAATGGTAAAGATTTGACAGGAGTAACTGGCTTAATTATTTTAGCCTTACTTGAACTTTCTTTACCTCAGTCACTGAGAAGTGTGGCCAAACAGTTATTTGAACAAAAGCCCTTGCAGCTTGTCAGTGTATATTTTAGTTAGTTGGTTATTTGGTGTAATTACCTTAGACTTAAGCAATTCCATCTGAACAAATTGAAAGCAACTTGCCTTTGTTATGTTGGAAATGATATAAACTGTGTGCCAGTTTATTGACTGTGGTTCTTGGACAATGTTGTTATTTTGACTCAAGAAAGGTAAAGGTTGAAAACATTTATAGAATCATTGAAATGGCCTATACCTACTAACATTAAATTGGACAAGTCTAAAGGAATTGCAGTTGAGTACCCAATATTATAATTCACTGGAGGCAGGAGAATGAAGATGTTAAGGATAAGATTGTTGGAGGTCCAGGTGGTTGTGAGTTAGAGACAGTAAAATGCTAGAGGCAGATCAAGTGAGGGATGTGCTATGTTAAGGTGGCCTAAAAACAGTGCAAAAGCATGAGACAGAAGGACAAAGCAAATGGAATAAGGATGAAAGGAATAAATAAAAAAAATTTGGGATAAAGGAGGTGCAGGTGTGAAGCACCAATGGGAGGTCAAGGAAATGCTGGAGGCAGAACTTGCAGCACAGACATGGAACAAGGGAAGGAAAAGTATTCAGAAAGGTCTCAGGGACACAGTGAAAGGAGGAGTGTAATCGAGGTAGAATATGATATTGCTGGAATCCTGTGTTGAACAATTAATATAGAAAGGTGTTATAGGAAATAATTTTCACTAGGGAAGGATGAGTTGCTTGTGTTTATTAATGTCAGTAGTTATTATTCTGTCCCCTAGTGAAGACAGAGTCTGCTCATCCTCCTGAAATCTTGTTTCAGGTTCTCTGTAGATTCCAGCATGTACTACTGACTGACTTGCTCTGTCTCCATGGTGTTTTATGGTTTTTCATGAATGCAAATGAAGTTGAAAACTTGGTGCTGTGCCAGGGAGAAGCTGTAAGGAAACAGCAGTCTCAGTATCCAGGTCAAACACCTTTTCTCTTCTCCCCTTTTTTTCCCTTTGAAAACTTGCTGTTATATTACAAAAAGTGCAATGGGATGCTTCTGTCCTCAGCAATGTATCATCTGTGGATTCAGTTAATCACTCCTGTTTGTAGGAGTAATTGTATCGTGAGTATTGCTGCTTAGTCTCTGATGTTGCAGGTGTTGCAGATGCCTTAAAATCTGCCCTTTACCTGATCATCACCAGTTCTGCATTGTAATAAAATGTGCTTTTCTGTTCTCTTTGATTTTGGTGTTTTTCTTTCCATTTACCAGTGACTTTGCCTAATCCACTTTTAATAAAAAGCGAAAATATAAAAGAAAGTACTTTTCCTTAATATTTGTGTAGGAAAATCTCTTCTTGGCACTGATTACCTTTCAGCCTTCTCTCATATGAAATCTTCAGATATCCTTGGATAGATGGTAGTTTGTGAATGCAAAGGATTTAAACCTCTTCTCACTCCATAAATAATTGTAACTTCTTGCAGGTTTTGGTGAATAATGATGAATATTCAGATTTCTAATGTTCAGGCTACTTTGCCATGCACATTGTACTGCAGAAACAGTAGCATTTTGTTGCTGCTTTTAAAAGTTTTGTCTGACTTTGTGGAGTGTCAGTAAGCTTTCTGATGTTGGTAATAGTTTCTCCCTTTCTCTCCTTTACCTCAATGTAAAGCAATGTTGATGGGAAATAAAAGCACTTCTCTTAGTACATACTCAGAAAGACCTACTTGAACAACTGAGCTACTGCAGTCATGTACTGCTGAAATGCAGCTGAGGAGGTAAGCACGTAGGAAGCTGAGGGGGCGGCAGGGCTCCAAAACTAAAGCTGTTTTTCTTCTCAAACTGAGGCGATTGAACTTGAAACCTTTTCATTCAACTGCTTGGGATTATTTCTGTTGTTAAACTGGTGTTTGCGGAGTCAGGCTGTGCAATAACTAGGACGAAGGCCCAATCCATCTCCAGGGCAACCAGATGGTTCAGAAATTAAGGAATTCTGGCAGTTGGGTACCTATCGTGTGATTCAGACATTAGTGCTCATTTATGCTCTGATGCCAGGATGTAATACCAGTCTGTTTGGAGGGGGTTTAGAAAAGGTAGCAATTAAAATATACAATTTTGCATATTATAAGATGGAAACCATCTGTGTCATCTAGAGGATTCTGCTGTGACATAGGTGCACAGGGATACTGCAGTTTCTTTGATCAAGCTCATTCAAAAAAGCAACTCTAGTGAAAATATGAATGAGAGACCTAATGGAGAGGTAGAATGTCTGAAAATCTTTTTCAGACACCAAATTTCTTGGAAGCTTGTCCAGAATTACTCAGAAAATGCTTCTGCCCCATAAGCTTGGCAGTGTACAACCCTGTCAAGTGTCTGGGTAAATGTCAAACAAATTAAGATGGCTTTGGAAGAATTTGGATATGAAAGGGCAGGACATTTAATTGTAAATAGGAGGGTTAGGGAAATGTCTTCACAGGCAACAAAATAAATCCATATTTGTGTTGTAGCTTCCTGTCATATTCAGCAATTTAATAGTAACATTTGGACAGGCTTTTAGTAGAACTCGATGCTTACTTAATTATAAAAAGCAAAGTTATATGGCAATGAATTGTCTTCTTTCAGATACCGAACAAATCTGTTTACTTTCATCTTTGTATTTACCTTTGATGCATTTTGACATTTTACAAAACCTAAACTGCTAGCATCTCTTAACACCAGCGGCAGTGGTGTTCTTTTCTGTGTTTCTTCATGATTTTCCTTTCCTTGTATTGGAATTCTGTGGGTTACAGCCTTGCAGTACAAGCTGTACAGACATCTGAACAGGGCAAAAATCTTGGTTTCAATACTATAAAATGATGTTAGATATAAGGAGGAAATTCTTCAGTGTGAGGATGGTGAGGCACTGGAATGTGTTGCCCAAGGAAGTTGTGAATGCTCCATCCCAGGCAGTGTTCAAGGCAAGGCTGGATGGAGTCTTGGGTGACACGGTTTAGTGTGAGGTGTCCCTGCCTGTGGCAGGGCGTTTGAACTAGATGATCTTAAGGTCCTTTCCAACCCTAACTATTCTATGATTCTATGATGATGATGGTTGAACTCAAAACATGTGAGGATTTCAGTCAATGTCTATGTGAGAAAATACTATTAATTTGTATTTGGTTTTCTTTCATTTTATGTCACTATTGTCAGCTTTGCTAAAGCCCAAAACCTTCTGGCATCACAGGCAGCAGTAACCTTTTTATTCACTCCAGGAGGTGGCTAAGCACTAAAGGGGGTTTTCTGGTTGTGCTGTGCCATGTGGGCAGGGTGCAGCAGTGTAAATGGCTGAAGTGTCACAGTGCCTGTGCTGATACATAATGTGTTTTTTTATGGGAAGTATGTTGATAGAAAATAAACACAACAGAGGTAAAGGTAAGAGCATATTTTACTTTCATAACAACTAAAACTTAACTAACATAAAGATCTGTAACTGAAAAACTCAGCTTGCAATACCCCCACTGGTGGTCATCAGAAATGATTAAGAGGGGGCTGGTTTTCTTCTAGATATCAAATGATGTCAGAAATAGCTGCTTTTTCTGATATGTCCTTTGCCTTGTTTTCTCAGCACTGAAGTTCAAAGCATATCTCTCAAATTTGCCTCCAAGTTGGTTATCCATCTTCTGCAAAACCATCAACAGGTAAGGGAAACAAAGCTGCTTAACAGTTTTGCAGTTCTGGAGGTTCTGGTGATTGGAGTAATATGGCTTCATTGAGACAGAAGCCCTAAACTTGTGTTTTCTTGTTTCGTTGCACCTTTTCTGGTATTATGTCTTAGTTTTTGAATACACTGCCACGTTCTCAAATTATATGGACATGAGTATCATTAGTGTATTCCTCTCTAGCATCATGGCCTGTATCAGCACCAGTGTGGCGGCAGGGCCAGGGCAGTGATTGTTCCCCTGTGCTGGGCACTGGTGAGGCTGCACCTCGAATCCTATGCTCAGCTCTGGGCCCCTCACTACAAGAGAGACATTGAGGGGCTGGAGCGGGGCCAGAGAAGGGCAATGGAGCTGGTGCAGGGCCTGGAGCACAAGTGTGATGGGGAATGGCTGAGGGACCTGGGGCATTTAGTCTGGAGAAGAGAATGCTCAAGGGGGGGCCTTATCACTCACTACAACTGCCTGACAGGAGGATGGAGCCAGGAGGGGGCTGGTCTCTGCTCCCAAGGAGCAAGGGATGGGACAAGGGCTTAAAGCTGCACCAGGGGAGGTTTTGATTGAGATGAGGAACAATACCTTCACCAAAAGGGTTGTCAAGCTGCCCAGGGAATTCACATTCCCAGGAGGTGTTTTTAAAAGGTGTAGATGAGGCACTTAGGGAGTTGGTTTAGTGGTGCACTTGGCAGTGCTGGCTTAATGATCAGACTACATAATCTTAAAGGTCTTTTCCAATGATTCTATGACTCTGTTTTGACTTGTGTGCTCATTGGTGAGTCTGCTGTGAAGGGACAGAGTGAGAGAATTGCCTGTTGTCCTGGGTTCAGAACACCGCTTTGACTAAAAAACATATCTGCCATTTTAACAACCTTTGACACAGTAAACCAACATTTGAATGGACATCTAAATTAGCCATTTGCTTTGAAAATGGGGTCAGGGGATGGTAGAATCAGAGCCAAGCCTCCATGCTACCTAGAATTGGCAATCTGAGGTTCTTCAGAACTGTGAAACTCTCAGAACTGTGAAACTCTCAGAACTGCTGTAAGAAGATTTTAGTTGTAGTGATATAAACCCAGAATCATTCCCTTAAAGAGATTATGCACATATAAATAGTTCTGATTTTTATGCCTTGTTCTCCATCACTTTGCTTGACCACATACAGTTGAAAATAGAATCTAAAGAAAATTGTGGGTGTGTGAAATGGCATGTCATTCACAAAAGCTCCCATTAAGTATTTCTACAAGAAGAAGAGGGTAAATGCCAATCAGTATGTTCTGGAACACCCCATCTTTTGCCCAGCATGTTGCTTTAGGGTTCAGAAAAAGTCTTTTTGGAAAATTCATTTGCAGATTTCCACCATTCCTGGAGATGCAGCAGAAACTCATCTAGGTGGCAAAGCTGGTCATTGTAGCTAGAAGGGAATAATTATTCTGCCCTAGCTGTGCCAGCATAACATTATTGGGTGTGTTATGTTAGGAAAAGGCAACTTCTTTCTGAAACAATTATACTCTATACTATAACATATAACATAGGGAAGTTATATGAAATACAGAAATGCTTCTTCTGCCTTTGTTGTAAAACCTGAAGCAATTAATTTTGGCCAAGCGGTGAAATACAATTAATTGTCTGGCTAGCCTCGTAATACAAAACTCTGATAGACCTGTTGGTATCGTGCTTGAAGAAAACCTGTGCAGCAATGAAGCACGAACTCCATTGTTCTCTGTGATCACCAGAAAGTAGTATCTAACAACTGGCTGACTCTAAAAGGAACCCTCCAGTGGATTCCTTTAATGAGAATGTTAAACAAGAGCTGAAAAGCAGTTGAAAAGTACCCCAGAAACCTGTAAGTACAGCCTCAAGACTTGAGCCAGTCATCCTTAGTGCACACAAACAAAGGTTTGCAAGTGGAGTATGGCTCATGTGATGTAAATTGCCCCCGGGGAGGTGTGTGGAGTCTGCCTTTTTGAGTTTGTCAGATGAATATATCCCTCTTGGCAGCTATCTCCGATTAGTCTTAACTGTGTGCCGATGACTGCTGCATGAATTAAACCTGCCTTGCTTCCAACAGATACTCAGTATGAAGGTGATGGGGTGAGGTGGATATGGGAAAAGTAGGTGACAGGTAGATTTCTGGGAAGTGGGATCATATTGCCAGTTGTCTTCCCAGTGGTTTGCCATTGCATTTCTGCATATTTCAGTGTTTCACTACATTTGTTGTGTTTAGGTGTGGAAACAGAGCTCTGTAACTTCTTCAAATGCATGTAAGAAATAGAATCCTAATTTTTCTCCCTAAATAATGACAGGACACCCTTGCTATGTGGAAACATGTGGTTCTGCTGCTGCAGAATGAAGATTTGGTATTAAGGGATGCTGTTACTGAGGTTATACAAATGGCACAGTCTGATAAAAAGAGCAGTAAAGGAGCAGGAATGCTGAAATTTTCTTTATTTTTAAATATTATTGAATATTTAAGAGACAAAAGTATTTCTCCTCTTATCACAAACTTGTTGCTAACTGTAAAGTGATCTCTTATAAACACATACCATGGAAGATATCAGCAAGTTATGGTGTTTGACACCCCCCTCACCTTATTTTGTTTTTACTGTTCTTGGTATAATCTGCATATGATTACATGGGTATGTAAAAAAGACAACATCAATATTCAGCTTTATGGCTCTTGCTGTGATGAGTCAACTACCACACAGTTCTACATTCTGAAAGTTCTTTAATACCATCTTTGGTCTAATATAATGCAGTGGAAGAAACTATTGAATCCCATGTCATTAATACAGCCTGCTCACAGAGAGATAGGAATCTGGGAAACAGTGTTCAACTTATTTATTTATTATTAGACCTTGAAATACATTTAGATCCAGATCAACAAAGACAATCCTGAGCATACCCACAATGTGATTTTAAGGATGTCGGCACTTTTGTATGCATGTCCTAGTTTACTCAACTCTAATTTTAAAATAGCCACAAAACTTACATACTCTTTAACTAACAAATGTGCTTTGAGAGTCTCTGCTGATGCGTTCTTTCATATGTTGTGAATATGCTGCCAAGCTCATCTCTCTCTGGTGGTCTATGCTACTCAGTAGTGCCTATGCTTGTTTGCAGCCAGTTCACATTAGTTGGCCATCACCATGTGAAATTCTGCTGGACTGGAGCTAAAGCAGCTCTCTGGTGGGGTAAAAAAAAGACCCCAAAAAACAGAAGAAAAGAAAAGGCAGTAAATGTCTGTTTGCCACTACTGTAGATAGAAATAGCCTGGAATGTGCTCATGTGGCAGATGTGGTTTTGAGCTGGTACTGTTTGGGCACAGTGCTATGATACAGGAGGAGTTAAAAGGAACCCAACACTGGCCTATGGGGGGCATTCTGAAATGCCTCACGATGATACTGTCACTGAAAATAATACAATGCTGCTTTTTCTCTCTGACTCCTTGTTATCTTTTCCCTTCTTCCTTGTAACCCTGTGCCAAGGAATATTGCCCTGTTACTGAATGAGGACTCTGTCCTACCAATTAATACTAAGGTCATGTCAGGGCTCACTGTTGTAACTTATCACTTGGTATAGCAGAAGTGGCCGTAATCGAGGAAATAACATCATAATTGTTTTTTATTTGCTACGTTCCTAATTAGGATAGGGACTCCTTCCCTACCTATACTTATGTTAACTCTTAGTTACACTTGATAGTGCCTTCCTGTTCTTTCACTTGAAACTGCTTTTACTGAAATCAGTGTGTTTTATCTGTGACTGGCAAAGAACACTACTTTTGGAAGGATGATAGAATCCACTTTCTTTCCACCTCCATTTTAAATTATTATGGTTCCTTCCTGTAATCTCTTTTCCCCCCACCCACTAAACTCTTCAAATTTTTTGTGCTTTGCTTTCTAGCTTTTGGGGGAGCAGGATAAAGAGTTTGGCACCTGAGGCTTTCGTTTACAATCAGATTAAAATAAGGTTTCCTCTGACTGTTGTTTGTTACTTCCATTTACCCCCTTTCTTTTTGTGTGCACATGACAGTATGCAATAGTTTTGGGTTTGGGGTTTAGGTATTGCATGGATCGGTGGTGCTCTCTCTCCTGGCAACTATTACATTACATTCAGATATCTACTTGCTTTTTCTCAGTTTTCATGCCATGAAAGTCTGCTCTCTCATCACAGCACTGATTTAAAACATCTAAACTGATACCCTGAAATTCATTACAAGCCATACAACAGCTCTCTTTAAACGTTTTATTTGATAACAGATTGCTGGTTATCTTACATTGACTGACTTTTCATTTCCATTATATGATGACAAATAAGGATAGTGGCCCCGCAGTTTTATCATGAGATCAGAAAGAAGGATGACTCAAGATTAGAAAGAATGGATGTTTAGAAACCCATTTTCCTATGTTCTGTAATTGTTTCAGTTCCATTTCATTGCCATTACCACTCGCTAACGTGAGACAGTAAACAGGCTATAATTTCAGCGTCATTTGTGCATCAAACATGTTGATGTCCTAGTAGCAGTTACATTTCCAGAAATAGGTTACTGTGTGTTTCACCTTTTCCTGCTGTTAATTTTCTGTACAGAGTGGGAATGCTGCTCCCAAAATCTGGAGTACTGGACTTCCCAGCAATTTTGGACTGGACTACTCCCAAAATCCCAAGCACTGGACTTGCCAGCAATTTTGACACTAGCGTCATTATATCCACTCTTCAAAAAATCCTCTTTCCTGCTCTGTACGCAGTGTCTAAGGTAGGAGGATGTAGCTGCTTACAGAAGAACTGTATTTTTGGCATCAGGAATCAACTGAAGTGTTTCATTTATATGTGAGATCCAACAGAATCCCTGATTATAGCCTGATAACTGCCTCTACCTTTCATGCATGATATCAGCTGACATCTGTGAAAGAATAGAGTATGAAAGGGTATATAGTTGTATGTAACAGCTGAATGAAGACTCAATTTGTATTCTGCCTCAGCAGAGTAAGATGTGTGAACTTGGACTGTTGTTAGTAATAACAAGTTGTTTGCATAGATTGTTCATATAGTTGTCATAGGACATTTTTCCTTTGTATACGTATTGCTTGAATAACAGTACAAATGTGAAGCAGTATGACAGTGTCAAATAGGTGTATTCTCAGGTCACTTATAGATTGTGACACTGGAGGCAAATGATCCTATCTATTAGTGTGGTTTCATTTCCAGTAACAGCTCCTATCTTGTGTAATTCTTTCAGATGTTATGTGAGCACCTGGAAGAAAATATTAACTTGGTTTTTGCTATTCCCTTACAGCTTTTAGTGAGGGCAAATTCCCCAGTTTCCTGGGGAAATCCATGCAGTTTTCGCTCACTCAGATTATGACAGCAGTAACCTTGCACAGTCTGGATTGCAGGGTAACACACAAGAACTGTATGAAAATTCCAGCCCCCATTCTCATTTAAAAGGAGAAAAGCTCAAAAGACCAAATACTGACCCACAGCAGGGTTTCTGTCCTCACTCTGTCCTACTCTTCACCCCCAAGAAAACCCCTACAAAATCTACTACTGTTAATAGAAGGCAAAGACTCCCACTGTTACCAGTAACATTCATTTTTATATTCTAATTCAAGCAGAGAAGCTTAATTAAATTGTGTAGTATGTGTAAAATCTCAGGGTTAGAAGGGGAAGCTTCTGAGGTTGGCTGGCTCAGTCATTTTCTGACCAGAGCAGGTCAGACAGAATTCTGTCTCACTACAAAGGAGAAAACCCCTTGTTTTCCTTGCTAAAAATACCAACTTAACAGGTAGTTAAGGTTTTCCTAATAACTTGAACAGATTAAACCCCATCTGTAACTCGAGGTATTGTATGGTACACTTTGTTGTTGTTTCCTCATGCATTGAGGTGTAAACTTCTGGGGGATTGTTTTATTCCTTTTAGTATGAGGGAGGGTACAGGAAGTATTGTATTAGGTGTAAAGGTAAAATAGCTGCTTTGAAATCTAATTTAAATTAGTGACCCATGGCTGTGTAAAGTCTAGACCTATTCACAGCAGCATTTCTTATCCAAGAGGGTTATTCCCTACAAGAGAGAAGATCATTTAAGTCAGGGAAATAGGAGTTTTCTTTCACTTCTGATGGTCACTTTACTGAATGTCCTGAAAAATGAACTTGGTGCTAGAACAAAAACTGTGTTGTCATTTTCCTCCATGGCTTTTTTATCTAGAGAAGGGTTACCTTAAGGTATGAGCTTGTCAGTGTTAGTGAAGTTTGAATAAACTCTTTTTTACTATTATAGCTAAGCCGGTGCAATTCTATACAATTCTATGTTAAAAAATACCTTGGTCAGCTTAAATTTAAGCTTAACTAAGCTGAATCAAGCTTAGATGAGCAATTGGATTTGGGAAATTGAGTAAGTCTTTTAAAAGTGCCTGAATGATTTAGCAGCTTTAGATATTCTTGAATGTAATTTAGGCCCTTCAGGAACCTTCTGCTCCATTTATTGTGAAATAGCAGTATTGGATAGGGATGCTCAGGCATTGGAAGCTGTGTGGCTGCAGCTGCGGTGGAGCTTTGTTCAGCAAAAGTCAGGCAAATGGCCCACTCTGAACACCGCCATCCTGGGGCGTGCTGTAAACATCACTGAAAATCAGTTAAATGCTGCTGTTGTTAGTTCCTTTAGTTCTTGAGTAACTGTGAGAAGTGAGAACAGGATTTGGGCTGTAAATGATGGAGCCACTATTGCTGATTTGATCCACTGGCCAAAACTTCAGGTATATTAAACCTGTTCCTTCTGTTTCCATTTCAAATGCTTAAGAAAATAAGCAATAGACAGTGCTCTTGTGCCAGGAGTTTCTGAACAAAAGACAATGAAAAGCTCTCTTGATGGTTGTTCACTTCCCATTTTTTGGTTTGCCAGCAAAAAGTCCCATTATTAGCTGACTGACTCCCCCTTCTGAAGGACATCCTCTTAGGAAGAGGGTGGCACTGTTCTAAAGAGCAGATTTGGTTGAGATTCTTGTGGAAATCTTCATTGCTGAGTATTGACCTGTGTTTTACTGGCCCCATAAAATCTCACCCCTATCTTACTGTAGCAGACTAAATGCATTTAGGTGTCTTTTAGCAACTTTTATTTTGCTTATTGACTACAGATTACTTAAGTTCTTGTTTCTATCCTCTAAATAGCTTCCTCAGGGAACCTAAAGCTGTACAGAAGTTTTCATAGGTATGTGCTGTAGACGATCTACTAAATCACTTGAGTGGAAGATAAGAGATAATGTGTGATACTAATGCAGCACCATGGTCTGGCACTCATCATCAACACCACAGGTGCTAGCAGTAGATCATTGGTGATTGGTGTGATGCCAAAGCTTGTATCCCAAATGTCCTTTACAGCTGATCCATGAAGTATTTCAGAACAAGTGACTTGGATTTAATCTGGTACAGTTGCTAAGTGAAGCAGCTAAGAGCTGGGCAAACCTAAAATGCTAAAAATACCTTTGTCATTGATTTTGTTCAGCTGCATGGTAAGAGCATCTCACATAGTGCACAGTGCTTGTTGTCATTTGAAACTCTGTCTTCAAATTATTCCTTAAAGTACACGCAAACTTTGGCTGCACCAAAAGGAGTTTTTCTTCCACGTTTACCATTGAGTAAATATGTTAAATAGACTTCTTAAAATTCTTCAGCATGTTAAGTTAACCCTCTTTTCCCACACCTTTGGTAAGTAAACTTTGTAATTTAACTTACAAAGTGCTAAGTCAGTGCTGTGGGTTTGGAGATGGAAAATAACTGGGGGTTAGGACTTGCACACCTGCGCACCATTGCCTAGTGTTAAATCACTTTGAGTCTCTTGATGAAGCATACAAAGAAGAGATGCTAACAAGCTATTCAGAATCTCCTTTTTATATGACTATTGTGTTCATCCTCTCACCAGACTTGGGGACAGGTTCACCACTTTATGCTCTACTCCTGTGGTGCTCTACTTCCAGTGGGGCAAATGAGAGGGCTGTGGTGAGTAAGGTTACTCTGATGTGGTGATCAGAGATTACTCTGATCCTGGACAAAGATTAATGTGTAGGGTTCAACTTCTCTTATGCACTGGATGACTTACCCTGATGTTCAGGTTAGGCTAATAGACCTCTGAGGCTCCAGACAGCTCTTTTAGTTGTGGCTCTTAAAACCAGCTCTGGCAGCTGCCTGACTTCAAGGAATAAGTGGTAATTACCTGTACATAAACAAGGGAACTGCATGAATACGAACTGGTTTGAGGAGACATTGACTGGAGTCTGTGGCAGGATCATAGGTGATAGATTTCTTTTTCTTGATTTAAGTCAGACTTGTGCATTTTCTTCTCTATTCTGAAATTTGAATTTCTTCTCTACTTAGAGGTTTTGATGGAGGGGTTGCAAAAAACAGAAAGTCAGAACTTGTCTGTAGAAAGAGATGGGCTGAAACTGCTGTCTGGAGCTTTTCCACTAGCCAACCTGAAAATGGAAGTTGGTTCATAGTGCTGTGGATAGTTACAGCTGCATACGGAAGACTGAACATCTTCACTCTAGATACAAAACATTAACTGCTATGGTGGGGAAAGTCGAGAGCTTCCTACAACTGGATCAACTTCAGGTTCATCCTACTGCCCAGCATACGAAACAACAGCGAAGAGCATTGGAAAGAGTATTTAAAAAGTACTTATAGTCATCCATGATTTTCAACCTACCTGGAGGTCTTATAACTTTGGATTCTGTTGGTCAGAAAAATCTCACAGTCAGATCTTGTGATATGCCATGTGTGCTTGGGAATGGTCCAGAAGTTCTCACAGCATCGTCTGGGTTACTAATGGAAAACTGCTGATCATAGTAGCCAAAATATGTTTATGTTCCTTTTGCTGGGGACAAGTGGAGAGAAGGTTAATGAATTTTTATCCCTGGGATCAACTCCAGGATTTCCTCTGCCTGATAACCTCAGTCTTCTTGATAACTGCGTTCTAGTAACTAAATGCACAGCTCACTAAGCAGAACTGGATTTCGAAACCTGCTATGAAAGGAGTCTTTTGAGATGAATGTTCAGATTTAAATGGGAGGTGGCATTTATCCAAATGGCCTTTAAGCAGTGGAAAACAGAAAAGGCACAAAGATGAGAACCCTTCCAGGCAGAAGTAGAAGAGAGTATGACAAAGATGATACAGTCAAAAGGAGAAAACAAACCCCACATCAAAGCAGAGCTGCGCCTGTTGCCAAATGAGATTATTTTCTACAAATTACATTTATTTTCAAAAGATTGTGCATGGAGTCTCTGTAATAACCTATGTTAAAAGCAGTGCTTCTTGCATCCTCAGTGGAGAGGTCTAACATAGTGGCAGCAGTTTGCGCTCTTACATTCAAACACGGTTTAGGACTTTGTATTCAGAGGCACTGTAAGGTGATGACATCTCTTTGATTATATTAGATGAGGCATGTTGAGAACAGGAGGAAAGGTCAAATAGCTGTATGAGTATTCTGGGAGTCCTCTGAAGCGGGTCCTAGCAAGGGAGGCAGTGGGTGTGCTGCCGAGAATGACTACAGTACTCCACCATGAAGTGCACTGGATGATACTGAAAAGTACCGTAAGCCATGGAAGCTGTAAGCCATCACTGATAATGTCCTTATGCTATCTGTAATTGTAGGATCATAAGAAGAGTAGGGTTCACAAAGAAGGACAGCATTCACCTTAAAATGTGAAATGTTCAGCCTTCTGCTTACGGGTCCATACCTCTGGCTGTCTCTTTTGTTCCCTTTTAGTGGAGAATACTTCCTTACACACACGCATTGACACGTGGTAGAGAATATTTACTGTGGCTAGAAGCTATAATTTGGGGGTTTTTACATCTGCTGTAATAGTTCTAAGAAACTAACAATTACAGGTCAGTTGCAAGGATGAAAGAACTGAGGTCTAGGAGTACAAATGAATTCATCTGGTCTTTCTGCTAGGATAAATTCAGTGCTGTTTCAGTGGCAGATTTGACCTATTGCCTAGTTGTATTGTATATTTATGCTAATAGGTATATTCAGGGTCTTAGTAATAGCATTTCTTTTGTATCTGATGTTCTAGTTACATGCCCTAAATATATCTCCTATTAGCATGAAAACTTTTGTAAGATATGATAGGGAAGTAATTGGGGTCTTTTAGATCGCATTTGTAATATGATTATTTCCTGGTTTAATGGTGACTCTTGACTAATGTTTAGCTGTTGTCCTTAAATATAGAGAAAAAGTTGCCTGAAAAACATAGAAAATGGGCTCAAAAAAGAGTTCAGAAAACTCTTTGGTAACTACTATCAATGAATACATTGACTCCCTTTTTTTGTCTTTCTGATGCTAGTTCTTTTCTTTTTAGTCACAAAGCAGCACAGAAGAAGGCTGTTTGCTACCCACAGCTTACCTACTAAACTGTGAGTCCTTGGGTCTGAGTGAAATATTAATGAAGAACCATTTTCTTGGAGCCAAAGAAGCTCCAAGGAGCTCACACACTCCTGCAGATATTTTTAATGCAGCTTCCTAAGCTGATGAAACTGGGTTTTCTGATATATGCTGTAAAAGTGTTGTCCCCTAGAAAAAGTAAAGAGCAGTGTTAATTATCATGGAAAAAACAGTCTGCAAGCCAGGCCAGTAAACTATGCAAAATCAGCCTCTACAGGAGTAAATGAAACCTGAAGGACTGAACGCATTCTTCTGAAGAGAGCTATTTTGTGTTTTCTGGGAATGAGCTGGAAGTGCAGAAGAGCCAGTGTTTTGGAACAACCGTTCTCTGTTCACAAGAGTGTGAAAGAATGTCAAGGAATGCCAGGTGAAAATTAATTTTCTTATCCACCCTACATGTACTAGTTTTTACAGCTAGGTCATGAAGAGTTGCTGTGGGTTTCTGTTGGTTTGGTTTCTCACTGGCATTCTGCATTCCTAATTGTGGGCATGCTACGGATCAATAGAAGTATTCAGCTTTTTAATCATATCTAGACTTCTGAAATAGGATTTGAACAGATCTAGTCAGAGACATAACAGAGGTTCCATTATAGATGAAGACTGCAGGACCTCACTTACAATCTGTATGACGTTTTGCAACTGTATTCTGCTCTTGTTATACCAAGGTTTAAATAAATTCTTTGAATAAATGGGCTCCAATTTTATTGGTTAAAAAAAATGAAATGAAACAACTTGCGGTAACACTGTTGTAGCTTATCCTTCATCAGGCTGGGCATAAATTGTACCTTATAGCTGAGCAGTTGCTGCAGTTCTCTAGTTTTATTACTACTGCTCCTTCTGTTTCAAAGGTAAAGCTGTCCCACGAGATTTCTTCTTGAAAGACCAATGACTACAGACCTGAGAAATTTAATAGAAGTGATAGTTATTAAAATACATATTTTTAAGCAAGATAGTGTTGTAAAATAGTCAGCCAAAGAAATTTCATTAGTTGATGTTTAATGATTAGAGTTTGGGAAAAGGGAATTGGGGAAGGAAAAACAGTGGAGGGAGTTGCATACAATTTAAAAACAAATAATTGCTTTTTATATGGAGCTCACTTTCTCAGAACATCTGACCAGGAGCTAAACACAATTGAAAAGTGATCTATAGAAGTTGGTGGTAACTTTATGATCATTCATTACCTGGCACAGGTGAAAGCTGGATCAAACAGGGTGCTATTCTAACTGGACTGTGCACAAAAAGGCTTGAGTTACCCATAACTTTTAACTGCTTGTCTCCTCCTCAGATTGCTTAAGATGCAAAAGTCCAAATGAATATGGCCCGGCATCTCTGATGGTTTTGGTATCCTGAATATCAGCTTCATGTACAGTGTAGTCAAGTACTGTATTGTAGTTGGAGAGCCTAGGGTGGGCACACACAGACACACGTGCCGTTCTTTATACAGGCTATGCTGGGATACCTGCCAAGAGCACCTGAGGGTCATTTCCATACTCTTTACTATCTCATAACCCTGAATGCACTAAACTTTAACAATCTGTCTCAGTGTTGCAGACATCTGCTTTATAAACTGATCATATTGAAGATAAACAGATGAAATGTTAACTGAAAAATCTGGATCATACATAGCAAGAATACAAAAATGTATGCTAAGAAGTGCATGTATAATGCTATGGGAAATAATAAATTTACCTTGTAAATGTTTGCTTATGGAAAACTAATCAGTATCTGTGAAGAATGAAAGTATCTGTGTTTCAGCAGCAGAGACTGAACAGATTATCAATAGTGCAAATTTCCTCTGGTTCTGCCCTTTGCATCATAAGATATCACCTGTGCAAGAATGATACTGAAAACCCATGCAGACCCCTATGCAGATTACTTGTCTCATGCAAGACCCACACCCCATCTCAAGGTGTGCTGGTAGGCTATTGATATTGACTGGTAAGGTCACCTTGTGCTGACTGGTGTTTCACCAAGAATGAGGAGATGTTGCAAGCAGGATTTGCACACAGAATTTCATTTGTATGGGTGGGAGTGAGGTAGGGAATATATATGCCTTTTCAAAGTAACTTAAGCCACCAGTTTCTTTTCACATAAGTCAACACTCAGCATTTTTAATGACCAAGATAATACCTACCTGTGCCAGACTCTAAGAGGCGCCCCAGAATGAGGGGGGGTTGGAATTAGATGATCTTAAGGTTCTTTCCAATCCTAACTATCCTGTTCTATGATTCTGTGAAAGGTGGTGTTATATTACCAATTCCCTGAGCCATAGCCTTCCCACTGATTTGGTTGCTTTAATTCATAGTGTGTTGATGGTGGGGGTAGGAAGCAGTTGTGGGACACAATGGGCTCTACTTCAAAACCTAAGATGTGTAAAACTCAACATCTTTTTTATCCTATAATCAGTTCCAAATGAGCTCTTACAAGAGGAACTTGGAACTGGCTTGGTTGAACAAATTGATTTTTCATGCATGAGAAAGTCAAGCTAAACATTCTTGGGAAGCCTAGAAGTTGAGATGTTGAGAATTAGGCTTTTTATAAAGGGCTTTTGATATGTTAGATTTAGACTGTTGAAATCACCTTAAGGAGCAGAGTATTTATGGCAGTTGCTTATGGTACCAGTGAAATACTACTTTTGCCTGCATTTAATTTTCTTCCCTCACATGGTCTGTGCTGTGTTTATGACCACCTTGTCATTCGAGCAGTGGAAAATGGTTTTATAAATAATTCCCACAGGTGAGATGAAAGTGTTAACAGAAATACTTTATAAAGTTCTTGATTAACTTACACACTTGGCTTGACTATGGTGGAGGTTAGGCTTACAATATCTTGTTACCAGGACTAATAAAACCCATTCATTTTTTCATGTACTATGTTAATTACCCTTTTACTTTCCTTCACGTGAGACACACAAGCTGATTTTGTATTTGTGTTGAAGACCACAGTTATACTTTGTAGACTTCTTGCTGTACTTACAAATTCAGTCCCAAACAAAACCAACCTTCCCTAATTCCAGAAGAGTAATACTAGGACTTCAAGACTGTCGATTGTTACCCTTCGGTGCTCAACTTAACCTGCTCTTGCTATAAACAGCAGAAGATAGTACTTACTGAAAGCTCTCTGATTAGTGTGCATGCATTAAAAAGGACAAATAAGAATTAAACTGTGAGAATATCTTTCCTCTTTAATTCAAATTCCCCAAATGTAAATTATTCAAGTAAATCACCACATAGCATCCCATATTCCATCACCACCACTACCTCTCAGAAGCATCAGGAAAACAGGTATGTGCTATGTTATCTGAAGTCTAGTAGCATTAGAATCAAATAAACTGCTAATGAACAAGTCAAGGGTCATTTGGAAAAGATGTTCCCAATATTGATTTCGTTCTCCTCCTGCATAGATTAGTTTTAATTGGGCAAGATCATACTGAGATGGGAAATAGACTCTCAAGGTACCAAAGTACAGAGGACTTGATTCTTTGTAGCCAATGGCTTCATGCTACCCTAACACAAGGCTGGCATGGACCTTGGGCTGAAAATACAGTGGAGTGTAAGGAGAGCCTAGGAATAAAGGGATCTCACATGAAATAGTACTTACATATTCTAACTGAATTCTATTTCTATATGTTATTGTCTATAGAATAACACATCAGTGACTTCACTTCAAATTCATAGAAGTAGTAGAGGCAATACAGGCAGCCATTGCTTTTTAGCTGCTGCCTTTGAAATGTGTCTTCATTTTTGGCATGACCGTCTCTGTGACACTGTGGGAGGCTGTCACAGTGTAAAGGTAAATACTCCAAGTTAGAGGATTTTACCTGAATCTCACGGTTAATGATGAAGGCTCAACTAGTGCCATCCATGGCAAGGTGAAGTAGAACATGGCCTTCATTAAGCAAACTCAGTTGAAGCATGAAGATGGAAAAAATGTTACAGACAGAAAGAGTGTTTATGTTAAAGACATGTCTATGTTAAAGACATAGGCCAATGTGGAGTGTGACTACAAATGGCATTATTTATTTAATATTAATTAATATTTATACAAGAAAAGAAAAGGAAAAAGGTCCCCTGAGCAGTGAAATGAAGGGAGCTTAGGGTTTGTTTTTTCTTTGTTTTTGGTTTGATTTGGTTTTCCCCAAGGATTTGTTTTACAAATAAGTAGATTTTCTCAAGTCTGAAAACTGAAGTTTCAGCCTTTCGCTAGGCAGCACAGCAACAGGGTCTCTTTTCTTTACCCAGCTGGCTAGTGTCGTAGAACAAGACTTAATATTTTGGATTTTTTTATCCTCTTTGTTGGCCTGGATTGAAATTGTACAGCAGTTACAGAGGTTGTGGTGGGAAACATTTGGACAGAAACATGCCTATTGATTTCCTCAGTTTGTTAAAACTGGGACAAAAAACCCTTTGATGTTGTTTATTCTTGTATATTGCCAGTCTCATTGAATAAAGTACACCAGAGCTGTTACGCTGTTCTGTACAGTGTTCCCTTCATCTCTACCTGCCCTCCTACTTGAGCCTCTAATTCTTGCACCTTTTCAACAGATCTTGAATTTACTCCTGTAACTTACTGCTTTCTGATTTTCTGTATCCATCTTCTCCTTATCATTTGTTTTGCCAATTAAATTAATGATGTACACTGTATATTTTTATAAGGAGGGTTGATGATCTGTTGTTAGGGTTGCCTCACACTTTTCATTATAAAATCCTGGTTTTCAGCTACTGATGTTCATCTTTACTAGTTGGTACTGAGGTTTTTCTATAACGTGAAGTTTTTGTATTGTGCTTTTATTTCTTTTCTTCCTTTATTTTTATATAATTTTTTTTAACTTGTTTTTTTTACGTGATCCTACAGAGGAAATTAGGGGGAAATCTGTAGGAGTAAATTATCTCTACATAGGCTACAAAAAAACCCTTGAAGACCTTCTCTTTGAATGCTGTTATAGATGTATGCTTTGAAGAAAGGTATTTTTGGTGAAAATATGTACAAATGTGGCTGAGAAATAGGACTATAAAATGCTATACTTATACATTGCCATCTTCCCCCTGCACTCTTTTTCACATTAAGAATATTTGTAAGATTCCAAATGTTAGGAAATGCAACTTTAATTTAACCTTGTTGTGCTGCATGTATTAAGCAAGGATAAGCTACACTATCACTTTTGGGGTTTTTACAGAAGTTCTTTTATAATTCAATAGATGATCAGATTTGCTCTGATGAAGAACCAGGACCACACAGCATAAGAAACTATGATCTCTAAGAGTACTATACCTGAGCTGCAAAATTGAAAGTGATAATGAGTAAGAACTCAAGGAGGGACATGCCAAAGTCATTTAGTGTTGCTCTTGTGATTTGCATTCTATCCCTGCCTCTCCCAGAGAGCTCTTTAGTGCAGGTAAGCAGGTCACTCTGACCAGAATTACACAGTGGCATTTCTTGCTTTTGAATAGACCTGATTTGCGAAGCACTCCATCTCATGATGCTTTACTGAGAGTCACAAGTTACTTTGCCATTCTGTCTTCCGTGTCTATCTAGAATATTTTGGAATATTCTTTACTAATAAACAAGAAAGGACCAGTTGGTGATGTGAAAGTTGGAGGCAGCCTGGACTCAAGTGATCATGAGATCCATATCATGCTAGAAGGAAATAGGGCAATAAGTAACATTTGCGACTCTGGACTTCAGGAAAGCTAACTTTGGCCTCTTCATGGACCTTCTTGGAAGACTCCCATGGGAATGGGTCCTCAAGAGAAGAGGGGTCCCAGAGAGCTGGTTATTATTCAAGGATCACTTTCTCCAGGCTCAAGAATGATTCATCCCCATGGTCAAGAAATTGAGCAAAAGGGGTAGGAGAGCTGCATGGATGAATAAGAAACTCCTGTCAAAACTCAAAGGTAAGCAGAGCACTGAGGGAGCTGGTGGACATCATTGCTAGGCCACTCTCAACAGGAGAAGTGCCTGAGGACTGGAAGAAAACAAGTGTCACTCCAGTCTTCAAAAAGGGCAAGAAGGAGGACCCTGGGAACTACAGTGCAGTCAGCCTGACCTCAAAGGTGATGGAACACCTCATTCTGGGTGTCATTTCCAAGCATGTGGAAGATAAGAAAGTAATCAGGAGTAGTCAGCATGGAGAAGAGAAGGCTGCGTGGAAACCTCATAGCAGCCTTCTAGTATCTGAAGAGGGGCTATAGGGATGCTGGGAAGGGACTGTTCATTAGGGACTGTAGTGACAGGACAAGAGGTAATGGGGGAAGTTTAGATTAGATATAAGGAAGAAGTTCTTTACTGTTAGGGTGGTGAGGCACTGGTATGGGTTGCCCAAGGAAGCTGTGAATGCTCCATCCCTGGCAGTGTTCCAGGCCAGGTTGGACAGAACCTTGGGTGAGGTGGTTTAGTGTGAGGTGTCCTTGCCCATGGCAGGGGGTTGGAACTAGATGATCTTAAGGTCCCTTCCAACCCAAACCATTCTATGATTCTATGATTCACGAAAGGGTAACTCTTAACTAACAAGGGTGAATTAACCACCTTAACAAGGGTGAATCATGCTTAACTAACTTGATTGCCTTCTACAGTACTGGCTGCATAAACAAGGGGAGGGCAGTGAATGTTGTCTACCTGGACTTCAGCAAGGCTTTTGATACTGTCTCCCATGATATCCTCATAGGCAAGCTAAGGAAGTGCAGGCTGAATGAGTGGATAGTGAGGTGGATTGAGACCTGCCTGAATGGCAGGTCTCAGAGGGTTGAGATCAGTGGCACAGAGTGTAACTGACCTGTAACTAGCTGTGTCCCCCAGGGGTCAGTACTAGGTTTAGTCTCATTTAACTTTCTCATCAGGGACTTCTATGGAGGGATAGAGTGCCTCCTCAGCAGGTTTGCTGACTATACAAAACTGGGAATAATGGCTGGTTCCCCAGAGTGCTGTGCTGTTACTCAGAAGTATCTGGACAGGCTGGAAAGATGGGTAGAGTAGAACCTTTTGAACTTCAGCAAAGGCAAGCGTGGGGTCCTGATGGGTAGAGAAGAACCTTTTGAACTTCAACAAAAGTAAGCGTGGGGTCCTGATGGGTAGAGAAGAACCTTTTGAACTTCAGCAAAAGCAAGCGTGGGGTCCTGATGGGTAGAGAAGAACCCTTTGAACTTCAGCAAAAGCAAGCGTGGGGTCCTGATGGGTAGAGAAGAACCTTTCGAACTTCAGCAAAGGCAAGCGTGGGGTCCTGCATCTAGGGAGGAATAGCCCCATGCACCAGTACAGGCTCGAGTTTGGCCTGATGGAAAGTAGCTCTGCAGAGAAGGACCTTGGGGTCATGATGGACAACAAGTCGTCCATGAGCCAGCAATACACCCTTGTGGCCAAGAAGGCCAATGATGTCCTGGGCTGCATTAGGAAGAGCATTGCAGCAGGTCAGGGAAATAATCCTGCTCAGCCCTGGTGAGGCCTAACCTGGAGTACTGTGTCCAGCTCTGGGCTCTCCAGTACAAGAGAGATGTGTACTTATTGGTGACAGAACAGATAGGAAGACTGAGCTGCTGAGGTTCCCAAGTTCCCTTGTGCTGTTCTGCTCAAAATACTTGCATTCAGTAAGTCGCACATAGACCTTGAATAGATGTTTTATAGTAAATTAAAAAGTTTCTTCTCTACTCAAATGTGCTCAATAGCCACGGTTTGCAGGAATCTGTAGCTCTGCATCGTCCCAACCTTCTGAGCAGAGCTGCTGGAAGAAGGATGAGACATACTAAGCTAGTGTTCAGGAGAAAATGTTCAAGAAGGTCTTAAAACCTAAGTGGCCTTCAATTAGTTTAAATTTATGTCTACTTATTAGAAAATTGTCCACTAATCTAAAATTATTCTAAATTTCAGTAATTCAAACATGAAGGGTTTGTTTAGCAGTTGTCACCAGCTGTGGCAAGCATGTACCTAGAACAAGGGTTATAGTACCAAGAAAGTATAGTCGTGCATCAGTACACGTGTAGCCTTTTATGCATGGCTTTGTCTTGCAGAAAATTCCACCCACATACACGTAGTGACTCGGATCAATTGGTTTAATTAAAGATAAAAGAAGAAAGGAGAGAGAACTACTGCACTGAAACTCATAATTCTCTTAGCAAGATTTGCTACTATGGTATTTGTTGAAATCAGTGGCTTTGCAATGGGAAATTTATTTATTTATTGTTAAAGAAATTTATTTATTTCTTGTTAAAGAATTACATTATATAGGAATGTGTAATCACTGTGACTATTCAATTTGTATTCCTAAATGTATTTGAACACCTTACAAGGTATTCTCAGCCCACTCACACAATGTTGGATCATCACATGAATAAAGAAACCATTTATTTTGTAGAATACAATGCCACCAATTAAAGTTGAGAGTGAATGGGCTGAATTAGATTCAGCTCATCCATCAAAGGCTGGCTACTGATAATTTACTTGGCAGTGCTTCGTTTAGCTCTATTAATAACACAATGGCACCATTATGTAAAGGTTATGAGTTGTTATACTCTTGAAAATTAAGAAAGAATACATGAAAAATAATGGTATGTGCTCAGAGTCTGGAAATGGTAAGTGTTACACGGAGTGTCCATAGGAATAATCTATTCATTTGTTTTTTTACTTATCAGCATTTTAATTGCAAGTGAGTAAGCAGAATAGCAGCTTACAGACCTTGATAAGCACACTGTGCTGGATGTGGCTATGACTTCATAGCAGTGAAGGAAAGCCTGCGTTTCTATTGCTGCTTTTAAAAGAACTTTTACATATTTGAGTGTTCTGCTCAAATTATATCAGTTTATATAGCATTAGATAGTGTACAGCCTTCTATATTGCTTACCCACCTCTTCCTTATTCCTTTATCTCTTTAATAACAAAACTTTCACCACCATTCTCCAGATAGTACTCTAAAATTCCAGCTGTGATACAGAGATAAATTGGCCTCCTGTGTTTGTACAGCAGAGCTGTAACATGCATCTCATTCCCATTTGGTTGTCTTCATCAGTGTCAAGCAAAAGGTTCCATGATTGGAATATGCCAGTAACAAGAGTCTTCACTCATATATTTAGCTCTAGTGATACTCATTTTGAAACTGTAATTATTTATCTTCATTATTTACCAATAAATAACTGGAGTTAAAACACACACATTCTCGTTGGTGGTGTTTTAAACAATTAGGTGAGTAATATCTATTGCCTTTTCAAAAGAAAAAGCATGAGTTCTGTGGGTTATACAGTGGGGCATTGTTGTTTTTTTTTTTGCTGTTTAAATTAGAAGATGGCTTTGCAGGGGAGGTTCTGCAAAAGCTGTAATGTAAGTACTGAAGTCCAAATGCTCCTTTCCTCTAACTGATCTGTAATGAAAAGCATCATGTACAGGAGGCACGGCTTGCATGGGAAAAGCTTGTGTATGCATATATACAGATGGGAATATAGATTTTTAAAAAGGAAAAAAACAAACCTAACAAACCCAACCTTGTTACTGAGCTGAAAAACATTGTTCTGTTCACATGCCAAAAAAAGGTCTTGAAAGGATGATGAATATATGTGTGCTTTTTGGTTCAAGAAGGAACATTTTCTGCTCAATCCTGAGCTGCAAGTTTCAATCATAGTCAGAGATATTAACTCAGATCTGTTTATAATCAAAGTCAGAGCTGAGGGCAGTATTGCTGCCACTCTACTTGGAGACTGCAACTATTAAGAAATTAGTTTTAATGAGTTTGTTTTGTAATAGTGTTGTGTTTTGACATCGTGTTGTGTGATGTCAGGAACTGCTGCTTTTTTCAAGTCATCCTGAAGAAGCACAGCTATAAAACAGACTCAGGGAAACGGAAAACAGATGAAGTAGTTGTACGTCATCGAGGGAATGATATTTCTCGAGAGGATAGAAATTATCTAATTGCCTTTGATTTTAAGAAACACTATAAAAAGGATTCTGTTTATATATTAGATTTTACATTTTGAAAAGTGGAAAGTTTGATGTTTGTAAGTTAAATTGACACAGTGCAATGAACAATCACCCTTTCAAGAGCCATCTGCCAACTCTCCAGGTGCAATAGTCTCCATTTCTGCATTTTCAGTTGCCCTTTTAATCTTAGTGCCCATAAGGGTTATAGCACTGTAACATCATTTGTGGAGACGGAGTGGGTATGAATATATAAAGTAGATATATTATATCTACTGCTAAGGCTTTTCTTCCATCCTGTTGTTTTTTAAGTGTCAAGATACCTGCGTGTTGCCTTGCTGTACAATTGCACAATTCCTGTCTAGCTCAAAATAGAACATTTAAGCAGGTTATTTCAACATCAGTGTCTAACCTTGCTTTTTTTTACCAGCATATGCAGCTCTTGGGTTGGGCCTTTTCTTCTTTAAGTTTGAAGGCATTTTAGGTTTAGTGAAGCATGTGCACACATAAACGTACTATTTTAAGTAAAAGATATATGCACCAAAGCCTCACTAAGTTCTCTGAGATCTGATATGACAAGAATAGGGGCAAACTTAACACCAACAAGAAGAAAGCCTTCAATGCAACAAGAAGTGATTAGTGATTCAGTAGGTGAAATTTTCCATTCGCAAATCTCATATTACACATATTACTGACTGCGGTGCTGTATCTGCCATTACTTGGTTGTGAACCTGATCTCTTGCTTGATGTTCATCATCTTGTTAAGGTGATGTATCAGGAAACCTGAAAGAAATCTCCAGTTCTGTCAAACAATCGCTCAGTGAGATTTTTCGATGTAAAAGTCCATGCTGGTCTCTTAAGCAAGAATACTACCTTGTTTTACCAGGCTGTTATGAGATACTCTATTGACAATGATGTCAATGTTTATACCATGTTTATACCATGTTTATACCTATGGTAAGCAGCACTTTGTGCAGAAAAAGTAAATAATATTGTACAAATTTAGCCTATACCTAGCCTACCTAAAACATTTCCTGTAATTTCACATATACCCTATATGTTCCTCTTGAAAACATCTTGCTGTTGGTACACTGTTCTTTGTGAGGCTTTCTCTCAGGATTGTTATAACTAAGATTCCTTGCAGTTTTACTTCTGTTTGTTCTGGACACGGTATTTATTTACAAAAATAAATAACTGCTCTTTGATCTTCAGATGAACTTTAGCTAACAATTTCCAGCACAAAACCAATTTTACAAAGTGCTTCATTAGGCAAAGAATATGGTCTGCTTTTCTATTTTGCCTGTATTTTATCGTGGCTGTCCTTAAAATCTGTAGATATGCTCTTAGCACATTCTTTCAGTTCCCCATAATATCACCAAGGCTTTAACAGAGAACAATTGTATAGTTGGAGGATGCGTAATAGGCTACTATAAGAAATATTTACATCTGGCATGATCAAAGCTTTGGAGTATATGAATGTGTATGTAGGAGGTCTAATTTTTATGTGGATGGATTCACAAAGACTCCAACTCTGCAGTACTTAACCCCTTTCCCTTCATGAAAATTCCATTCCACAAAATGATAAAGCATGTAATACCCGATTCTTATCTTTTGTTTTTCATTTCAAGGAGCACTATTAATTCTTCTGCTTGTTACTACTTGTTTAAGGTATAGAGAATTCTTTGTATTTCATCTCCTGTACTGGCTTACTTAGTAAGATGCTTATCTTGCTTGTGATGTTTTTGCATGTTGGAATATATATGTGTTTTAGAACCTAAAAATCAGATTATTTTAACACAGTTTTGATAGCCTGTAGAAATGCTGTGGTAGGCACACTACTGTATTGTCAGTGTTTGTAATAGCTACATCTTCAGGTTCAGTTTCTGCTGGTTTAGCTCCTCTGGCAGTAACCATCTGTGAATGACTTCTAGAAATCTGTCATTTGAAAGTTTTTATTCAGTTACTTTAAATAGTTACTTAGATTATGAAGGCTGTTAACACTCAGCTGTTTGAATAATCTCTGTTAGGAGTTTGTTTACATGGCTTTGATGAGGAAGCTTTGGATTATAGCTGACCTGAGCTAGCAGGTTGCTGAACGGGGAGGTCTTGCTTTTCCTTTTGGCCTGTTTCCTTCTCCTCACTGCCCTGTGATCTTCTTTTCCCTGGCTCCCAGCTGTACCAATGCTGGCTGCTGGGTAACCAGCTCAACTTGCCAGCCCAGCAGAGGAGCCCACACGCCAAGCTGTGTGCCAAATTCATCTTCTGCTATTCTGGGCTTTCATTTACCAGGGGATCAGCAGAGGACCTGAGCTGGCTAGAGGAGCCATCAGGAGCCATGGCCTGAGGGGCTACGGGGGAGAGCAAAGCCCCTTTGTGCCTCTGGGGAACTTCCAGCTTGCTTAGACCACTTTCTGAAGTCATAGCTTGAATCATGAACAGAGCATCATGTGTAATGTGTATATGGCTTCTTGAAAACCAGCCCTTTTTTTGCAGGCAAATGGTGATGTGAGCAGTAATTCAACAGTTAATACATCAGTGAAGACATGTACATTTATTTTTAGAAGACATAATCCTTTCGTGGGTATCTTAGAAGATTCTGTATATGCTTACAGCATTCATTGCTGTTGCTTTTAGAGCTGGCGGTCATCAAAGCAATAGAATATTTTCCCTTCCAAAAGTGTTTTTTTGCCTATTAAATCATGGGTATGTATGTAACTTTGCTTGCTGCTATCTGTATTACCTCAGCACACTGAGCTTAGGGAGCTGATATACCTTTTTTTGATACTTTTTCTATCTCCTTGTTGTCCCTGTGGCAATGGTAGTCCACAAATATGACCTTGAACAATTTCAGTATCAAATTTGTGTGAACCAGTATCAAAGTCAGTTAATGTTAGTGTGGTCTGTAAGTAACAGCAGCTGAGGAAGTGATTCAGAAACAAGTAATTCAGAAACAAGTAAGCCATTCTTGCAGCTCTGCAGTAGAGGGATGTGATGGGATGTGATGTGATGGGATAAGATGGAATGGGAAGATGGAAGTGAATATTCTTCATCTGCCAGAATTTGAGCTGTTGTTGAATCCGTGTCAACACCTCAAGTACCAGGACGCCACTGTGCCAGCTTCTCTAGTGCAACCCCCAAGGTAGGCAGGCTCTTACCCACATTTTTGCAGCTGAAGTTTCAAGATTATCAAAGTGATGTTGCTTTGTCTTTCTGTGGTGTCAGTGCCAAAACTGATGCATGAGTTTGGTTGATAGTTAAATGGTGTCTGCAGTTCACAGGTGGGTGGTTGGCAGCTTTTGGGTCAGTAAGAGTGTTCAGGCTCTTTGTGTTTTTCCTGTGTGTGACCTCCTTTGTAGGTTTTACTTCTAAAACACCCCTTCACCATTTTTTTTTGTGGCAACACAACGATTCACTGCAGGATTGCTGTGCTATGGGACCACAAAACTGACTTCTTTTCTTCTGTGTCACGCTGTTGAAAAACTGCAAGTCAGCAAGTTCAGTCTAAGGAGCACCTCAGCATGACTTGTTCTGCTGCCTCATGCTTTCAGCATGTTCACGTAACAACAAAATTAGAGGCCTCAGTATCATTTCTGGTGCATATCTCAGTAGTCTGGTGTTCCCATTCACAAGGACAATATCACCGCATTTATATTTAAGCAGTCTAAATCTTAGAAGTGAAAAAAGGCCCCAGAAAATGGCATTTTAAAGATCTGCAGTTTTACATATAATCAGTCCTCTGGAACAGCAGCTAACTTCAGGAAGACAGCAGTGAGAAAAAGCATGTTTGGTGTTAACTCTCAGCATCACTAAATTTGCTATATATTCAAATACAAATAAAGTAACACAAGAGATGTTACATAAATATTGACCATCATAGGCACTCAGTAATCATCTGTAAGACTCCAAAGGATCACCAGACTTCAAAAGAGCTGGGTGTAAAATGCTGTATTTTGTAAGCATTTGTAATTGGAACGATAGTTTCAAGCTCAGAAACCCGCCCACCATTTTGATTTCTGCTCTTCCAGCTCTGAGGATTGACAGTATTCCTGAGGTCTCCATGGAACTTGAATGAAACCTTGTTTTCTACCTGAGCTAAAGCGAATCAAAACAGAGAGGACAACCATTGCACCCATTCTTTAGAGCATCACACTGTTCCAAATAGGGCACAGCAACAGAGAAAGCAAGTAAAAAAAAACACCTAAAAACCCCAACAACTAAAAATAAATGGTGTGAGAATGTCACACTGCAATCCTTCAAGCTCTCCCTCACAAAGCTGAGAGATGTCCTGAAACCGTGATAAGTCCTGACATGAAGAAAACAGATTTGAACATTTGATTTTACTGTCTAGCAGAGACAAACTGCGTATGTAACATAATTAGTGTCACCCAGAGATTGACGGCCTGCCTTCCTGTTGCTTGTTCAAGGAGATTTCCATTTACCCTCACCTAACTCCAAGATAAAGAAGGGACCATCTGTTCTTTCTCCTTCACTCCCTTCGTTATTACAGTCCTTTGTTCTCATGGTCTCATACTAATTCATCCTCCCCACTGTCCTCGGTACATTGCTTGGTCTGTCAGATACCATGTACCCACCTTTCTGGCAGTCTGTTTTGTCCTTAGTCGTTTTATTCACTGGCACATGTATTTGCCTAGACCTGGTGCTTTAGTGTACATTACACTGCTGTGCCAATGTCCTCTAGAGAATCTGCAGCTGGTGTGAAGCTTCAGGAAGGTATTACAGAGCAGAAGTTGTGAAAGACAGGTCCTGGCTACACTTCTATGCCTCTTTCAAATCAGTAATCATATTCTTTTGTGAGAAATGGTTAAATACACTCAGACATAAAAAGCAGAGTTTGTATGAATTGTATGAATACATATGTATATATATGTATATGAATATTTGTAGGAATTCTTACCAAATCAATCTGACTCTGTGGTGTTGTCTGCTTGCAAAAGACAGCCTTCAGAAAAATCATGTTCTTACAATACCACTATTTAGAAGACAGAACATTTAGTAAACAGTTGTTCGTTTGCTGGTGACTACGGGCAAGGATAATTTTGCCACAATTCATTTTACAGTAATAGGGATTTTACAGGGGCTTGTTTGTTTGCTCTCCTCATCTGCCCCTCTTTCTGCATCCCCACTGAAAATAAAGACAAACTGCATTAGTGTTACCCGTACCTGTGAATGCTGCTGCTGGGGTTCTGATGCAAACGGGACTTAGGTACTCTGTTATTGAGGGCAGTCCTAGGAACCACACAGTTAAAACAGCATCTCACCAAGTGAGAACAGTGGGGAAGTACAGGGAAGGAAAACGGTGTGGATGGTTCTGGCATGACAGCTAAACCTGTATAGCTATAGCCCTGTGGTGTTATTCTAAACAGTGTCTGCCTTTAACAGCTTCTCTAAGTCCGTCTGCATACTTGATCTTTCTTACATATATGTGCGTGTGTGTGTGTGTGTGTATGCTCCAATGGCCTTGGATTTAGCAGTTGTCATCTGTGTGAGCTGCGCCGGCTGGGGAAGGAGATCTGTGCCCATGTGCCTATCCTCTGGAGCGGCTGCTAGGAGACAGCGAGATGGACAAGAGGCTCAGAGACCTCAGCCCGAGGTCATTTTAACAACCAGTTGCTACCTGTTAGGATTCTGTGGCAGGAATATAATGCAATATCTCATCTGATGAAGCCTGATGAGCACTATTCTAGTATTAACTGATTTACAACTTAAAAATAATAACTAGACAAAATAAAATTCAGGGTCAGTATTTAGAATAAAAACTGGAGTTTGGTGTCTGTTTCCTGGCAATATCAGCGTATATTAGAGAGCAATACGCAAACACTGACATAAAGAGTTACTTAAGGAGTCATTTTTGACAAACATTTTGAGACTGTAACTTGTTGCACCCAGTATCACTGCAGATCATCGAATCATAGAATGGTTTAGGTTGGAAGGGACCTTAAGATCATCTAGTTCCAACCGCCTGCCATGGGCAGGGACACCTCACACTAAACCACATCACCCAAGGCTCTGTCCAACCTGGCCTTGAACACCACCAGGGATGGAGCATTCACAATTTCCTTGGGCAACCCATTGCAGTGCCTCACCACCCTTACAGGGAAGAACTTCGTCCATATATCTAAACTGAACTTCCTCTGCTTAAGTTTGAACCCACTGTGGTCACTTGCTTTGAATTTAAACTGCTGCTGTGGGTGCTGGCACAATTGGCATTCAAGAGCAGCGCTTGAACCCACTCCTGGCTTTTCCAAACATCTCACTTACATATTAGGTAGCTTTGTGCTATCTTCCATATGATTGGTTCCAGCTCCTGGGACAGCTTTGCTCACATCAGTCATTGTCTTCAGAAGGATTATTTACGTAAAGAGAAACACTGCCATGCTGGTTCTGTAAACCTTAATGCTGTGTAATACACTGTGCTCTCTGTGTCTTGGAAAGACTGTAAGAATCCCAAAAATGCTGGAAGGTAAACAGGAAGGAGTGGGACTGGCTCCATCTTTGAGAAGTTTGTTGGCAATATGACCCATGAAATATATTATGAACTTTCCTTAAGCCCACGCTTTAGGCATTGCCCTTCTGATGTTTCACTGACTGATAAAATTTTCCTTTTTCATTTAATCCACTCAAAAAGCTCCATTATACAGTACATAACCATACTGCTTACAGAGAGGTCTCTGCGAAATATAAGACAGTTTTACAAGGGAAGGCAAGCACATGTTAAGGATTATTCACTTCTACTGTTTCCCAAGAGTTACACCATAAATGCTTGATTTCTGAAGGTATATTTTTTTTTTTTTTTGCAAAGTAGGAACCTTTTTTATTGCATTTTCTCAAACCTGTGAAAAATGATGCATATAATTTTTTACCTTTTTTTCTTTTATTAATGCAAAGAAGCTGTTCAAACAGCTTCTATTATCATTACTCCTCTCTAGATCTTATGTCTTTTATAATTTTCTTGTTATTATCAAGACCATCAGCCATTTTCTCATCACTGTTGGTTTTCTTTTTGTTGAGGAAGATGATGATTTAGCTGTGAATTCCTGGGCAAAGAAGTTGACTGATGTCAGACAACTTAGTAAGCATCTAGCTTACTAAGCTATATACATATATAAGATATATCATATATAAGATATATATAAATTCAAAGCAAGTCACCATAATGGGTTCAAACTTAAGCAGAGGAAGTTCAGGTTAGATATACGGAAGAAATTCTTCCCTGTGAGGGTGGTGAGGCACTGGAATGTGTGCCCAAGGAAGTTGTGAATACTCCATCCCTGGCAGTATTCAAGGGCAGGTTGGACACATATATATCTTATATCCATAACTGACGTAACTTTACCAGATACATATATGTGTGTATATATATTCAAGGTATATAATTGATATATAATTATACATAATATATAATTATATAGACTAGAATTATACGTACAATTGCTACAATTTTTATATATAACCAATGTATATAATACATATAATTGTATGTATATAGATATATCAATGACTGATCTAACTTTACCAGATCATGGCAAACTTAAATCAACAATGAAGAGTAGCACTGGACCAACCTTGGTCACCTTGGTGCTCCTTCGACACCTTGGAGCACTAACCCTGACGCCAGAGTTTTCCAAAACTACAGAATTCACAAGATTGTCTATTCAAAACAAGAGAATATTGGTCTGCCTTAAAACAACAAATCTGCTGCAGTCTGATGGTACTTTACTGGGTGGGCAGGGAGGCTGAATTCTAATTGTGGGGAATAAGTGATTGCTGTAATGACTCCTGTAAACCTGCAACAACCTGTTCAGTAGTCAAGCTAAACCCACATTCTTTATACCTAAATCCATTGATTTGTGTGTCTGTGTCATATGTGCTGTGGGGAGACTGCTCCTTTGAAATGCATTTGCTAATTTCATTCAGCTGAGCATGGTTTATTATAGCTGCTCTAGGAAGTCAAGCATCTACACCTAGTATTTTACATTCATCCAGGTGCAGGCCACCTGTAGCTGTGTTATGTTTTATCCCACGTTTTTACCTCCTGGATTTTAATATAAAGAAAAAGCGTTGTAGAAAGGTAATTTTTAATGTGATTTTTTATTTGAGTTTGAAGTGTTTCGAAAAGAAAGGACACAAACCTCGGCTCCTTTGCCTATGACAAGTTGTATATTTTACTGCATCTCCTCTGAAGGAGGATTCTCCCTTTTGGTAAAAACCTTGTTTTGCACATGGAAACAGCTTTATTCAGACTTTTGCGTGCCTTTTTTCCTGTAAATCAAATAAATACTTTTATAAAACTGCTCTAAATTGAACAGCATGCTGTTCAAAACAAAGCAGTTTCAAACACCTTGCCCTGCAATCAGTGTTGGAAAGTTAGGTCCTGCTTGACAGCGTAGTGCAGAGATACACCCTGCTGTGTGCACCCTGTCCCCCCCATGCCGCTGCCCCGGCTCAGCCACGAACTCCGACGGGTGATGCCGGTAACGGGCAGCTGTCTCCCACGGCCGGTGCCACCGCGGGAGCGCGGCCGGGAGGTGGTGCTGCAGCACCGCCGCACACACCCCCGCACTCGCGCCAGCGCCTGGGTTAACCTGAGCGGGATCGGGCCCGCCTCCGGGTTAACCTCACCGGGGGAAGGCCTGGGCCAGCACCGCCGGCACTAGCTGGGTGCTGCGTTGCCGCATGGCCTATTGCTTCCTGCTTCTCCAGCTGAGATAAGCTTCTGTACTGGGTTTACTGGGCACCTGGAAACTGCACAAGCCACTGCTGCAGAAATAGATAATTTGGGAGGAACAGTTTAAATGCTTTCTGTAAGTTTCTGGGATTCAGGGCTACTTCTATAAGTGATTTATCATGAAACTTGGGACCTCAGCAGGAAAAGGGAGATGCTGGAGTCTGAGATGAACAGACAAAGAATCACAGAATAGTTAGGGTTGGAAAGGATTTTAAGATTGTCTAGTTCAAATGCCTGCCATGCACAGGGACATGTCACACTAAACCATGTCACCTAAGACTCCATTCAGCCTGGCCTTGAACACTGCCAGGGACAGAGTATTCACAACCTCCTTGGGCAACCCATTCCAGTGCCTCACCACCCAACTCTGCAAGCTGCACTGTGAGTTAGGCATCTGTTTTTAGCTCCTGGGGAAAGAACAGCCCAGATTATGGCTGGAAGTCACTCTTAAAAACATCCACAACCTACACAATTAATTCCCAGCTCCTAGGCTTGCCACACCTTTCCAGTATTTTTCAACCAGTGTAGCAACAAGTTTATAGTAGAAAACAACCAGAACTTTGATTTGTAGTATCAGAACTGCAGTGTGGCTGTGTGACCCTGCTCAATAAGACTATCAATAAGAACATCGCCCTTTCCATTTTATTGGGTGGAATTTAAAAGTACATGCATATATGTTCAACAACTGGATAAACGCAGAGGGGTAATGGCATAGTAACAGGTCTACAGTGAACACAAAATTTCAGTAACTTTGTGAAGCATTGAGAACTTTGGTTAATCAGTAAACCAAATAAGCCCCCTTTATCTTGAGTTTCGAATGCCACCACAACCTTCATGTCCTGCCTCAGTTTATAGAGAGCAAATAAAACTGTATTGGCGCATATACATTTAACTACGCACCGCTGGTGACCTGAGTTACTATATAACTACTCAATCAAGAGCCTTTAAACCCTAAGCAGCAATCGCAGAAGTTTAGCAAAATCCTTCAATGGATTACTTATCAGCTATGTGTGATCAAATTCGATTTATGGAAGCATTCCCCCAGATGACAATGACACACTGCTCCCTGCATTAGTGTCAGCATCCTATGCTGTTTCCTCCATTCAGGAGCAGGCAAGATCAACACTGAAGGGGCTGTGTTTCACATCAGGGATGATGAAACAAGGGTGGGGTGATGCGGGGCTGCTGGGAAACTTATTGTCGTTCCCGGTCCCGCTTCCAGGTGCTTCCCCGTCGGGGGGCAGCACTTTGCGCTCGGCTCGGCGTGAATCCATCGCTCCGCGTTCTAGCAGACCCTTGGGAAGGCAGAGCAGGGTCCCGCGGCGCGGGCACTAGGGGGAGGCAGAGCTCCGCTCCGCCGCCCGCTCAGCCGGGGATGGGGGAGGACGGAAACAGACGGGAACGAGGAAGAGGAGGAAGTTGCACTGGTGAGAGGTGGTGTGGCCGAAGTAGCAGGATACAGGAAGAGGCGAGGTTTGGGCTTGTTATTCGCCACCTCTTCGTCTTTCCCGGGTGGATTTTCCATCTTTGTTGCAAATCTCAGCCCGAAAGTCGCGGCCAGGCTTGTTGCTCCGTGGCGGTTCCCAGGGCAGAGCAGCAGCAGGCTCCGGTCGCTGCCTCCGGGGAAAAGGACTGTGTGGGGACGCGGTGAAAGGGAGCCAAATGGAAACATGAGGCCGACGGCGGCGGGGTGGCGAATGAACAGCCGATATGAAGTGTCCTAATACACCTTCCCTTCCCTCCCCCCCCCTCCCCCCCGCAGTTGTTCCCCTTCGCATATGTGCTTTCAAAGCGCAGGGTTCCTCCTTATGTGGTCACGTTTGCACCCTTGGATTTCCATGGCTCAGAAGCGAGAGAGGATCAAAGGCGTCTGCGGGCTTTAGCAGCAATAAAACTTTACACGCCCGTTTTTTCTTTCCCATTTGTCCCGGGACTGAGCAAACGCGGGGGGGGGGGGGGGGGGGGGGAGAAGGGAACCGACGACGGCAAAGGTTCAGATCCGCCTCGTCCACCGCCTTCTCCTCCGCATTTGAGCGGCCTTATCTGAGCAGAGGGGCGGAGAGGGCTGTTTTGCATTGGCCGGCAGCCTGCTCGCTCCCGCCCGGGAATAACCCCGCCAGCACGGGCCTGCCACTTCCACTGCCTTCACCCCCGGCCTCGCGATGACGGGTCGATCGGCGAGAGACAGGCGCAGCGCCGGCTGGTCAAACAGCTGGGGGGGAGGTGCATCCGGGGACGTGGGCGGGCCAGGAGACGACGGGCCCACTCGGTGCGGCGTTAACGCCGCATTGGCTCCGCGCCAGCCTGCCAACCTCCCCCGAACTCCGAACAGAAACAAAACCCCAAATCTTGGCCCCTCTCCCCCCAAAAATACCCAAAAGTAACAGCGACAGGGTCCGGACGCGCAGCCGGAGGCCAGCAGCCGTCCCGCCGGTTGCACCGTGGGAGCTCGGGCCCGACCTTTGTTTCAAACCAGTTACGTGGCAAAAATTTATTTTCGGCGGGGCGGGACGAAGAGGTGTCCCCTCCGCATCGCGCATCGGCCTCCGCTCGGCGGCAGCCTCTACGCGCCCGGGGAGGCATCGCAGACGACTCCCGTCCCCGGAAGGAAGGGGGCTATGGCAGCAGCAATCGTGCCGGTGTCTGGGGAAGGGCACGAAGGGCGCTTAGCAGGGCCGGAGCCCTTTCCTGCCAGTTCCGTGCCGTGCGTGGCCCCCGCTCCGTCCCGTCTTGCTCTCGTTGTGGGCGCACTCAACTCGGGGTCACCGCGGTCTAGCAGAGGGCAGAACTGCTCGGACATGGCTCCAACACAACCCGCCACTGAAACCTCAGCCCCCTACACGACTTGGGCGGTTCCGCCGGGCGGCGCGGAGCCGGCCGGGCGGGGCGGAGAAGAGAACCGCCCCGCGGGCTTTGGCGGTGGCGTTTATATGGAGGCGGCGCGAAAGGCTTCGGAGTTCCCGTAGTCCGCTTGTTGTTGTGTAGTTGTTTTCGCCGTTCTTGGCCCGGCACACGCCGGGAAGAAGACGGGACCATTTCGGATCTCAAGCTAACAGCCACCTCCTGTCTAGTCGTGGCTTTTCCAAACCCTCCAAGGAGAGCGGGATCTTTTGGTCCTTCCTGTATTTCCGACCATTACAGGATCTAGAAATGTCGACGACACTTCTATCTGCCTTCTACGACATTGACTTCTTGTGCAAGGTAGGGAGAAGGAGTGTGATCCCCTAGCGCGACCCTGGCCGGTGCCGCTGTTTGGCGGGCGGTGCTCGGGCTGGGGTTGGACCCGCGCGGGATGGGACTAGACGGGGCGGTTGGCGGGCTCTGCGGGGCGGGCTGCCTCCTGACAACTGCCGGGCTACGGCAGTGCGGGCCCCCCTGCAAGGCGGTCGATGTAAGGCTGCGAGCCCCAGAGCTACGGGGGTTTCTGGGGTGTTTTTTTACTCTGGAGCTGCTCGCCGCCGGCGGTGCGCTGTCGAGAGGAACTTCGTAAAAGTTGCGTGTGCAGTAAAGCCTGCGAAGGGCCTCTTCGCTACTCCGCCCGCCCGGTCCGGTGTCTGCCGCGGGCCCACGTTGGGGCCAGAGGGCGGTGCGACCCCCACCCCCCCTCCCCCAGGGTGCTGCGGAGGTCACCGTGCAACCTCTTCTCTCCCCTGCTGTCTTCCTCTCCCTCCCTTTCCCCCGCCCTGGCAGACGGAGAAGTCCCTGACCAACCTCAGCAGCATGCTGGACACGAAGGCCGTGGGGACCCCGGTGACCTCCCCCAGCTCCAGCTTCGCGCCGGGCTTCCTGCGGCGGCACTCCACCAGCAACCTGCCGGCGCTGGCCGGCGGGTCCAAATTCCCCAGTCCTGCCGGCTCCACATCTTCCTCCACATCTTCCTCCTCTTCCTCCTCCTCCTCATTCGGCAGCCTGAAGGAGACGGGCTGCGGCGGAGGTGCCAGCAGCAGCAATCCCACGGCCCTGCTTAACAAGGAGAACAAGTTCCGGGACCGCTCCTTCAGCGAGAATGGCGAGCGCAGCCAGCACCTCATGCAGCAGCTCCAGCAGCAGCAGGCGGTGGCGGCCGGCAAGGGGGGCGGCTCAGGTGGCGGCGGCGGGGCCCCCATCAACTCGACGCGCTACAAGACGGAGCTCTGCCGCCCCTTCGAGGAAAGCGGCGCCTGCAAGTACGGCGAGAAGTGCCAGTTCGCCCACGGCTTCCACGAGCTGCGCAGCCTCACTCGCCACCCCAAATACAAGACCGAGCTCTGCCGTACCTTCCACACAATCGGCTTCTGCCCCTACGGTCCGCGTTGCCACTTCATCCACAACGCCGACGAGCGCCGCCCGGCGCCCGGCGGGGGCACGACCGCCCCTCCTCCCGCTGCCGGCGCGGCAGCGCACCACCACCCTCACCACACTCCTCCGCACCCCGCCGGCAGCACCGGGGACCTCCGCGCGTTTGCCCCTCGCGACCATGCGTTGGGCGGCGGCGGGTTCGGGCACCCGCGCGGCGGGGAGCGGCCTAAGCTGCACCACAGCCTAAGCTTCTCCGGGTTCTCCGCCCATCACCACCACCAACCGCCGCACCCCCACGGCACCGCCCCGCCGCCGCCCGGGGGTCGCCTTGATGCCGCCCTGCTGGAGAGCCCCGGCGGATCGCGCACGCCGCCGCCCTCCGCTTCCGCGTCGTACTGCGAGGAGCTGCTGTCGCCGGCCTGTGCTAACAACGCTTTCGCTTTCTCGGGGCAGGAGCTAGGCAGCCTCATCGCCCCGCTCGCCCTCCACACACAGAACTTCGCTGCGGCCGCCGCAGCTGCCGCCGCCGCCGCCGCCTATTACCGCTGCCAGCAGCAGCCGCCGCCGCCCCCTGCATCGCCGCCTTTCAGCTTCCAGCCCCTTCGCCGCCTCTCTGAGTCGCCCGTGTTCGACGCGCCGCCCAGTCCCCCGGACTCCCTCTCCGACCGGGAGAGCTACTTGAGCGGCTCCCTCAGCTCCGGCTCCCTCAGCGGCTCCGAGTCGCCCAGCCTGGACTCGGGCCGCCGTCTCCCTATCTTCAGCCGGCTCTCCATCTCCGACGACTAAGGGAAAGGAAGTACCGCGGGGGGCCGGCCCCGCGGCTGCCGAGCAAGTAAATTAACTAGCGAAGAAAGTGAATCCTTCTTCTCTTACTCCTTTTTTGTTTTTTTTATATATCTATCTATATATGTACACCGAGAGCTGAAAAAAGGTAAAAAAAGCGTTTTGCAAAAGGGGCAAATGACACGAACTAAACAAACCTATTTTTATAGAGAGACCTTGGAAGAAGGGGATTTTTTGTTCTTTGGAGACAAGTTCTGATCCGCACCAGCAGCAGCCATTCCATCTGTGTTCAGAAAGAGGAGAGAAGAAAACAAAGATAAAAGAGCATTAGAAAACACACCGCCATAAAGAAACAAACAGTCCGGGGAGCACTGGCCCTGCCTGACCAGTGCCTCCAAACCTTCGGACACACAAGGTTACAAATTGGTTCCTTTCAATGCAGTTCAGATAAAACACAGAAACATGAAACCTGTAAAACCTGTCAGCTTTTTTTTAAGGAAAAGAGGAAAAAAAATCCCAGCATCCTGCCAAGAATATGCCTTGATAACAACTTTTTTTTTATATATCTATGTATTATTATTATAACATGCTAAAACCTTCATTCCAAAGTTTAATATTGGTTCCATTGCCACCACTTAGTGGATGTTTGGCTTAGAACAATTTCTGTTGTTGTTGCTTTATTTGGAAGCACTCAACTGAGTTTAGTTGTAATTGTTGGAGAATAACTGCTGATTATTTTTTTGTTTTTAATTTTTTTAGCTGGTTTGAGTTGATTTTGCATGAATGAGTCGTTGCACAACAACTCAAATCTGAAACTATTTAACTTATTTATTATCTTGTGAAAAGTATACATTGGTAATTTGTTCATACTGTATTTATCGGGTATGATGAGAAAAGCAATAGATATATATTCTTTTATTATGTTTAAATTATGATTGCCATTATTAATCGGCAAAATGTGGAGTGTGTTCTTTTCACAGTAATATATGCCTTTTTTTGTAACTTCACTTGGTTATTTTATTGTAAATGAGTAAAATTCTTAATTTAAGAGATTGTAATATTTATTTCATTAATTTCTTTCCTTGTTTACGTAAATCTGAAAGATTGCATGGTTTCTGTATAGAAATCAATCTTGATGCTGTGGAAGTAGTTTGAGGGATTTCTTATGTTTTTTTTTTTTGTAGAATGTAAAATGGTTGTAGCCTGTCTGAGGTGAAAAACAAATGACAGAAAACAAGCCAGCAGCAAAAAGAGGACTGACTTCACAATCAGAGTGGCAAATTGAATCCAGACTTTTTTAATGTAACCAAAAAGTATTTTTTGTTGCCTGACTCCACCAATCACACTGTGATAAGAGTCTCAGTATGTAGCAATAATTGGGGGTTCCAGTGTTAGGATGTCTCACAGTGCCTTCTCAAGGGTCCACGCTTGCCTTAAATCTCTCAACCAAATAAGTATTTTTTTCTTAATGCTTGATATGATTTGAATGTAGGGATGGGTTTTAACTGCAGCAAAATTTTGCCACTCTTGGTAAGAATGGAGGCCATCTTGGATCTGAAACTTCCTATATACCTGAACATATCTTTTTTAAACTGAATTCCAAAACTTTGGCATTTTATTATTTTTCCTTATGTAGAAAGTCAGGAGTTTCCTAAAACTTTCCTGGATGGTGGATGAATGAGTGGTAGCTTAGGTTTTTTTTGTACATAGGTACAGATTGAGCACTATGTACTCTTTTTGGACTACTTTAACAAGTATGTTTTGAATGTAAAGCATAAGTCAACTTGAGTTGTAATATATTTTTCGGGAGTCAGTTCACTACAGATTGTGTGAGACTGTAAACTTTGTACTGTAAATGTTTTGTAGTTCTCCCAATAAAGTCTTTTTGGAAAAAAACAGTAAAAAGAGAAGTAACCCTTCCACTGTTGGAAGGCACTGAGCGTGTCTTTTGAACTAGCACCTCACCCCAACCCTGATCACCAGTGGATTTAGCTACAGATTAACCCAGCATGAGTGCACTCCTGCAGCAATCCCTGGTTAATAAATGCTTCCAGAACTTTCGGGAGTCTGTGTGTTAGCGGTATGCTGGATCCTGCTGTTTAAATTGCTGGGTTTTGCTTCCAAAGGGTGAAGTATGGGCCTTTGTGGCTTAACAGGTGGAGTGGGTAATGGTGTTTATCAGATTGCATTACTTATGGGGATATATGAGTGTGCTTGTTAAGGAAGAGGTGGCAGTTTGGGTAATAAAAAGGCATAATTAAAGTTTAACTTCTGTCCCAAAAAGTTTTGTTCCTCTTGTAGGAATGGGGACTTCTGCCTTGGTGTTCCAATCACCCTGCTGAGGGCGTATCTCTGTTAATTGGGCTGGCATTAAGTATGTTAATCAGTTTTCAAGGCTTGGGGTTTAAACATCTTTCTGAGGGTGTATAAGAAAATGCTCAGTGGATTTGGCTCAGTGTGTTCATTAATGCTGGAAGAATTTTAGCTAATACCTCCATGCTCAGGTCCCTTACTCTAGTTAGTTGCTTAAAACTTAAGTCGTGATTTCTACTGGCTTATTTTGTTCTTTTGTCATACTACTGATAAATGTTGTTAACATTATGACATCTCTGCACTGCCTGGACTGCCACAGGGCTTTCTATAAATACAAGGTAGAATGTAATACCAGTGCCACATGTTTGTGTAACGAACCTTAGACTGACTCTCAGTTTAAAATTAAAACAAATGTAACCAGTGTATGACAACACAGCCTGGCTGCAGCAATCACCGTTTCTTTTTTTAATGGCTTGGTCTGACATTCTGTCTCAGTATCATTCCCTTATATTCCCAAACAGATTTCTGAAGGAACTTCTTTCTGGTGCTGCCTGCAGAGTAGCACTGCGCACTGCCAGGTTCTTCCCTGGGCATCCCTGGTGTAGGTACCATGCCTGCAAGAAGGTGTTCACCAGTATTTTGCAGAAGCAGAGAGTAGCTGTTGGTTTGACTGGTGTCTAAGCTGATGTCTTAATTAATTTTGGGGATTTTGAATCTAATTGTTAAATTAAAGCTGTTCATTAGGAGTTTTGGAGCAACCTGATGTGGTGGAAGGTGTCCCTGCCTGTGTTGGGGGCTTGGAATTAGTCCCTTGCAACCCAACCCATTCTATGACTTATTTTCAGATTTTCTTTCATCCCTAGGTATGCTTTTTGCTTATCTCCCTTGCCCACCTCTCCCCCTAAGCATGCCCTTTTTTTGCAACAGTAAATAAGGACCTTACTTATTGCTTCACCAGAGCAGTACTGGTTTTCTGTTGGTTGAACAGGATCTTGGTCTGAGTGCCAGGGCTGGCTTTGGTGCTCCTGGCTGGAAGAAGAGCTTTACAGCAGCTGCCCCATGTGAAACAGCTGCACTGGTGTCAGTGCCAGTGTTCTGAGCACTGAAAAGGCTGCCAGGACAGGATGGGTGACAGCCCATGAGTGTCTCCCAGTGGGCTAGTGGCATGGTCTGCACCCTGCTCCAAGTGAATGATGCTCTGAGGCCACCCATCCTGCCCCCTGTGTTGTCTGTATCTGCAAAAGCTAACTGCAAAGCAATCTGTTGCAGCATTATGTGTTCAAGAAACTGGAAGTCCTTGAACTGGGTCGATAAATGTCTGCTTCTCGTGCTGCACAATCAAGTGTTAACCTTTAAACTGGTGATTTATATTGTTGATTTAAGCAAATGCTCTCTTGCTTTCATTTCAGAATTCAAGGAAGCATGTAAAGCTGGTCAGACCATTCGGGAATGTCCTGATACTTTGCAATAAATTAATAAACTGCATAAAAAGAACCTGGTTTTCTTTGAGAACTTTGGGTTGAGAAGGAGCAATAAGGTCTCTGCTATTGCCCATTAGAAATGTGGTATTTCTCTTTATAGTTGGGGCACTGAAAATTAATTTGATGATCTGGAAAATGGGATTTTATTAGTGATTGGTGAGGCCTGAGTCTTGCATGCTTGTTTCAGTTGATAATATGACAGAAATTGGAGCAAAAAAAATCTGTAGGAATAAGGTGCAATGGTACAGACCTTGAAACAGGAATTGATTTAACATGATCATTAGGGGGTTTTCAAAGGTATCGAATCAGCAGTTTGATTTTTTTGGCCTAGTGCTCTTAATTTCTCATTTGTGCTGGGATTCTTGGTTTGCCTTCTTCAGGTAGCGGGGGTGTGCTATTAACTGGTGCTTTTGCTTTCTCTGGGCTTTGGGGGTTTGCTGCTAACCCAAGTTAATTCAGAACCTAAACCTGATTCAGCACACAGATAGATGGATTGACATCACCAAAAATACTCCCAGAAATGTGCCACAGTGCAGCAATGCTGCTGTTTTCGCTGTACCCCAGGGCCAAGCACAGGAGCTGGAATTACAGCACAGTCTGTACACTGGTGAAAGAGGGCCCATCACCACCGGAGGAGCTGGTAGGCTGCCGGATCCTCTCCCTGCTGTATTGCTGATTGCAGAATGAAGGAAACCAAGGTTAAAATACATGGGCAGGGGATGAACCCTTTTTCAGAATCTCACACGTGCAGTGCAGCTCTTAAATTGCTTTGAAAAATAAATTAAGTCTCCTGCTCATGTTTTCATCCCATCCTATCCCATCATTAGGCGGACACCTAATTTTCAAAGAAGGTCCAGGATTTTCGTTTTGGTCATTTTTTTTTTATGGTTGAGATGTACTTTTGATTTGCTAGCATAGCATTAAAGCTAAGGGGTCTGTACTATATAGTTTTAATTGTGTGGTTTGTCTTTTCTTGCTGATCTTGAGTGTAAATCTTGCTTGGAGTTTCAGGCAGTGGTGCTCTGTCATTGGGAAGACAAGAACATGCTGGGTTTTGCTTGTTTAACCTACAGAGCTCTGGAAATGGAAACTTTATTTTCTGACCCTTCAACTTCAACTCAGTTCCCCAGTGGTTTAAGGCAAAGGTACTGGGTTTCCCACATTCTTGCATCTGAAGTATAGATACATTGTCCCTTTTGCCAACCCTGCATCTGGTTGGTACCTGCCCGGAGAGGGACAGGAATATCCTGAATGACCACAGCCAGACCTGCCTGTAAGTATTCATCTGCTCAAGAAGTAAGTGGAGAGTTGGGATGGAAATGATACACTCAAGGTGATGCAGCAGGCTGCCTCCACCAGAAGGGAGCAGTTTGTTGGCTCAGCTTTTCCCCCATCCCTTTCTGACCCACTCTCTGAGCTGGTTTGGGTCACTGATCCAGATAGCAGCTTGCTCCACATGGCCCAGGGTGGGCGCTTGGTCCAGGGCCACTGAAAGGTCCCCTGGCCCCCAGCCAGCTCTGGCACTCATCACATCTACCTAGGGGCTCATGCACTGTGTTAACCAGGCAGAATGGGGGAAAATGGTGTTTTCTGCTGGGGTGGGTCAGCGAGGAGTCTGATGGGTTTCATTGCAGGTAGGGGGAGGAGGAGGATGTAGAGCCCTGCATCCTGGTGAGGAGGCAGGTATGATGGGATGGAGGACAAGGGGACTCCCCACCAAGATGCTAGATTCGCTTATCCCTCCTGTATGGGTTTTGCTCCACATTGTTTCTTCCACAGTTCTTTGAGAAATTCTTGGTATGCCCATTTTAAAACTGCATTTCTATATTCTAATAATTCTATATACAATACAATATATTGTATATTGATTATAAGTGACTCAATGTGGACCTTGAGTATTCCTTGAAAAGATACCGACATTTAAGGGAAGGCTCAAAATCAAAATAGGGCCTAATGAAAGTGAATGAATATGACCATATCCCTGAACAGATATTTTGTCTAGTTTACTAGCTATCAAATAATGATCGTGTGCCAAAGCTCTGTATCTTTGGAGAAGTTCTGAATGTGAAAGGAAACACTTGTTCTCAGCTGGCTTAGATTTAGAAGGTTGTGTCATTTTTGCAGCATATGTACTGAAGGATATTAACTTGTAAGTCTAATTTATTAATATTAAGAATTTAATATTGGAGGGGAGGGTGGAGGATGAAGATTCCTCCCTAAAGGTCTGGAGGGCTTTGTCAAAAGCTTAGTCAAGCAGACACAAGTCATTTCATATTTCCTTTCAGAGAGGGATAGTGTTAATAGAAGCATTTTGGGGTGAACCCCCCCCTCCCCCCAGATTTGCATTCCTGTGGGAAGCAGGCAAAATTACCCTGACAGATCTCCTCTCTGCTGCTGAAGAGGGATAGATGACATCTGAGTAATTCCTATTCTGTACGCTGAGATGGGGTAATTTAACCTTAATTTTTCTACCATGGTTAATAACATAAACTGGGAGCTGGATATGCTGAAATCTAAATACAAGGGTCCTGTATCAATGGATTATTACCTTATCTTCTCTGAATGATGTTCACTTGAATACCTGGAATTATAATAGCCACTCAAGATAAGAAATTGAGGGAAATTCAATAATAGTAAGAGGCCTGGTAACTTACAAGATCTTGATTAGCCTTCAACTGTGCCTAGATTTTGGAGGATTCCCTGTACTGTATGCAAAAGGAGCTGAATAGCTATGTGAAAAACATTCCCTCATTGCAGAGGAGCACAAACAACTGGCTTTTGTGGTTATTAAGTCTTTTGTGTATCCACATATATGCATATATGTGAACTTCCTGACTCTTCCATGGATGACCATTTGTGCTGTGAATGGCAGGTAGCTCTGCCCTGTGCTGGTGGTCTCAGGGCTCTTGATGGCAGTGCAGTGGGAACAGGGGGCATGTGTCAAAGGGAAGGCCTCCTCCTGGGGCAGCAGAGCCCTGCGTGAGTTCATGTGTGCCCTGTGCCTGCAACTGGTTTTGAATGTCATTTAGCTCTGCTGCAGAAGTGGCGCAGACAAGGAGGGTTCCATACAGGGTGCTGTTGTTCTATCCAGGGGGCTGAGCAGCATGCTGTAAATCTTAGATGAATTCAGTGTTAACAAATACCTGATTTTAAAAGTCAGATGAGGAATGCAGTGATTTGCCAATCCAAATGGACGCTAACTCTAAAAAGACAGGAATTTCTTTTCTGCTAGATTAGTACTCTGATCTGGACTCATTTCATGGCCTTATGGCTATAGAGCAAAAGCACGAGCGAGGGCAGACGTTTGTAAGTACTGCAAGGCTCAGACTTCTGCTTTCAGCATCAGTGCAAGTTTAAATTGACTTAACTGCCTGTGAAACCACAGCCTAAGTTCTGTTCTGTGGGTTCTTTTCTACATACATGGTTCGAATCTTAGGATGTATGAAATGATGTCCAGAGGACATGCAGCAAACTGTGTTGAGTTTTTGCAAGCTGAACCTGAACATTTTGCTTCAGTTTGGCTGTGTTGTGTTTGGGGAAGTGTGGCTGGGGAGATGATGGTGAGGAAAGGGAAGCCTGGCAGCCTGGAAAAGCCATCTCCCCTGGAAGTGGTGCAGAGCTCTGGGCTAGTGTCAGTGTGAACATCAAGTCATGACTTCTCCTGTCTACTCGAAATATTTCTTATGGTAAGAAATCTTAAAATGAAATTCAAGATGAGGTTCAGAATTCATAGCAAAAAAGGTGATGCTAAACTGTTTGCTGCAGAAGAATTGCAAAGCAAGAAACAAACATCTCATTTTTGGGGTCTATCTCCAAATTGGTGGAAATCATCCTTAAGGTAATTTCAGAAAAGCAACCCGACTGGTGTGTACAATCTACTGGTGCAAGACTAATGGTGAGAGATTTAGAAGAGGATCTTTTCAAACCATTGGTAAATACCATCTCAAAGAGGTAACATGAGTACCATGGACAATGGTGTATATAATGTACATATGATGGTATGTTTTATGTCCTGAACACCAGTGTGTAGGTATGTGTCATCATATCCTTAAGAAGCCCTTCCTCTCACAGAGGTACAGCCCATAGTCAGAGGACCTCCAGCACTTGCTGAAGAGTGGTGGTAAGCAGCAGAATGGGTCTGTTCTCCCAGCTTCCTTTCACCAGGGTTTGACTTGGAGTATGGCTACGATTCAGTCTGGGACAGTAAAGCCGAGGGGTGCAGGATCCTGCTCAGTCCCTTGCAGGAGATGTGTGAGTGTTCTGTAGCATTTCAGAGACATACTTGTTCCTGGCTTCACTGATTTCAATTGTTTTATTCAGAAATACTCTTTAGCCTTGCAGAGACTGCTCCTCCATGTGATTGACATGGGCAGTCATTACTGTTATTATTTATTCTATTCTATTACTATTTCATTATCAATTGCCTCAGGTGGCAGGGCTCTGGGAGCTCAGCTGGCCAGAGTTCTTACCATGATCTGTGCAGGACTCCCCAGTAAGCCTCTTAAAGTCTGGGAAAGCTGGTAACCTGCCAAGTGCAGGTGGCTGTCCTGCTTAGACCTCTGTTCTCAAAAAAGGAACCATTTGTTCCAGGTGTGATGCTCCTCTTGTGTCAAGCTGTTTCCTGGGCTGTAATGTGGTACTGAAACAGGCACAGGCATATTGAGAAAACAAGCAAAAACATCAGTGAGGTAAAGCTCTTGCAGAAGACTTGAAGGGGGAACGATCTGCCTGGGTTTCTTTGCTTTTTTGTTAAGTAGCACTTTTATAACGTGGAGTCTTTTTACCTTACAACTCTAAGAACTGATTGTAAAGAGCAGTTGTGGCATTCAGAGATACTGAACAGAGAGTGTTATCCAGATGGAAAAGCAAATGGTAAATGTCTTGGAAAAGCTTCCTTGAAATTTTGGGAAATGTACTTACTATAACTCCAGAACTAGTAGTAGAAAAAAGAGTGAGGGTGAAAATCAGCCAGTTAGGATTACTGTAACATAGAAACAGGCAGAACTTAACATTTCATGATTGTTTCAGCGTTACATAAGCAAAGGACAGCATCTTATAAGTTAGAAATCACAGTATGTAAGTAGCCTTTTTGCCTTGGCTGCATTCAGAGAAGTAAATTTGCTGTATGCAACATCCTCTTCCCTTTGTACCACATCCAACATAAAAGAAATAATTCATGAAAGCATTCCATATCCCACAAGCTCTTAGTATAGTTTACTTGTATGATGCAAATGGTCCATCATTTTATGAACTGAACAATTCCTAGGGATTAAAATGTTCCAACAGAACCCAATCTTGTTGAATTTGTTTGTTCTCAGTTCTCCCAATGAGCCAAATTAAGCTCAGGTTGAAATGCTTGTGCTTCAGAATGACTTTTTTTTGGCCTCTTCAGGAGCCTGCTTAGTAAGGTTCCATGGGATAAAGCTCTAGAGGGCAGGTTGATGTTTGAAGATCTCTTGCTCCAAGCTCAGGATTGTTGCGTCCTGACTAGAAGGAAATGTGGCAGGAGGGCCAGGAGACCTCTATGTGTGGATAAGGAGCTACTGAGGAAACGTAGAAGGAAAAAGGAAGCTTTATAAAAGGTGGAAGCGAGGACAAGGAGCCTAGGAAGAATACAGGGATATTGTCCGGGAATCTAGTGACCAGGTCAGGAAAGCTAAGGCCCAGTTAGAATTGAACCTGGCCAGGGATGTGAAAGATAACAGGAAGGGCTTCTATAGGTATGTCACAAACAAAAGACAGACCAGGGACAACGTGGGCCCTATCCAAAAGCTATCAGGAGAACTGGCTACCCTGGATTTGGAGAAGGCTGAGGTTCTTAATGACTTCTTTGCCTCAGTCTTCATTGGCAAATGCTCTGAACACACTGCTCAAGTCTTGGAAGGCAGATGTAGGGACTGCGAGAATCAAGACCTTAGGCCCACTGCAGAAAAGGATCAGGTTTGAGATCATCTTAAGAGCCTGAAGGTGCACAAGTCCATGGGACTTGATTAAATCCATCTGTGCGTCCTAAAGGAGCCACTGTCCACCATATTCGAAAGATCATGGCAGTCAGGTGAAGTTCCCGATGACTGGAAAAAGGGAAATATAACCCACATTTTCAAGAAAGGGAATATGGAAGACCTAGGGAACTACAGACCAGTCAGTCTCATGGAGCAGATTCTCCTGGAAACCGTGCTAAGGCACATGAAAAATACGTAAGTATGTGATTTTTACTAGCTCTTTTTGAAGGAATTTTATTAATTCTGAGGAATGGAAGTTTTGATTGATTGTTTTTCTTTTTTTTTTTTAACAATTCCTTGTAGTAATTGGGATGAGAGGGGTGGTCAGGGGAGTGTTGGTGCCTGTCATGATGGAGCTTTCTTATTCTCGCCACCAGTGTTTCATAATATTGTCTACACATTTGTCTTGAATTTATGTTTGAATGATGGTGTGGGAGATGAAGAGTGACCAAAGCTGGGCTGCAGTGGTGGATTTGAGTTTATAGAAAAGTCTTCTCCTTCAGCTTGAAGCCCTCTTGTGAAGGACTCTCTGCATTCACTCAGCACGAGAGGTATGCAGCTGGTATTTGGAGCTAAGAAAAGTAAAAAAGATGAATCCTAATTTATTAGGTAAATATCATGGCCCCTGATAAATACAATTGCTTCAGTGAAATGAGGGGGGAAACCACGTTCAAAGAGTAAGCTCTTGAATAGGGAGAGCTAGGAGTTGTGTTAAAGTTGCTGAGAGCACTGGCAGGGACTTGGACCCAGCTCTGAGAGAGCCCAAACCTTTAAAGTTGAGTGTTTTGTGCCCCCCTGCACCTAGATTGAGTGAAATTAATTTCTATTTACCATGTACCTGGATGGGAGGGTCAGGGTGGGTTGTGCTGAGTTAGGAGCTGGAAGATTCTGGAAATCCTGGAGAAATAATTTGATTCTTGTGAGTAGTTGGTTTGGTTGGTTGTGGTGTTTGTTTGTTTTTTTTTTCCCCAGCTAGATTGGAGCGAATGGGAAAGGCTGGGGAAAGAGTACCTTTCTGTCTAAGGGCAGCCTCTGATTCTGTATGCCCTACCTCCTTTGCCAAGTTTGTCCTTGTTCCCCATTTCTAGTATCATCCCTCTTCTACCTGTGTTCAGAGATTGTCAATCCTGGAAAAAACACCAGTTCTGCCTTGCTGTTGTCCCATTCCTGGCTGTGCAGGTGGTCGCTTGGGAAGCTGTAACTTCTGTGGGCCTGGGAAGAAATTCTGTCTTCTGGGGCAGCACCAAAGCAGAAAGCAATATGGAGAAATGTGCATCATCCCTTCTCTTGCATTCAGTTCATATCCCAGTAGATAGTACAGCCTCTAGCTGCTGCTTCTCATGGCTGGGAATTCTCTGTTCCTGAATATTATTGTTGTCTAGCCAACTCTGATTCAGGCCTGGTTATGGGAGTCATAGGATCATAGAATGGTTGGGGTTGGAAAGGACTTTGTGTTTTCACTGAAGTTGTTGAACATCCAGTTGGCTACTTCTAATCTGCCTCTCTGCATTACAACAAAGCTGCTTTAACAATGTTAAGCTGGCTAATGGCTATAGTATATAGCTATACATTAGATGCCTTGTATCTCCATTCTGTATGTTCTAATTAAAAAAGCTCATCTGAAGGACCAAGTCAGGAGCATTTGTTTTATTTACCTTTTTTTTTCCTCTTTATTTGACTGAAGAACTTCAGAAGTGCACTGACTCTTATTTGCTGCATGTCTTTGTGTGTACATGCCAGACTTAGATTTGGTTGCTAAAAACCAGTGTGCGGTTCCTGCGGTTTGCAGGTCTGGCCTTCCATTTAAAACTTATCAACTTCCTCAACATGTTATTCTTAGCATTAACCTTACATTTTGTCTTGCTGCTGTTCCCTCATGGCAAACACACAGCCCAGCATTAGTCACAGGAACAGCAGATTTTGGTAGTGGGCAAGCTGCTCCCTGTTCCGAGTTGTGCAAAAGTGTTTATTGATCTTGTGGTTGTAGAAATGAAAGGGTAGCCTGTGTTTTAGCTAGTCTGGTGTGTGGTATGTGTGGCAGAATACATTTACATGTGCATGTGTATTTTATTTACTTATAGTTTATATATTCAAATAAATACAGTCGTGTATTTGTTCAATGTATATTTATAAATATATATGCATTTAATGATAGCAACATGAGAATCCTGCTGTTCATTTGGCTTTAATCTGGGCAAATACATCATAATGTGCAAGATACCCATACAGGTAAAATTTCTTGTGTGAGGATAAACACTGAGGCTGCTTAATAATACTTAGACAAGTTAGTCGATTGTGGTAGCCTGTTTCATTATCTGAGCTATCAGCTCTGTTTCCTGAACAGTTTGAGATAAAGTCATTGGAGTTTTTTTTTCCTAATAGAGCACTGCTTCTGCAGTTCTTTTATCCCTCTGTGTGTAGCGTACAACATATATGACAGGTCTATGAATGTGGCAGTTGTGACTGCTTCTTTAAAGTAGTCATCAATATAGTGAGCGATGTTCAGCACTTTGCTGTATTCTACTCTGCTGGCAGAATTGCCAGCAGGTGCTGGGGTACCATTTAAGGTGAACTCGTCTCATTTGTGAATAAGGAGGAAAGAGGTTCTACAGATCCAAGGCAAACTTTCCATGACTGAAAAGTGTTTGTGTGTATTTGCCTTACATACCTTGGATTTTCATAAAGAAGAGAACGGAATTATTTGGGAATTGCTAGTCATCTGGTGCTGCTACATAGCGTTATATCCTTTTGTCCAGATGTCATTTAGAGTGGCAGTTTTGCCGTTCTTGAGATAACTTATTCCTGGGCTAAATGCCTCAAAATGATTGATTTCCTGATCTCCTAATTACTTAACCTGGGGTGTTGGGATTTGCCTGGCATCACACAGCTTTCAAGGAATCTGTTTTCTGTCTTGTTCTGTCTCAGATCAGCACAGTCTGAGGGTTTCAGTCCTGACTTCCTTTGTTCCCTCATCAGTGCGGGAAGCTGAAAACTACTTCATACAAATATGAAGACTTCCTTGATAAGAAGGCTACTTCACATATCAATTTATATCAGGACAGAGTTTTAACAGCAGGGCTTTTTTCCTGTTAGACACCAGGTAGGCTATATCCTGATTTTTTCACTGACCTCTATTGAAAGAAATGACAGTAGTAGGTGTGGGCTTAGACGTAGGTGTGTTTGTATTCGGACAAGCTGCAGTGGTTGTCATGGTTAATATTCAGTTGCTCCTGTGCCATTAATGAGATGGGATGACATGGTAGTGTCTCTTCTATGGCATTTTCTAGATGGATGTGATGGATCCTGTATCTCCTGGCAGGGTTACAATAGTCATCTATTGGACTGAAGTGCTAGACTGAAAACAAGGTTAGTTTAAGAAGACATTACACTGCTTCCCCTCTTCTTCTCCCCTTCCATCCACCCAAAATGACTCATCTCTGGCACCTGAGGCTGGTTATTGTTTCTTATATGTGTAACACTTTGGTCATAATTGGTGCATGGTTTGTCAATAATTATTTACTTAATTATGGAGGGACTTCCAGGTGTTATTGATGCTGATGCTAATCAGCGGTTATTCAGTTAGCGTATGTTTTGGGAGAGTACTCTCTTATTAGGATATACAGATGTCAGCACCAAAAAAAAGGCATTCATGCCTGCCTTTTCTTCACAGCTTTGAGAAGCTGCTGTTAGAGGAAGCCTGACTTTCTGATTGAGTCACATCTGCAGCCTGTGTGCCAGTGCTTGGTTTGGGCTGGGTGGCTCTGGGAGATGCAGGTTACCTGAGGGAAAAGTCTTCCTTTTGTTTTCATTTGGGCTCTTAGAGATGTAAATCCGGCCTTAGCATAAAGGGTGCACTTATCTGTGTTAGAATTGCACCAGAAGTTGCCTTTTGGCCTGTGGCTATGACAGACCTTGCCTGATGCACTGGCTGTGTTAGAAGTGGTCATCCTTTTAAAAAGCAGTGGATATCATTAAATGTGGGAGTGGGAAAACAGTAGCTCATGTTTTCATTTGCTGCCTCAATGTTCCTAATGCGGTTCTGGTGAGGATCTGCACTTGCTCAGGATTTATACCCTGTGCCTTGTCTAGTGGAGAAGATGATGCTGGTAAAACTTGGGTGCTCTCAGTCTAAGCTGCTATATATTTATTTCTGGTTTTTTATCATCTTGCACAGACTTGCCCTTCTTTGTGTTTATTTCTCTTTGGTATAGATGGCTTAGTCTTCCCAGCTAAACCTTGTCAACTGCATTTCCAGGTACAAATAGACAACTGCTGCTAGCGAAGACTGTGCCACAACTCTGATGAGAGAGAGAAAAGATGTGTAGGGAGATAAAGCCTTGTGTAGACCTGTAGTGGCTGCACTCCAATGGCAAGGCTGTAGAAGAATCCGTCTAACAGATTCTCTCGCTTCCCTTTCCACCCCCAACCCCCTCAGCCACCTTGGCATTAGTAAATCGGTCTACAGATGCACCCAAGGCAGAAAGTAAGCACAGTCTGTAAAGCCTTGGTAAGAGTCTTTGAAACCTCTGGGGAACAGAGGGCAGGGATCAAGTTGTGTCTTGCACATTTAGGATGTGAAACCATTCTGTTTGTGTCTGAAATGGAAGTGACTCACTGAATTTTGGGCTTTTATTACTGCTGTGTTTAGTGACTGTAGATCTTTGCTTCCTAATGACCTTATGTCCCAGAGATTAAGCCTTCATCATGTTGACAATCTATTAATCTCAATGTTTATCCTCAAAATACATCAAAAGGAATTATGACCTTGGCATAAGAAATGAAAATACATAGGTAAGGGAAGCTATTATTTATTTTTTAAATATTTGCATTCTGTGCATGGCTTCACAAAGTACTTTTTCTAATAAGAATTCATCTTTTCTAACACTCCGGTACCCCACTAATTTGTTCTTAAAATACTCCTTTCTGCACAGCAAGCGTAGTCCTTTGAAGACCACCCAGGACACTTGTACTCAAACTGCAAGTCACATTTAGCGCTTGGGCCTTTTTAAGGTTTCAAATAATATTTTGTCTTCCTTGCTTTTTTTTTTTTTTTTTTTTTTTAATTAAAGCTTATATTTTATACATGAGATTTTTGAGGATTAAGAAAGGGAGTGGCTGTTATTCTCCTGTTTGCTAAACCCACAGGGGGTATTTAGCTTGATTTCATTTGATCTTGCATTTGTCTGACAGAGCTTACTCTCATGTCAAGGAGGAACAGATTGCAGCTACAAAATTAATAGATGTATTTGCTCATGTTAAGAGATTGATGAGTGTGCATCCATGTCATGTGTGTAGACATGTCCTCTGTCTTTCCAGGCTGTTTGTAATCTGTGGGTTGTTCCTGCAGCAAAACACTTCCTTTGAATGAATTCTCAAAGAGTCTCTACAGTGTAAATTTAGTTTTAATGTATATACTACTGGAATAAGTTCTTATGCCTGCACCTCGAGGAAGTAGAGGTGAGGTGCAGTAGGTAGTGAAACGATAGTCAGACCAAACCAAACTTGGAGTAGGAGCTCACCTACAGTGAAGATGCCCTGCTCAGCAGCCACATGTCCCTGTCACAGCTCTTCTACCCAGACGTGGCCAGAGATTCAGGAGCTCTTGGGATGCTTGGGTAAGATCTGCTAGGAGAAATACCAGTTTTCCATGTCACTTTGGCCACAGCCATGCAGCTCAGTGGTCGCATGTTCCTTATTTCCTGGGAAAAAGACACCCAAACAAACAAGCCAAATGAATCAGATCAGCCCACAAGGAGTTACGTGATGTGGTGCATAGCCCTGCACTGGGGGGGGGACACAGCTCAGAGTGTATGTGTGTGGGAGAAGGCTGCTTAAACTGAAACTGCAAAAATTGTCTGTCAACTCCTCGTGTATCAATTTTGCTGTCTTTTAGCTGGGGTTACCTAATTGTGCAGAGCTTCCTCATTTCTCACTAGAGAAGAATCTTCATCTTAGGGGAAATATGTATTTAGTAGGTGTGTAAATATGAGGGGTCCACAGTCTTGGGGATATTTTTTCTCTTAGAGTACACCTATCTGTGTTGTTTTAATTTCGCTCTTAATAGACAGTTCTGGACTTTTGGAGATGTGTCCTGTGTTATACTTTGAGACTGATTGAATGCTAGAGCCTACTTCACATTTTCTGTCATTTCTTGCTCTCTTTACAATATTTTAGTTGTTTACTAAACTCAGAAGACAAGCAATAACTTGACCTTCCTCCCACAAAGCTGATCTACAGTAAATACCGCTTTGCAACCACCAGTTTGGAACAATAAAAATGATGTTTTCAAAGGCAAAAATTGTACTGCCAAAGCATTCCCTAAAGACTTGGGGCTCAAGGCCTGAAAAGGGTTGTCTGCTACAGCAGCCTCCCTTACTTGTAAAGTGGTTGTTAAAAGCAGCTTCACAAGTTATTTTGGAAATTCATGCTCTGTAGGATTTTTTAAGGGGCTTCTCACCAAATATATGGCACACCAGTGAGAAACTGCTAACAGTGGACAAGAGAAAATCATCTTAGCAGTTGCCTATTGAGCCATCTTGGATTTCCACAGAGGCGAATGAGGAAAACACAGCCTGTTTTCAGTGAAGGAGTTCTGGAAGTGCTGAACAAGAGCAGGACCAAGTGGAAAGCGGAACTGGGTTGCAGAGAGGGAAGGGGAAGTCCATTCTTGCATTGCTAGATGAAAGACCAGCGAGTGTTGAACAGGGGGAGATGTTGGGCTTGGTTTCTGCTGTGTTTTAGTGGTTCAGATGTTGCTGATGTGTGCACAGATCAACTGGAAATGTGGCTGCTGGAGTGGGTGTTGGGTAGCTCAAGGTGTAACCTAGTCCACATCTGTCCTGGGGAGCATTTAGCTACAAAAAGACACATGAGCCACTTCAGTATGCACTTGAGCCCAGAAACCACCCGTGTGCTGGGCTGCATCAAAAAGTGTGTGACCGCAGGTCAAAGGAGGTGATCCTGTCCCTCTACTCTGATCTCATGAGACCTCACTTGAAGTACTGTGTGCAGTTCTGGTATCCTCAACATAAAAAGGACATGAAACTGTTGGAACAAGTCCAGAGGAGGGCACGAGGATGATCAGGGGACTGGAGCACCTCCCGTATGAAGGCAGGCTGAGAAAGTTGGGGCTGTTCAGCCTGGAGAAGAGAAGGCTGTGTGGAGACCTCATAGCAGCCTTCCAGCATCTGAAGGGGGCCTAAAAGGATGCTGGAGAGAGGCTCTTCATTAGGGACTGCACTGATAGGACAAGGGGTGATGGGTTCAAAGTTAAACAGGAGAAGTTTAGGTTAGATATAAGGAAGAAGTTCTTTACTGTAAGGGTGGTGAGGCGCTGGCACAGGTTGCCCTGTGGTAAAGGCCAGTTTGGACAGAGCCTTGAGTGACACAGTCTAGTGTGTTGTATTTCTGACCATGGTCAGGGGGATTGGGACTGGATGATCTTAAGGTCCTCTCCAACCCAAACCATTCTCTGATTCTGTGCAGCTTTAATATCTGTCATTGTGGGGAAAATGAGAAGAAACTACTATTTTGAAATCTCTCACTTAGTGATGACTGATAAGAGATGTGCATCGCGGGGAAGCTAATGCAGGAGTCAACAGGTGCCTCTTTTGCATTCTGCAGCCAGTCAGGGAAAAAAAATAAGAGAGCACAACAGGTTATTCCAATTTGACATGCAGTGCCTGAGAACAACCACCGACAAGTCCCAATTTATGACCAGCTGCTTTAAAAACTACCACCCAGCTTGGTATTATCCTTCTGCCCTCCGGGAGCTTGGCTGGTGAAAAGAGTTATTGATGGCTGATTTTGGCATTCCTCAGGGCTATGCTCATGGTGAAGTATCTGCCCCAAGTCCTGATTTCAAAGTAAATGATCTCTTGGTCATAAATAAGAAATAGCTTTCTTTAATATATTCCCTTTGTCTATAATCTCAGCTCTTATAAAAATCACTCCTTTTGAAGCTTTCTGCCTGGAGAGTGTGAGTTTGTGCCACAGATTTTAGAAGAGGTGATGCTATGGTTTTTTGCAAATCCAGTTATGCAGTGGAGTGTAATACATGTTTCTGTGCCCTGAGTAGTTACCCATTTAAATCTGATTAGTAGTCTGCATTTTGTGCATCTTTCCCCATTAAACTCCACTTTCCTTGCACTCCAAGAAGGGATCCTTCTCATTCCCAGGCTTCATTATATGTTTTTTTAAGTTGGGCAAAAGCTTTTGAATCGTTGCCGTTGTTTTGCATCAGTGTGCTGTCTGCTTGCTACAGTCCCCTGTCCACAGGACCCCACTGGGCAGGACCAAGGCTGGATGCGCTGTCCTGAATGCACTTGGCTTTTCCTTTCCTGTGGAATTGCTGCCTGAGATGACATCTCTTGGTATGTGCTGCACAGCCAAAACCTACATACCACACAAATGTGCATTGCAGCTTCCCAAGTGCAAGCAGTAAGAATTTAATGCCATTTATCTTAGAGTAAGGACAGCCAAACCTAATAGAGCTGGTTCACGGCCACTGCTCCAGAAAGCTCAGGTCTCCTACAGCTCTCTCATGCATGGCATATTTATCAACCCTGTGCAAATGTTCTGAAACACATCAGGGCAGCTCAAATGATGCCAAGTACCTCACTGTGGCATTTTGTGTAGGTCATGTTATGATAGCTGTAGCAGCCTGGTAGAAGACAAGCTAAAAGCCCCTGATGATGACGGTAACATAAATATGTACTGTAAAAAAGAGGTATTAGCCCTCTGCTTCTTGGCTAATCTGTGCAGTTACCTGGGTATTAGCTTCTTTTTTGCTATTCCTCTCTTTCATTTTCTAATATTTCTGATGAGTAAGTCTAGAAGCAAGGATTTGTGGACATGTCCTTCTTCCAGAAAGGAGGTATTTCATCTGAGCTATTACTTTATAGGCATGTCAGGTAGTTCAGTCCTCCCACTGCTCCCAGGAGCAGAAACACTATTTCTTTTCCCCCCTCTGTGCAGGTTGTTTACGTAAGAATCAGTGGATCACGACTCAAAGTTTTAATCTCTGTAACCCAGAAAAGAAGACACAGTATTGACAGCTACATGCTTGGAGTTGCATCACTATTAATCACCTGTAGCTACTACCATCTGAAAATCAATTCTGTAGTTATTCATGGCTGGTTTGTGCTGGACAGTGTATAAACACAAGTAAGAGAGAATCCGTTTTTATGAGTTGCAATAGAAACAGACAAGCTACACAAAGCATGGAAGAAAGTAAAACTGTGAAATGCCTTAGCATATACAAGCCCTTCGTGCCTCTCGCTTCTGTAAAATGGAGTAATGGTGTTATCTTCTAACTTTGATTTAGACTGCAACCCCACCACAACAGGGATGACGTTCTAATTGTTGGGTTTTGTTCTTCTGTGCTTCTACCATGTCAAGCATAAGATGCCCTGATTTTGATTAAGAGCTAGGGCTACCCCTGCAAAAAAAACAAAGTGTGTGCTGAGGGGAGTGTATATTTTCAGCTCAAGGATAAGTGTGAGACACAATGGCGCATGATCTGTGTGATGCTGATTGCTACCTCTCATTGCCTCATTTGTTCTGCATTTGCAAATGTGTCCCGCTGCCTTGACCTGTGCTTACACAGACACAGATGGAAGCTACAAGTGCCATTCATACTGCAATAAAATTCAAGGTTTTTGTAAGGAAATATCAGTTCCTGAGCTTGATCCCTAAAATACAGAAGAATTAAGAAAAGCCCTTATAAATTTTCTGCTGCCTTTTTAAACAAAAGTATATTTAAATCACTGCTTTATAGAATTGACCCTTGTGCCTGGTGCATTCTGTGGTTTCAGGGCTTTTTATGCCAAGACTGAAAACATCTGTGTGTAAGAATCTGTTTGAATTTTTCACAAAATAAGCTAATCTGAATCCCTTCCCCACCCAAGCTGATTCTGAAGTTTTACTCATATATATATAGTGCACTATAAAGTGTTCAGGTGACTTCTATCTATAACAAAAACTTCAGTAAGCTTCTTTTGCCAATATTTGAAAACTAAGAAACTTGTCAATAGCAACATCATGTGGCAGCCTGGGCAGGCTAGCATTCAAACAGCCCATAGCCTTGCTAAGTGTGAACTCAATGTGTCATTAAGTTGTGATCCTAGAGGTATGAATACCTGCAGAAGGGGAGGCTGGACCGTAGATGCAGCCCAGAGGAAAGCTGTGGAAAAAACTCTAGCCCTAGAGCACCCTATGCTCCCTGCAGCACTGGGGGGGGATCTTTGTCTGCAGGTTGGAGCTACTGGAAGCAAGGAGGAGGCTGTTCCTTTCCTTCATCAGACCCAGCAGCAAATCCTTTGCTTTAAACCTTGTTTAGTGTCTTGTCCCTTTGCTCTATCTCTTCGTCACGCAGGTCTAGCTGAGAGGGATGAGTAGCTTAACAATGCATTGGTCCCTCATGCAAAACTCCATACACTTGATGGGAATTTTGCCATTAATTTAATAAAAATTAAATTTCTCTACCACATGTGTCTGTAGCCCCTCTGAATAATTGGAGCTATTCATTTACTGCACTGGTGTAAAGAGCCTGTTGTTCAGAATGGGGCAGTGGCTTTCCTATCTCATCTTCGGCAATGGTGATGAGAGAATAATTGTGGTAGCAGTAGACAAAGGTACTTATTTTTGCAGAGATGACTGGCCAGGCTGGGTGTAAACTGAGCTTTGCTTATTCCCTCCCCACCTGGGTTCCTGCTGTGACTGGACTTTTAATTTATTTTGTTGGTTTAAATTTGTAATAAAGATGTGGCTTAATTTCACATGCCTGGAGATCATTAAAGGGCAGCTGCTCTTTGCCACTTCCTTTCAGCAGACAAACGTGGTTTTGTTATTTTTGTATTTGTTTTCCCTCATTGGTTTTGTATTTATCAGTTTTCTCTAATTAAAAAAAAAAAACTAATAGATGAATGGATGCTATTTCTGAAAAGAGAAAGCCCCCAGTACAGATAGTCAGTGTCATTTTGCTGACGGGATGCTTTGCTTTTGAGAAAATCTGGCATTTGAGCTTTTCCTTGGCTTTTGAGAGGAGCCAAATGCATAATTCACTCGGCCTCTGTGTTGCTGTGGCTCCATTTGCAAGAGAATAGCAGGAAAGATGTACAGTGCCTACTTTTTTCTTGCACTTTGGACACAAAAGAAGGGGTGTTGCTTTGATTAATTATAAGCCACTGAGGAGACAGAAGAAGGCAAAATGGAAATTAACTCTCTCCCATCTACTTTCCCTCTTTGCCGTCACTCGTGTATAATGATTTATGACACCCAAAACACTTTCTCTTCAGCACTGGTATTGTGTAAGCTTTCATTGGTGAACTGAGGGCATACCTGGGATTTTGGACATGCATCTTTAGGAATGGAGAAACCTCCCATGGGCTTGAACATTAAATGAATGTGGTGGTTGTTTCTGTGGTGGTACCAGAGGCACCACTTTAGGTGTTAGGTGGTGGAACACCTGCAGTGGATACCTGTGCATGCAATTCTGCAGAAGCAGGTTTTGAAACCTGAGCTGCTGAGTGTGATCTTACCGCAGCTTAGTTGAAAGCCTTGTTTTTCTTGCCTGAGACTCATTCCCTTGCAGCTGCAAGGCTCTAGCTGGTATAAACAGCTATCCCTGAATGCTATTGGCTGTCTGACTTAAGGTTTGAGTTTCTTTTCCCCAGTTCCCAGTCTGACAAAGATTGAGGATGGTGAAGGTGTATGGCAGAACTAACAGGATGAAAAGCACCTCTTCTTGCTCAGGCGTAAGTTAGGATTGAGGCTGTTGGAGGCTGCATCCCTGTGATCCAAGCTTTTGGGAAGGTGGTTGTAAAGAAGGAGCAATGGGATTCACAGACCTAAAAGCCTCAGATTCCCAGGAGAGAAAAGTAGAGAAATAAGTTTCTTGTGTCCTGTCTTCTAAGAGTGAGGTGGTGCAGAGATCAGTGAGTGGGGAGTGGTGTAAAGTGTGCTAAAATAACACAGGACAGGTGAGAATTACATACAGTATGTGCTGTACCTCTGTATCTCTTGACTCACAGTAGTGAGGTTGTGGGTTTGATTTTGTTTGGTTGGTGTTTTTTAAGACAAAAAGAGCTCTATAGCTTTATTTTTCCCTGCCCGTATGTCCTGGGTTCAGCAGTAGCAGTCATTTTTCTCCTTCTTGGTAGCTGGTGCAGTGCTGTGTTTTGACTTTCAGCTCGGGAACAGAGCTGATAGCGATGTTTTGGTTTGGCCAAGGACTTTGTGAGCCTCATGCTCTACCAGGGAGGAGGGGAAGCCAGGAGGAAGCAGAGACAGGACACCTGACCCAAACTGACCAAAGAGGTATTCCATACCACAGCACGTCATGGCCAGGATGTAACTGGGAGTTAGCCGGAAGGGCTGGGAGACTGCAGGGTTGGAGGAGGTATTGGTCAGAGCTTGGTCAGGCTGGGGGAGCGAGTTATTGGTCGGCTGGTGCTGAGGTGTTGTATTCTCTTCCCTTGTTATTTCCTTTATCATTATTACTATTGGTGGTAGCAGTAGTGATTTGTGTTATACCTTAGTTACTAAACTGTTCTTATCTCAACCCATGGGAGTTGCATTCTTTTTGATTCTCCTCTCCGTCCCTCCGGGAGTAGGGGGAGGGAAAGAAGGGGGGGAGTGAGTGAACGAGTTACCTGACTGGGTTTAAACCTCGACACCATATTCATCCTGTGACATTACCAGGGATTGTAGACTTCTAATTTTCTCTCCTATACATTTTCCAAGTTCTTTGCCAATATTAAATCTGCTATTTTTGCTACTTGTCCAACAGCAAAGAAAATCAGCTTCACTTCTCTTAGCATATATTTAACCATAAATACTTCCTTGCAGTGTAATGATGACAAGCAATGCATTATCATGAAAATCAAATCACATTAGATACCAGAGATAGTTTCCTGCAAAGGCATATACAATACATTGCAGAATGTGTAAAAGAAGTGACAAGGACACACTGGTAGAGATGTAAAAAAACCCCAAAACCTCACTTCAGTGCATGATATCTGCCGAGGCAGTATTGATACTAATGTCTGCATTTCTGAAAGTCTCTAACTGAAAAGGTAAAATTTGCATCCATTTTAAACACCTGGTATAGGGAGGGACACCTTCTGCTCAGTCCTCATGTCTGTCTCTCTTCTGCACACAAGATGTGTGCAAGAGAGAAACAATGCAAAACTCTGCCTTGACACAAAGGTAAATCTCAGCCTCAACTAGTTCACAAGCTGCCTGATTGGACCTGGTCTGCTTGAGCTGTGCTTTGCAGTGTGAGGACTGTTCAGCCTGGGGCTGCCCAAGCACAAATACCAGACAGGTGGTGAACCTGGGATTTGCAGTAGTGGAAATGGACGGCCATAGGACACTGCAGCTGGTATGACCTGAGTCATGGCTTTACTTTCCTGTTGGACTGGGATGTAAGTAAGGGCACTACACAGTTTAAAGCTAGCAGCCAATGGTAGTGGGGAGGTGCTGTCAAGGCCAGGATCCTTACCACTTCTGTAAGGCTAAATGGTCCCCTTGCAGCATTGGGTTCTGTTCTGTGTCTGCTTTGGCACCACCAGAAGCAGCCCCAGCCTCTCCCTGCCCCAAACGCATCTCCAGCATGTGCCAGCACAGACATACCTGGAAACCAGCTTGGGAAACTGATCGAGATGAAACCAGCTCAACAAATACTGCCCACATGCTTAGCTTTTGATGAGATTTGCTTCCCAGTTCTGGTTTGCTGTGAGGCCTCCCAGTTGGTTGTGCCAGGCTCAGTGTGGGGTGAGCCGCTGGCCAGAGTCAGACTGTTCATTCAGGATCAACATGGACTTACACTGTGCTCAAGATACTTGTGAAACTAGGGTTTAAACTTGCTAAACTGCGTTCTCGTCTTTTGTAGTTAAGTGCTCACTTCTTCAGTATTCAGGGAATCAATCTAAGTGGCTCTCAGCCAGCCAGCGAAGTTCAGCACAGCCTTAAGCCTACAGGTTTATTAAACACCAATAGAGGGTTTCATTGCCCCAAATCAATTAGAACCACCTAAAAGTTAAAACACAGGGAATTACACTAAAATAAAAATGTTCCTCTAATTTTTTTATGTGGGTTGTTAATTGTTGGTGGACAGAGTGGCAAGAGAAAGTGGTGTGGAGCAGTCCCTCTGAGAGACAGTCATTCTAGTGTCTAGAGGACCTTGACAAGTAAATATAAATATATATATATGTATCTATTTACAAAGTCCGGGTATATTAATGATGGTCCTCTTCCAGTTGTAACTCGGCACTTGCCCTGTTATTTCACACTTTCATGTTTGGGGACTCAGACACACAAATCCAAAAAACCAACAAAATAAAACTGGGCAGTGGACCAAGAATGTGTTAGATCAATGCAGACACCATGAAAAAATAACCAGGACATGCCTTTCTGGCTTTTGATGTAGCCATGGCTGTTGCTGAAACTAACAGATGCAAAACCTAACTGCCAGATATCCAGCATGTGTGCCAATGCTGACAACCCTGCCAGATGCCTGGCAGCTGGTCTTGCCCCACCTCCAGTGGCTCTCTTGTATATAGATTGCCTTTTGAAAAACAACAAAAACTGGTTCTCTGAGCTATCTTATGAGAGCATCTTCCATAAATACAGTAAATATCTTTTTTTTTTTTTAAGTCAATAATCTACTGAGCTCATGTTAGAAGGACAAAGGATGCTGAGTCTTGATAATCTTTATCCAGTATAAGTCAAGTTTTTTGGGGTGAAGCTTAGTTGCAGTTCAGAGTGTAAATGATCATTCTGTCCCCTGTAGCAGGGGTTATAGCTAAGCCAACTGGGCAGTTTGGAGAGAATAAAATGTTGAATTTCTATAAACAAAGCTTGTGCTGTTCCAGGCTATGATGCTGAAAGGAAATAAATATTTTTCTACCAAATGTGGTTTTATCTGGCTAGAATAAACAGTTATGACAGGAAATTGGTGCTAAATATATTTATAGTCTTCTCTAGCGTTGATATTCTGGGAAAAAATAACTGAGATAGCTAGAAGAAGTTAAATTCACCTCAATTCTTCACATTGATTTCCTGTGTAAGCTTCAGTTTATGACAGTTCAATCAGCTGACCTGGAATAATAATAATAGTTTAAAAAAACCCTGTAGAAATACAGCTGAGGTTAAGATAGAAGTATTCCTTCAAGAGGGGTATATACCATGATCCTACAAGGAACAGCATCTCCAAAGGAATCATTAACTTGATGCTGATATTTTTTAACCATTCCATGCTGCAGCTTGTGCTGATGATTTTCAGGAAACACCATTTCTTTCTGTTCAGTTCCCAGGGCAGGTGAGTTGGTTGACTAGCAGCTCTTTGTGTGTGAGCTTCATTTCCAGGTTCTTTAAGGTCAGATTTCATTTTGGCCATCGTTAAATGAATGAGATTGTGATCTCCAAATGATGCTCTGAGATGTCCCTTGAAGAATGGGAATCACCACAGTTTGCATCTGCAGATCTTACACTGGATCTTTGGCACTTTGGGAGAATGAATAGTTTTTGCTGTGTGTAGTGTCTCAAACCCTCCACTTCCTTCTGTGGGCTTATCATCAGCACACGCACAAGATGAAATCAGATGAGCTTTATTTGCGGTCTGAAGTATTTTGTCACCTTATATGTTTCTTGCTTATAGTTTTTTCCAAATACGGACACCAATGCTACAACTGAATTCTTGTGGCCAAACATCCAAGAGTAGTGTGATTACTTCTATATGTACTGGGGGTTCATTATAAGGGTCATAAATCTACAAACTTATGTAGGTTTGGTGAAGATCACGAGTATGTGCATCATTTTTGGAACAAACAGTGCTATACAGTAATTTACAGAGAGAAATCAGAAAATGAATGCACTTTTCCACTTCCAGTTTCATGTGTGAATTCAGTTCTGCTTTATTTGCTGAAAACCTCTTTCTTCCGCCCTCCTTTGTTTTTCAACTTTGGATTTAGACAGACTATATCATACCACTGCTCCTAGTGTTTCTGAACCATCTTTGCTTACTTTAGGAGCTATGGGGAGGGATACTTTGAAAAGTCAATTGTTAGTAATATTCTTTTTATTATATGAATCTCTTTCAGGTAAAGGTAACTGTAACACTCTGCTCTGTGTTTGAAATAGTCTGTCAAAACCACCATTTACTCTTTAATCCAAGTTACCAAATACTCTGAAAATGAAAGAGCTCATTCAGGGCTGTGGTCCTGCCAATCCATAGCCATGTGCGTTTCCCAGGACTTTATTTACGAATAAATTCTACATTCCCAGACTTGTGAGAGATTCAAGGATATGAAGTTTTCAGAAAGGATAAAAGGAATCACTTATTTAGTTGCCCTATGAAGAACTGTTTAGCAAGATCATTGTGAGGTGTTTTGCATGTTGAATAAAGACTGAAAAGGAGCTTATTTACCCCTAAAGTGAAGTATGTTGCAAAACTGGAAAATATATAACTCTGCTGCCCTAGAGTCAAAGGCCTTTGCAAGTCTGCTGACTTGCTTAAGGAAAGTTACAAGGCGGGATTGGGTCTTGATTAGCCTGGCTCCTTGTGCCTACTGCAATTTATATATTGTTTTAACCATATAAGGCTCTTTTAAATTTTATATTTTGAAGTGCTAATTGTCTTCCTTTTTTGAGTCCCTTTAACTGAAGCACAGGAGAAGAAGTCAGATAAGACATGAGTGAAGCCGCTATTTAACTGATATGAAATTATCTGTTACTTGTTCTGTTTGTGCTCAAGTGTGTACAGAGATAACAAGCCCTTATCTTGATACGTGATTGTACTGGTAGATGCTGAAGCAAGGCTCAGAAGATTACTAAGCCCATTACTGCTGACACACAGCACTAATGTATAGACTCTGGAGTTCCTCTCATCTGATATTTCCTTTCCTAGTTTTCCTTCACTTTATTGCTGTGTTAAGACTCTCCTTCCTGTTGTAAAAATCCTGGTAGGAACCTAGAGTTACCCCATATGGCAGGATGAATCCCTTCCAGTTGCCTCCACAGTGCCCTGTCTGTGCCCAGCCTTCTCTCTGTTGCCATCCTGCCATCAGGTAGATCTCTTGGTTAAGCTGAGCAGCAGGTACTGGTCCTGTCACTTCTTCCAGCAGTAGTCACCTAGCATCCACCTGTGGAAGCTTTTATCCTGCCTCTATACTGATGAAGCATCAGGGAATGGTGATCAAGTATTTCAGCATCCATCTATCTCCTGGTACTAGGAACAGTCTCCTCAATTGCCTTCTTATGAAGGTTGCCTGCCCACTGCAGTGAGGGCCGGAACCTTCTCAGGTGAAATGTGGAGGAATGACAGTGAAAAGCTGCCTCTGTCTTTGGAGCAGATAAAGGAGTGTTTTCAGCTCACTGCAAGAGCAGGTTCTTCTGAATTCTGAAAACTTGGTGACGAATCAGGTGTCTTAGTCTGTGCATTGGAACCAGGGGTGAGATTGGGAAGGTTTAGGCAATCAGCCAGGATGTAAAGAGTAAGGTATATTCTCCCAAGCAAAGAGCAGGGACAAGTGTGAGAAGTGGTAGTACTCACCTAGACATGCCATCCCAGCTCCCTGCATAAAATGAGGTACAGAGATTTGTGTGTCTGAAGGAAGTGGAGAAACTGCTGCCTAAGAAATGAAAGCCTAAATGAAATGTTCATTTTCCACTGCCTGCCTGAAACTGCCATTTATATGGACTCACACCCCAAAGGAAGGTTTCCAGGATGGTAGCTTATGGTCCAGGTTTTTTGGGAGGAACTTGATGTGCAGTGGAAATGTTTCATGAGGGATGCATCTGTCAGTTGTCCAGGCTGTGAGCCTGGACAAGTGAGAGCCCATGGAACCAGCCCAAAGGCTGTTGCACTATTTTATTCTGGGTGTTGGCTCATTGCTGTCAACCTTGACACAGACCTCTGGTGGACTTGGACCCTGCGGGTAGTACAGCACATTGGTCTGGGAGAGAACAGAAGGCCACTTTGATCTTCAGGGGAAAGAGGGGCCTGAGCATGAATAGATATGGGGGCATGGGGAGCCCCTTTATGATGATCCTGTCTCCTCAAAGAAATGCAGCTCTTGTCCAGGCTGTCTGTCTTCATGGACACAATGCAGTAGCTCGTACTCCAGCAGGGACACATCCCCTGGAGGAAGCTATTTAGCAGCAAATTGGCCTAGTAATTTTTAGTGATGACCTTATGTTAATTACAAGTTGCTATATTAGTAAGTCCCTTCTGAAGACCAGCTGTTGTGTTGGCATTAACTCCCAGACTCAACTGCTTGTTTACTAAGTCCCAGGGCAATTAAAACTTCCTCCAAGGCCCCCCCCCCCTCCCCCTTCACAGTTTTTATTCAGCTCAGCATGGCCAGGTGATGAACCCTTTCCCCTCTCCCTTTTCACAGTATCTTCCTGCCTAGCTGCTTGCATGGACCATGTCTGATAGAATTCTTCCAAAGTCCTGGCTGTTTGCTTGCCTTACTGCAGGATGTTGGCACCCCTGTCCTGGGCCAGCACTCTGAGAGGCGTTGTACAAAGAGAAAACTGGCAGTCCCTCTGCTAAGGGTCTTGGTTTTAGTGAAGTCTTGGTGTTCATTCCAGAAACTCTTCAGAAATGGAAAATACTGTTTTGGAACAGCAATAATCATGTTTGGAATAGGTCACATTTGGATCAGGCCTCCCATAATACATTGCAGGACTGGACACTGAGAAGGAAAAACTTAGGTCTCAGAGTCAAAAGCCATTTGAGGTATGCTGTCCCCACAGCAGCTGGTAGCCACTGTACCTATTGCGGAGAGCATGCCCCTTTGCTCCGACAATGGTGCAGTACAGAGCTGTTCCCTGCAGGTCCACGTCCTCTGCTCTAGGGGAAATTGGGTGCTAGCTGGGGACCCAGCAGTTGGCAGCACTGTGTGCCCAACAGATGACACAGCTTCAGAACTGAGTGAACTTTCAGTGCTCCTTAAGACTGCAGTGTGAATGGGCAGCAAGCAGGCCAATGGAGCTAGAAGCTGCCATTCCCTGTTGGTGTCACAGAGCCCAGCTCTGCTTTGGTGTCTCCTGGTATCTCTGGATACTGCTGGGAAAGGCTGACTCCTCATTAGGAGTTTCACTTGGCGCAGGCAACACCATGGGTTTAACTCTCAGAAGTAGTAGCTTACATAGGTGTTTGTATAGAAGGATGCAGGAAAGGAGTGCAGAATACTACCAAAGACAGTATGGGGCTCATCAGCAGTTCCCCTGGAGCTTCTACTCGGACAGGGCTGCAGTGGTGCTTCAGTTCACCGAGCAAACTTCTGGGCACGTGGAGGAGAAGGCAGCTGGGACAAGTCTGTCTGGATGTACCAGTGGTAAATCATAACTGATCAACTTGATTCATTTCTTTGAAACGAATGGACTTGTGGATGAAAGGAAAGTAGCCATTAATATAAACTTTAGCAAGGCTTACAACTCTGTCTTGTAGTGTTCTTTTATTCAAGTTAGGGTGAATATCTAGATGAGCAACTGTCTGGTTGGATGATCAGCCGCAGGGGTAAAGGTTAATGGGTGGTACACTTGCAAGGATGCCAGTGACAACTGCATCTCAGCCAGGGTCTGCCCTGGGGCCTCTCCTGTTTATCATAGAATCATAGAGTCATAGAACGGTTTGGATTGGAAACGACCTTAAGATCATCCAGTTCCAAGCCCCCTGCAGGGACATCTCACACTAAACCATGTCACCTAAGGCTCTGTCCAACCTGGCTTTGAACACTGCCAGGGATGGAGCATTTACAACTTCCTTGGGCAGCCCATTCCAGTGCATCACCACCCTCACAGTAAAGAACTTCATCCTTATATCTAACCTGAACTTTCCCTGTTTCAGTTTGAACCCATCACCCCTTGTCCTGTTGCTACAGCCCCTAATGAAGAGTCCCTCTCCAGCATCCTTGTAGCCCTTTTCAGATATTGGGAGCTGCTCTGAGATCACAGTTTCTCTTCTCCAGGCTGAACATCATCTTTATTAGTGACCTGGAGTAGGTGACAAAGTGTGCTCTCATTGGGCTTGTTGATGACCAGATCAGGAGGACCAGACAGTGTACTTAAGGGCAGGCCTGCCTTATAGTGGGACCTGAGCAAGCTGGAGGGATGTGCCTGCAGGAACCTTATGAAGTTCAGCAATGACAAACACAAAGCTGTCTTCATGAGAAGGAAGAGCCCCTGGCAGGGATACAGGCTGGGAAATGGAAGGGCCTGGGGAAGCAGCTCTGCAGAAAGAGCATCGGGCGTGTGAGGGGGAGCATGGGAGCCAGAAATGCACCCTGGCAGCAAAGGAGGCCAACAGCATCCTGTGCTGTATCACCAGGCACGTATTCAGTAGGTCAAGGGAAGGGATCAGCTATTCAGTACTTGTTAGATCATATCCAGGAACTATATCCTGGATTGGGCTCCCTGATAGAAGAAACCAGTGTGATTTGAGCAGAGGCTACCACCACTTGCCCTGTGAGGACAAGCTGAGGGATTTGGTCTTGCTCAGCCTGGAGAAGAGGTGGCTTTGCGAGGGGATGAACAGCAGCCCCCATTGCCTGGTGGGAAGTTACTGAGTGGATGGAGCAAGGTGAGAAAGGTGAATGACAATAGGCATGAATGAGAGGTTCAGACTGGACATATGGGGAAACCTTTTCCTCCATTAAGACAGTCAGAGGGTGGAGCAGCAGGGGTGGCTGTGCAGAGTCTTACTCTGGAGGCTGTAAAGACTAGACTAGATAAAATCCTGAGGAATTTGGTCTGAACTTACAGCTAAGCCTGCTTGGACAAGAAACCTCATTGGGGTCCCTTCCAACCTGTGTTACCTGAGGTCCCCTGACTTCCTAGGAACTTTACTGGAAACTTGGAGCCTGCTTCCCCACTGTTCTGCCCACCAGCTCTGTAGTAAGCAGTCTTATATATCAAAGGCAAGCTCTGGGCTCGGTCGAGGCACCGCAGAGGGAGCAAGTTAGGGTGCCTGAGGGAGCAAGACTTAGTGCCTGACCCTTCCTTGATGTAAGTTCTTCCAACTCAGGCAAACTCAAATGCTTTACTCATTGTTTGGTTTTTTGTTTTTTTTTTTTATTAAGATGCAGAGTAATGAATCCCGAGAGCATTTGTGAAAGGCTGATTTCACTGTTTGTTAGTTTCCTATAATAAATGTTTTCTAATCAGCAGGATGGTACTGAGAACAAAGAAGTAAGAACTGCCAGCGAGCAATACTACTGGTGACGTGTCTATAATCTATATATATGAAATATATGTGCACTTTCAGTGGTATGCTTTCTTTCTTAGGGAGGAGAATGGCCACATTTCATAGGTACTTGTGCCTGCCATTTCTTTTGTAGCAAAATAATCTGGTCACTAGAGGCCATTGCAAAAGGTTACGCTTTTGCTCAGAGCAGCTAAGATAATTCATGTCACAACTACAGTACATCACCTCATTACAGGGCATATCTGCAGGGCCAAAGTGAGGTTTTTCCACTGCCCCAGGCAGGTACAAAATTGATGCCTAGATAAAAAAGGCACCACGAGTATAGCTGCTGGCAGTCTGAACTGTTCTTCTGCTGTGACTTGCTGCCCTCTAGTAGAGGTGGCAAGAAGAAGGCTTGTGGCCAAATTTTAGCTGCTCCCAGCAGTCTGAATAAAGATGCTAATCTATGACCTGTGACAGTGGAAGGTATTCACCTTTCACTTTGTTCCCTTTTTTGCTGTGCCTGCTACCAAGCAGCTATGTTTTGTGGCAGGGTGGTGTGGTGTAGGTAGCTGAAGGCAGTGAATCCTACCGGGGCAGGTGCAGTTGACTCTGAATTGGGGTGGTGAATGCAAGGTCTTGTTCTTTGCTTTGCTTACACAACAGGGGCAATAATCTCAAGCAGAGGTTAAAGGGAATAGATGATCACTGTAGAACCTTTAAGTTGGGTGACTCGCCTTTTCTTCCCCTCACTTGAGATGATAGCCCCTGCAGCAGAGGTTTTATAGCTTTATATCTGTGCTACCTCTTTGCTGGAACTGCCCATGCTGACTTGTAACTGATGACAGCACTTAACCACAGTAAGGATAATGCCTCATGTCTGATACTGGCTTAGATGTGCCTGTGACAAGGGGCCATGGTAGCCTGCCTGGAAAAGAAGTTAACATGGGGAAAGCAAAGAGAAGGATGCATTATACTAGTTGGGTAGATCCAGTGTATGGGCTGAAGTTGTGCTGTGTCAGTGTTTTGTAATCCAAGGATGTTGTCAAAGCCCATTACCCATTGATGTTATTATTATGAATGTTTAGCAGTTTTGCAAAGTGCATCATAGTATCTAATTGTTCACCCAGGAAATCAGGATATGTTTTTAATGACTGTGCAGGATAGTTCAGTTTGGTTTCAGTGAATTTAACTTGTTCTGTTTTCTTCAGTTGATCGAACTACCAGAGAAGAGGCAAAGGCAGGTTTCATTTCTTTAATTCGGAGCTGGTAGATATCTATAATTATTTGAAGAAAAAGGCTATAGGAATTGTGATGGGCTGAGGAAAGGAGGGAGGAGATTATGAATCTTTTGTTGATCATGTTTTCAGAAAGAGCTAAGTTGTTTTAAGCTCAGCTAAGTTTTCTTTTAAAAACAGAAATATCAACCAAAGGCATGGAGCATTTCTTCTGAAAAAATAAGAATTTAGCAAAGTTGTTAATTGGTACAGATTTATGACGCTAAGCCTTGCATGACCTTAGTTATGGGTCATACTGTCTGTCTAGCATGTGAAGTGTTGGTGTGGCCGGATGACATGGAGACATATATTCATCTCCCTTTTTATTTAAATAGTAGTCTGTTCTTCCAAAAGAGCTCACCCTTAGGGCCACCTGAAGTCAGGATGATTTCACTTGGTACTCTGCATAGGTAGGCATCAAACCTCTAAGGTTTTAGCAATAATAATAGTTTGTTCACATTCAGCAGACAGAAACCTTCCTCTGGTGTAATCCACGTACCAATGCAACAGCACACTGGGACTGTGAAAACCCTACAGACAAGTGGATTTCCACAGCGTAACCATTGCACTACTGCTGTCACTAGTAGCCTTGTGCTACTCCCTGTAAAACTCATCCTAACTGGTATCCTTGTAACACTCAGAGCACTGCTCTGAGTCTTAGGGCTGTTCCAGGTTGCTGACTGAGCCCAGGTCAGAAGCTGCTGTATTTAAAATCTTCCGTCATCTCTCACACACTGGGTAACCTCTCAGCTCCTGTAGGGCTGCTGGTGAGACCATTGAAGATTTATGCCTGAATGTAACAGAACATCACTGTGCATCATCATTAGGAGAATCCTCTTTTTTCTTATTCAAGAAGGATTCTTCCAACTTGCTTAGAGATTTAATTCTGTTTGGCAAAACGTGTTGTAGAAAGAAGTCAAATCAGAGCCATATGTGTATTGCAAACTTATGTGATATAAATGAAGAATTCAGTGAGTTGTAAAACATGGTGAAAAGATTTCTGCTTGGTACTTGGTGTTGCATTATCACCAGGTTGAGGATCATAATACAGACTTCTGAATGTAGTAGTTGGTTTTGCTAATTTCATCTATTCAGAAACCATGAAGCTGATTACAAAACTTGGTAGTTTGACACGGGGGTGGTGGTGTTTGGCCTCTTCATACCTTTGAAATTTTCTGGGTTACAGCAGAAGGTCTTAAGTAGATTAATATATTATTGTTGCCTATATCTTAAAGAAAAGCTGAGTTTAGGCTCCCCTTTGTTATATATTTAACATCTGCCAAATACTTACAGAATCGGGTGTTTCAAAGCTGCTATTGATTCACAGTTAAACAAAGTGGCTTCTAATTGAAACCAGGAGTGACTGATCCCTGCTTTTAATTTTGCACAGACTTCCATGTTTGGCACTAAACACAGAAACTGGGGACTGGGCATAGAGTACACCAAATTTCTTCATATCCACACCTCCAAGTTAGAGTTTATAGATGTTACAATGAAGAAAGCTTGGAGTGATTCTGTGCAAGCTTTCCTTTGTATGAATTTCAATTTTAGTTATATTAAAATAAATAAAAATATTGATTGAATATTAAATAAAATATCAGTTTAAAAATACTTAATTCTGTTTTCGCTTATATCTAGAGAAATTTAGTATCCTTTGTAAATTTACACAGCTCAAGGCAATGTTAATACATTGTAGAGACTTGTGAATGATGGTGAACGCCATTGCTGGAAAAGTGAACTATAAGTACAGCCTTATTCCCAGTCATTCTTAGAAGCCCAATTCATGTTTGCTAGTGGATCTAGCTGGAGCAGCTGAAGCTGTTATCCCTCCCAATGGGCTGTGTCTCCGTTGCTGAGATTGCTGTGTTTGTGGTACACTGACTGAATGAGATATGCCTCCAGTCTTCAACAGTATTCACCCATACATGTTAGCCTTTACTGTATCTAGTCATAGTTTGTAAGGTCAGTTTTCCCTTTCCCCAAACAGACTGGGAAAAATGGGAAGCAGAATGTAACCTAAAATCCTGTAGGTTCCTAAAACAAGGTGGATAAGGATATGATTTGTAAACTCTTACTCTGATTGTCACCTCTGATTCTTGTGATCAGCGTGGAAATGGAGGAAATGTAGTTTAGAGCTAGTAGGACTCTTTATGGAATAACACTTTATTCATCCTCGTTAAAGAATTGCCTTGAACAGACTTTAAAACTCAATTCCCATCTCTGCACAATAGCTCTTCCAGATAAATGTAGTCAGGATGGGTTTTTGTGAAGAGTTTTCTTAATCTGATTTCCCACAGTCAAGATGACAACAGGGAAAACTGAGCAGATGTCAGAGAACGGGGCATGAAAACAATTTTGACAGCTTTGTTTTAATAAGGATCCAATTGATACTGACAAAAGTAAATTTGGAACATTAGCATAGCTCCTGGAAGAGTTCAGGAAATCTTTGGAACTAAATGGCATGGCAAAGCATAAGTGACAATTAGGCTTTGCTTGCTGCTTGGTAGGGCAAATGACTGCCATGCTTCCTAATGCCATGTAAAATGAAACAGTGGTGTATCTGTAACACAGAGACCTTTGGCCAATTCACTGTTGATGTCTGAATCATTTTTTCCCCCTGCTTTTCAGACTGAATTTAGAAAGTGGGACCTATGATATGCAAAAGTCAATTTTAGAGACAATTGCCCTCTTGAGGCTCATCAAAGGGTTAGTGTCCAGTGGGGAATGCCTCAAGTGAACAGGCCTTTTTTAAGTTCAAAAAACCCAACCAAAAGCAACAAAGAGAACCCCCCTTTCTCTTTGTGTCTTGGAACTTTGATGAGTTGTTTTAAGACTCTGATTCAGATTATGTCTTCACTTGTAATTAATGGTTTGTCTTAACTTGAAATCTGATCATATTTGCAGATACTAAGAAATGTTTTTAAACATGCCTGTGTCTCTTGTCTGCTATTGCACAATGTCCTTGGATGCTAAAGAAAGAAGCAGCCATTGAATTGTGTGAAATCATAGAATCATAGGATAGTTAGGGTTGGGAAGGACCTTAAGATCAACCACTTCCAATCCCCCTGCCATGGGCAGGGATGCCTTGCACTAAACCATGTCACCCAAGACTCCAGATTGACATTCTAGATTTACACACAATAAAAATAAGATGAAGCTTTTTTGCACTACCATTTGTTTGGATCTGGAATTTGTCACCAGAACAACTTCACTCCTAGGTCTAATGTGGTTAAATTTTATTTATATTTAAGTATTACCACTGATGTAGATGGGCAGTTTACAAGTGGCTGATGCTTTGCTGATCCTTAATGTGGTGTTTGCAGAATTAAATGTATGGGTTCATTTTCTCATCCAACAATTGGTATACAGGAAAATTGCATTATTTAGGAATTGCATTAGACTGAAAATAGTACCTGACCTGACTTTTCTTGAGGCACTTTTCAGCAAGGTCACTTTGGTGTGTCTCGCTAGTTTTCGAGTGTGCAGTGTTATGAGGTTGAGGAGTGGCTTCACTGTGCTTTGCGCCTCACTGCTGTTGCTGTTCTTTTAATTAGGCTTCATTGCTACCCATTCACCAAGGAAAAATGATAATCACAGGCCACAGCTCTTACTGTGCTTACATTGTGTAATTGTGGCCTGAAAATAGAAGGAAAAAGAACAAAGTGCAGCTGCAGAGGTGGAGGGTCATTACTTGGAGGAGGCCAGTTGAGACCTGGTCCTCCATACTCCCCAGTGGTGCATGTAGGCAGCCTGGCAGGTTGTCCATAGCCCTTCAGGAGGGAGCATCCTCTGGGAAAAGTCCATACTAATGCTCCCTCTGCAACACCTGGCCACTTCTGGTCATTCTCGTGCAGTCCTGGTGTTGGGAACACACATGTGGGATTCTCTGTGGGCCACTGTGACTCAGCCTGTGGTGAGTAGAGGCCAGAAATGCTGTTGTTACTGCTAGTGGGTATGACTTCATTCGTGTGCCAGACCTGGGCTTGAGCTACTGACATAGAGAGCCCCTGGGAACAAGTTTATCACTTGTTTTTTGGTATTTGGTGCTTTTCTTAAGGAGATCTCCTGCAAAAAATCACCAACAACTTTGGAGAAGTTGGAAAGGTGAGCCCTGAACCTCTACAAGACAAACAGAAGAAAATCATTGTATCTTATCTTTAAAATCTTTAGGTTTTTAAGCCCTCAAAATAGCTGACTACTGCCTTTTGAATGGTAACCCTAGGCCCTTCTGAAAATACTCTTTTCTAGAAGCCAAACATCAACTGACATGGTGACTAATTTCATAGTGTCAGATGATGTAGAGCTGTTCAGGAGCCTAGAAAGTCATCTAGGTGACTTTCATCCTGTATCTTTGCTCCTTTTGCACATGCACACACAAAATCCAGTCCTTGATGAGAATGAGGAGCTTGGGCTTTGCTGGAGATTTGGATGCTGCTTGTTTTTTCAGCTTTGATTTTGAAACACCTGCACTGTAACAGTCTGAGAGGTGTTTGCTGCTTTGTCTTTAAAGCAAAGATACCCAGGTAATAGTTTGTTTCCAGGATGAATGTTCACACCATCTGTCCTTGGTCTCGGAGTCAAAGCTGAAATACTTGGTGACCTAAATAATTTATTTCTAAGGACTGCTTTTTCACTGCTAATCTCATGGCTGTTTGCATAGGAGTGGAGGTATACCGTGTTGTGCTTTATGCTGTGCTTTCTCTGTATTCTCCTCTGTACTGAAGTGCTGCATATGCTTCTGCTGAAGAACATAGCTCAGTGGCTCACCTAGGATTATCCTCTCTGCCAAAGCACGAGGGTTCTGTGCAAATACGCCATACTTGTTCTTTTCATCCACTGTCAAATTCAGCTGCACCAAAGAAAGGTTCTGTTTTTTCTTTTTCTCTTTTCCTCTTTAACACAGCCGACACCCCTGGAAGCTGCAGTCACATTTTCCACTAACCACAGAGCTGGCAGTGATGGCACGTGTTTTAAGTAAAGCTGGGAGGAGAACTGATGTAATAATGTAATGCTCTCTGGGATCTGTTTGCGTTTGGAACATTTTTGTTCCTTTTCTTTCCACATCTCTCCCCTTCATCCCTTGCCTGCTGTATGGGTCATTTTGTTCAAGATATTTTCTCTCCTTGCTGCAAACCACAGTGGTTTGAAAGGGTGGCTCTGACACCTCAAGCTCAAGTATGGGTGGGTTTCTTCAACGTCTCTAAAGTTACAAAGTGGTGCGATGTACCTTTCTTCTCTGGAGGATATAAGTGAATTCAGTGATGCTCTGATAGAACACACGAGCAATATGTGTCTGTGTTTTCTAGTTGGGCAGAGCCTTGAGTGACATGGTTTAGTGGGAGGTGTCCCTGCCCATGGCAAGAGGGTTGGAACTGGATGATCTTAAGGTCCTTTCCAACCCTAACTATTCTATCATTCTATGATTCTAAGTTGAACTGCAACTGGCTGTTTCTTCAGTGAGATCACAAAATGATTTTGGAAGAAAAAGAAGAAGTATTTTGGTTTTAGTTTACTAAATTGCAGAGAGGCTCATTCTGGAGTGATGAGTGAAACCTGTTCTTCCTCTGCTGCTTTCAATGATTAAAATAGTTCAGCTTCTGCTCATTATGGCCTGTTTGGGAATATTTAGATCAAGTTTTTATACATTTTCATGGGGAATTGCTTGGAATGGCTCAATCTTTTTTCCTTTTTTTTTTCTTTTTAATGGGAATAATTCTAAGTAAATTTCTGCACATGTTAAAGTTTGAATTCAGGTTAAAATTAAAACCAAAGTTCAGCCAGACTGCTTTGTCTCTGGCTGTGTGTCTCCCTTCAATACTTGCTCCTGTTATACCAGTACAGTGTCTCTGCTCTGCAGCCTTTCTAGGGAGGCTCCAAGGGATGGGTCTTGGTCACCTATTGAGAAGACTTCTGTATCAGTATTCTGTAGATCTGAGAAGTATTATGCACTTATGTGAGAGGCCACCTTGTCAGCTGGTCTCTTTGAATGCCATTAGCATATGGGAGAAATCTCCCGTTAACTTAGAGGGATTGAAGTTTTAAACCCATGCCATTTACACCTCAAGGTTAAGCCTGAACCCTGAAGGTTAGGGTAGCTCAAGTTACCTTGTACTTGCTGTGAGCAAAGAATGCACAGGCAGACTGTCTCAATGGATGGTCTGGCATTGCTATTCATTAGCTGGAAGCACCTGGTTTGTGTCTGTGCCCTGACAACGGCACTTAAATTCACAGTCCCATTTTCCAAATAACCTCAAGATATGGAGCCATCTCAGTCTGAGACCATCTAACTCAGCACTGCCATGACTCTTCCCCAGTAACTCTATAGAGCTTTGCTCTTGCCCCAAGTCTGGGGTTGATCTAGCTCACTAAGCCAGCTGAAGTGCTCTGCTTTGCCTTTTTTTGTTCTTTTCTTTCAATTTGAAACTACCTTTCTGCCTGACACAGCTCTGTGTACAGTCAGGAGCATGCCACTGCGAAGGGAGTGGGAGTGTGTAGGGGTGTAAGTCAATTTGAGATGCAGTTGCACAGCAGTTTAATCCAGTCTAAATTGTGTCAGACAGTCAATGTGAATAAACCTGTACTGTAGGGGAGGTGGAGAGAGACTTGCCTTGCTTCAGCTGCAATGAGCAAAAAATAGCTGAGGGGAAGCAGAGTGGGACCGTTGACTCACCAGCCTCTGCTGTAGCATGTGAAAAGCCTTCCGAGAAGCTGTAGGAAGGGAAGGTTCAGTGCTGTGAATGAAAAGTGACAGATCTCTCTGGGATGGGGTTGAGAAGTAGGGGTCCTGTATTGTTTTTTTGTGTGAATTTTGTTGTTGGGGTTTGTTTTTGATAGCAGATGAAATGAAACAATACAGGAAGAGAAGATGCTGACTAAGCCAGGTTAACAAAGGTATGACATAACTATGGTGCCAGCGCTTTGCTCTTCCTCTCCAGCGGCTTGTCCCTAGAACAAACTGAAATAGTAGGTGTAGGTCAGTATTCTCGTGGCCTAAGATCAGCATGTATAGCAATGAAAATTAGGAGGCTATTTAATATTAACGTCCTAATTGGAATTATGGAATTCCATTGGTATATGTTTTGGAATATGCTTTGTTTAAAGCTTTTCTATTTTTCCAGGTGGGGAAAAAATCCAGAATTATAGAATCATAGAATCATAGAATAGTTAGGGTTGGAAAGGACCTTAAGATCATCTAGTTCCAACCCCCCCCGGTGGGCAGGGACACCTCACACTAAATCATATCACCCAAGGCCTCGTCCAACCTGGTCTTGAACACTGCCAGGGATGGAGCATTCACAACCTCCCTGGGCAACCTATTCCAGTGCCTCACCACCCTAACAGGAAAGAATTTCCTCCTTATATCCAATCTAATCTTCCCCAGTTCAAGTTTTAACCCGTTACCTTATGTGGGCTTTTAAGAGAAAAAACACAACCAAATAAAAAACTTTGCTTAGAAAAAAAAACACCCCAACAATCTAATCCTCTTGGGCTTTGGTCTCTTATACTCATTTAAGTTTGGCCTTTATTTGCCCTTTGTCTGAGAAGGTCTGCTATTGATAATAGACTAGATTGAGATATTCTCCAGTAGCTATGTTGCATTGATATTGAAATAGTACATCTTCGAGAGAAAAGCAGAGCTATTCCCCCTGACTGCTGATAACCATGCTCTAGACCTCTGGTGTAGAGTTTAGATTGATTTCTTTTTTCCTTAAGAGAAACATAAACTCATCGGGAAATACAAATATTTGTAATTAGAGAAGTGGAAGAACTCATGTCAGAGCACCTTTGCTGCTTTTAGGGAAAGCAAGTGCCATTCATCCCAAAGTACCTGCCAGGAAAGCAAGTGTTTTTGCAGACTTTTAAGAAACCTTAATGTTTTATTTGTCAAAGTCAACACCATCTACTGCATGCAGTGCAGGAGAAAATGCTGTGTGGAGGATTTTGCATAAGCTTGGCAGAAGCTTGTGCACAGGAACTCCTCAGAGCTGGCAGTTATAGACCACATTTTGATAAGAGCAGAAGAGTGTGGCTGTAAAATATAAAACTGAGACCAAAGCACTGCTGTATCAGTACATCTCAAAGCCCACCACTTTATGACTGTTAACAGTACCTTGCCCTGCTCAGTGTGCTTTAAATGTTAGACCTGACAGTAGACTTGCATGTTAGCGTAATATTCCTGCAGTGTAAATGCTATTTATAATAAGCTATGACTATGATTTATTTACTCGAAGGAGGAGGAGGAGAGCAAGTGAAGAGGCAGTCACTTCTTTCTGCTGAAGTCAGTGACCAAACCAGAATGAAATCCAGGTGCCCCTGAATCTAGTTCTTCCACTACCAGTTTTCCCACTAGGCTGTATTTAGTGTGGCTGTGATGTTATATTTTTCTAACTGCATCTCCTTGAGATCCACATGGATATTTCTCTCAGCAGAAGGGAAGACTTCTTGTTACTGTTCTCCTCGGAAGCAGGATATTAGTACTATGTTTGACACTACCATTAGATGGGCTTGTGACTTAAACAAATGAACCATACTCATTCTTTTTTATATGAGCCAGAAAGGCTCACTTTTTTCCTCTTATAACACTGAAAAGAAACTTTGGGAATACTAAAACCAGAAGTCAGTAGTTATTTTGCCCTTTTTTTGCGTTATGTTTTGATACAGCTGAAAACCAGTTTGGAGCCTTTTGGTTCTTTTTTGGGGTTCTTTTTTATTCCAAGAGATAGCAGATGCATTTCAACAGCCTCAGGACCTGCAGAATACATAGATTATACTGTGCCTTATCTTCCCCAGGGCAAACTGCAGCAAACTACTGGCTGAGACAGTGGAAAGCTATAGCTGTAACAAACACGTGCAAACAGTGGGATCATAGTCTGGTATTCAAAACATATATAATCTTTGGGTGTGGTGGTGACTTCGTGAGCCTCCCTCTTAAAACAGCCAAAATAAATTTGAAAGAGAAATAAATAGATGCAAGCAGAATAATTTTGAGCTGGGAATAAAGGTGATTTGCAGTGTTAAAAGTTGTATATCTTCATTCCAAAGTGCTACTAAATGTTAGAGAGATTGCCTTAGCGACCACAATAAGCATTAACATATTTCCTGTAGGAGAGCATGTTGCATGCAGTAAATATTTTTGCTCTACAAGTCAGTTAACAAATACTTTCTGTCAAGCTACAGGTATTACTTGTGTTGACAGGCAGAGAGAAGACTTAGCCATCATCTTGACAAGATGAATCCCTAACTCAATTTCTTGCAAAATAATCTTTTATAGGCTTGGTAATCTTTGTTTAGCCAAGCATATAGTGAGGGAAATAAGCAAGCATTTTTCTGTCATCCTGTCAATAAGAATGCCTTGTCTGGCTTCTTATTCCACCCATCTCTTCATGGTGGTCTCTGGCCCTAGCTTACCTTAACAGGAAAAAGTAAAAACTGTGTGTGTTTATGAATGAGAAGCAGAAGTCTTGCTGCAGACTGGATCCAAATAAAAAAACTTATGAGGTCAGGTTCCGGACAAGTTCCTGATTCTGATCTTATTCCTCTGTAACTTCAGACAAACTCCAATAAATCTGGTCGTGGCTGCTGTGAACTGCCATAAGGTCAGGCTTCATTACCATGATATTAATTATAAACAAATACTGTAATGACTCTGCAGCTTTCAGAAAGTGTCCTCATGTTTTAGTGGTGGTGATGTTGTAGCAGGGGTGGTGTAAGAGGCAAGGGCTAATCTACACAAAAGAGAAAATCCATTTCACCTTTTGCAATGTAATGGAGTACAAAGGGGCACTCAACATAAATAGAGACGTCTCCACTTCTGAGGCTTTTCTACTTAAATGAGAATAAAGAATCATGTTGTTGTGTGGGCTTGCTCTTTGTTTACAGTAACCTCTTTGAAACACAATGTTGAAATGGCTTTCCTGGATTGATTATTACATTCTGCAGGCTGGGATTCCACTGTGAGCACTGGGAACCTTTGGGGTTTTCCTTAAAAATAGCCCAAGGTTTTAAGCTTTGAAAAGCAGCTGGATTTTGTGGAAAGGGCTGGTTCCTCTGCTTCTCTGCTGCTCCAAAGTTCAAGCATAATGTTTGTACCAGAACAAAAACCCTCAGTAAAACTCTTCTCTGCCTGAACAGTCAAATTTTACCCATCCCTTGCATGGCCATAAATAACCTAAGCACGAGGATTAGTAAACTGGGCCCAGTGGTTTTATGGATTCCTGAGCTAGTGGCAATGAAATATTGCACAGTTAATGTAAATTGTCAAGGATGACAGTTTAACCTCCTTGACATATGCACAGAGACCCTTTTGTTCTTCCTCAGTCTGTGCCATGTAAGTCAGCCTTGGCCAGGTACTGCACAGTGTCACATACCTCACACTGCCTTTTGCTGGCTGTCCATGCAAAACCTCTACTTCCCTTCAGAGTGTGTTTAAACAGACCAGCTCTTTTGCCAAACTCTTCTGCTTATAGTGAGGAGAGTGCCACACAGCGCGGTTGCCAAGGGGACCAGAGCAAACCCATCCTATTTGAGTTAGTGCTACCAAATTTGTTGCTACTATCCCCATGGTTGTTTCCATGCACACAGTGTCATATATGGTTTCCTATGCTCACTGTATGTGAGAGGAGATGGCTTAATGATAGACTTCAAGCCTTTGCTCCAAATGTTCATTTTAGTCAGACCCCTGAAGTAATTCATGAGCCCTGTGGGGTTTTGTGTGGTTTCTATCTGAATACCCATGAAGGAGTTAATTAGCTTGTTTGCAGTATCTCGTTAATTCATTTTTGGCTGAGAATTTAATTGCGTCTTTATTACTGATGAGTAAAATAGCTTTAGGCTCTCAAATAAAATGGACTTTGATGGATACATAAGAGCTGTGCTTTCAGCTTGTTGAATGAGTAGTGGAATCACCATACTGTGTCCCATTGCAGGCTGGGCTCCTTCTTGACAGTGCTTCTTGGGGACAAATTCCTCCCAGTGCAGACTTGGTCCTGGACTTAGAGCCGTTAATGTCCCCCAGTGGGAGGGAAATCAAATGGTAGTTAGTTCCTATAAACCTATGTGGGTAGGTGAAACTCAGAAAGAGATGGAACCACTGAAGAAAAGCTTATTACTGATGCAGCTGAGATGTACAGAAACATTAGCCCCCTCCATTATGAAACAGTGACTCTACTGAAGTCATGTTCCCAGTGGTGGAGGTCTGGATTTCTCCCTAGGTATCCTGAGTTGTACTGGAGGGCAAAAGCTGTTTTCAGGTGCTTGGGGACATATCAAGCATTAGTTCTTGAAATAATGTTTCTTCCCCCTGGTACATATTTGGTGTGTTGGGGTGTGTACATCAGTTTGCTTTGCTGGGCTTTAGTAGTACTTACTTTCTTTCTCCTATATTTTGAGATCACTGGGTTTCAAACATTATAAAAGAACCAGAAGTACTGGTGTTACAAAGAGAAGTAGCCATACTAATTGCAAATAACAAAAAGATAAAGGCTGCAAATCTGTCTCTTTTTTAACATGTCTGCCTCTCTCACACCCCCGCCATGATTCAACATGAAGAATATGCAATTTATATTCCCAGTGGAGGCTGGTTTGGATCCAATGACCTTTGCAAAAAATCTATTGTCTGCATGGAAAATGTAGTAAAACGATGTAAGCATGCTTAGTGCAAGCATGTATGTGTCTTAAAACAATAGGATCATAAGACTAGCTGAAATCTCTGGATTCTTCTTGCAAGAAGTGATCCCACATGGGAGCTATTATGATGTTCCCTCTGCTGCCTCTCAATCCACCTCCAAATTTTCCTTAAAACGCTTGCTTGGGCATTGAACCACAAACAGGAGAATAAGAAAATGAGACATGGTAATCTGAAGGGTCAGTACAGCCCAAAGTGAGGAGACTATGGGCAAGAACCAGAATTGTCAAGACGGACATCTACCTGAAGTTACAGTGATTACAGACAGCAGGTGGAAAAGCAGAATCAAGCACTGAAGACTTATATTCCATACCTTTAATTGTAAATCTATTTAAAAGCTATTTGAAATGCTTTGGGTACATTTGGAAACACTGTTCCTCAGTGGTTTCTATTCTGCAACAAGACCTAGAACTTCATAAGCTGAATTCCACAATGTTTTTAATGCTGTAGGAGCTTATTTGCTTCAGTTGAAAAGTCTAATCTCTTTCTGACTTTTCCTTAATTATGGGTTTGGGAAGAATTTCTATTTCCTGGAATAGGGAAGGGGGGAAATCCTGTTTACTTTAGATAATAATGGTGGGGTTTTTTGCTTTTCTTAAATCAGAAACTCGTAAGATGACCAGAGTCTATGGCACAAAAATGATGAAACAAGAAGGTGGTGGGACAAAATATAAATCAAAGAAAATAAAAGGAACAAAAAAGAAACAAAGCAAAGAGAACTGCTGAAGGCTCGTGGTGGAACAATCTGCTACTCTGGAATTCTCTATGAAAACTTCAATGCTTGTGCAGTAGATGAGATCGAGCTATGACTGTGCTTTTTCCAAAGGCCAAAAAGAGGTGGAGAGGAGGGGGGAAGGCGGCAGCTTCCTTAAATGTTACTATGGTACCTCTGTCCCTGTTTTAGCTGAATGCCTGATAAATGTACTTAGAGAGTCTGCTGATCTAAGCTTTGCTTTGTTACCAATGGTAGCACAGGCTGACTGGAGTTACTGGAGTTTGTTTTTGATGGCTGTCATGGTTTAAACTCAGTCACACAGCTCATGCTTCATGAAAGAATGCAACTCCCACGGGTTGAGATAAGAACAATTTAGCAACTAAGATATAACACAAATCACTACTGCTACCACCAATGATAATAATGACAATGGAAATAACAAGGGAAGAGAATACAACACCTCACCACCCACTGACCAATAATTTGCCCCCCCAGCCCGATCAAGCACCGACCAATACCTCTGATACCTTGTCCCACCCCGCAGTCCTAGCCCTTCTGGGTAACCCTCAGTTACATCCTGGGCATGACGTGCTGTGGTGTGGAATACTTCTTTGGTCAGTTTGGGTCAGGTGTCCTGTCTCTGCTTCCTCCCGGCTTCCCCTCCTCCCTGGCAGAGCATGAGGCTTAGAAAGTCCTTGGTCAGACTAAAACATCAGTGTTATCAGCTCTGTTCCCAGGCCGAAAGTCAAAAACACAGCACTGCACCAGCTACTAAGAAGGAGAAAAATGACTGCTGCTGCTGAACCCAGGACAGTGGTACAGTACATCAGGACAATTGTTTTTTGTTGTCAGAAGTGAGTAACTTCTTGTCTCAGGTAGTGTCCCCTTGGACAGAAAAAAGGAGAATGTGCTGTGGAACAAAGTCAGGCTGTGGTTATGATCAGTGGTGGGGAGCCCAAAAAGTAAAGGTAAGCTTTCAATTGTATTAAATGGAAACTGCAGCAACAAGACATGAGGAGAAGGGAAGGAGCTGAAAGGCAATTTATATGGGTGCAGGCAGGCAAAGAGCTTGCTGATTCTGGCACCTCTTTCTGGCCTTTCCTCATTACCCTGGTGTCTAGGGACAGACTCTGGGTAAAATCTTTCTGGGTGATGGTCCTATTTGTGGTGCTTTGGCTCCTGTTTCCCTGTGGGTACTGGTTTATGAGGGAATCTCATGAAAGGTATCTTTCCATGGGAAGGCTTCTTCTAACTTACCTAAAACAGAAGTAGGCAGTGGTGCCCAGACCTGTGTGCGCTAGTCTGGTCTATGGCTGTGGTGATGGACATGTGTAACCATGTAGACTATTGAAAGTGCTTTTCAGGAGTGTGGAGAATAAACATAACCAAAATCTGACTCAAATGTCCTTGCCAGCCTGAACTCCACTCCTCCTCAACAGAGGTTCATGTGTATGGGAGAAACAAAGCTGATTTAAAGAAACCAAAAGAAGTTGCACATTCTGGTTAGTGTTGGGGCTTCTGTGGGTTGTGTGTCTGGTGGTGACGTGGTCAATTATCTTTGAGGCTCTGCTCTCTCTTCAGTCCTTCACATGGCCTGGGTTTTGGGTGGTGACTTCTCTAGTTTTGGCTATTTCTCTCATAAAGTAGCTTCAATACTTCTTTTTTTACACTGCCACTGAATAGGAGATGGTTGTTGTACCCATCAGCTGGTTGTAGCCAGCAACCTGAAGGGGCTCTGGGGAAGGCCAACAGAGAGAGAAGGCCAGGATATGGTGGAATTAAGCAGCATAATTCATAGTGTGTTGAACATAAATTATCATCGCCTTAGTCTAGTTTTAAAGCTTTTGCGCATGCTAGACTTGAGTATCACTGTTCCTTGATCTCCCAGAGGGGCACTCATAGTTTCTCCATATAACCTACCTCCATCCTTACCTACCGCATCTGCAGTTTCTTCCCATTTATGTGATATTGGTGCAAAATCTGAGGACTCCCAAGAAGCTAGTGGGTAATCCAGGCTGAGAAAAATCTGGCTTAAATTCCATTGCAATCAATGTCAGTCTAACCATGGGCTTCAGTAAGCGCAAGGCTCATCCCTTCAAAGGTGGCAGTAAGGAGGCCGAATGGCAGTGCAGTAAAACACATTTGAAGATGTCTGTCATGGCAAAAATGTCAGGTGTTGTTTTTAGCTTGAAAAGGAAGAAAGGTGAAAGCTTGCAATGTGTTGGTAGGGAAGGTAGGGAAGTTGTTGGTTTCACTATGAGATGATCTCACTTTTATAGTAATACAGCTTCATTTCTTCTGAAAAATGGTGTATCTTGCTAATATCTGGACAGATCTGGAGCCACTGAGATACATTCTTGTTTGGTATAAACTGGTGTAGCTTTGTGCAGGAGCTACATACTTCGTGGTAGATGAAAATCTGTTCCTTTTGTGTCTCTTAGGGGAAAATTTCAATGGCTGTATTTCAAAAAGTCACATTTTTTTTTTTGTATCGTGGAAGCCCCAGGCTTAATACTACTGTTAAACCGGTATATAAGTTTCCTAATTGCTTCTCTGATATAAGACATTCAGTTTATATATACTGCATGGGAGAATGCAGTTTTCACCACACTGCAGTGAAGTTATTCACTCTGGTATGTTTCTGTAACAGCATGACAGAGCTTATGTTCCACACAGCTTCAGAAAATGAAAAGACAGTTTCCCCTCTGTCTCACTTTTACAACTTACGTGTTACTACTATGTAGTCAAAACTCTGGTAATGTTAGCATCAGATCCAGTAGGTGTAAGAACCATCACACTTCATGGAGCTGTGAACTTCTCTGTATCTGCTTCGCACCTTGCTGCTGTTGTAAAGAGGAGCAGAGCAGCTGTTTGCAAAACTGAGCTCTCAGTGATCAAGTCCTTTATAGGTGGGCCAGTTTTCTTCCCAAATGTTTAATCATGGTGGTGTTACTGATGTTCCAAAGACAACCTGGCAAATGGCTTCTTTTTGCTGGCAAGAAGGACCAGTCCTTGGAAATTCAACTCTGAGTTCACCTAATCCTGGGAAAACGAGAAGCAGTTTTCAATGAGCAAAAAGCTTCAGACCTTTAAGCTTGGTCAGTCATCCCCCATTTTCCCTTCTGAAATCCAGAGAAGTTATTTAGAAAGCAAAGACTTCAGTGAAAAAGGTGTCGTGGTTTAAACCCAGACAGGTAATTTGTTCACTCACCCCCCCCCCCCCCCCCTTCTTTCCCTCCCCCTACTCCCGGAGGGACGGAGAGGAGAATCGAAAAGAATGCAACTCCCACGGGTTGAGATAAGAACAGTTTAGTAACTAAGGTATAACACAGATCACTACTGCTACCATCAGTAATAATAATGATAAAGGAAATAACAAGGGAAGAGAATACAACACCTCAGCACCAGCTGACCGATAACTCGCCCCCCAAGCCCGACCAAGCTCCGACCGATACCTCCTCCAACCCTGCAGTCTCCCAGCCCTTCCGGCTAACTCCCAGTTACCTCCTGGCCATGACGTGCTGTGGTATGGAATACCTCTTTGGTCAGTTTGGGTCAGGTGTCCTGTCTCTGCTTCCTCCTGGCTTCCCCTCCCCCCTGGCAGAGCATGAGGCTCACAAAGTCCTTGGCCAAACCAAAACATCGCTATCAGCTCTGTTCCCGAGCTGAAAGTCAAAACACAGCACTGCACCAGCTACCAAGAAGGAGAAAAATGACTGCTACTGCTGAACCCAGGACAAAAGGAAATAAGCTATGGTCAGGAAAATATTTTCTAACCAGATTAACAACAGTCCAGAAAGTTCTTTTGAGCTCTGGACTATTGGCTACAGTTAAACAAGAGTTGGGGGCTTTTTCCTGATAATCAATGTGCTTTTTTTTGTTTTACATATTTAATCAAATCATCATAGAGAATGTGAAATATATGATATTTTAGAAATTCAGACTTGTTTTGCTGACTGTTCTGTAGCTGCTTTTGTCTTTCATTAAGTTTACCTTAAAAATGTTTCTGATTATTTAGAACTGAAGATTAATTGTTGTACTCAGCTTTACCCAGGCATGCAAATGTTTCTGGGAAGCCGACTGTAAATTAGGCCATAAGCAACCAGAGTCCCATAGATTTACATGCCAGAGCCAGCTGCTAGGATATTGGAATGAAGTATGTCTTGTTGTGAGATAATACTATCTCTTCCCTGGATGTGCAAAAAGATACCTGGAAGGAAATAGATGGCAAGGGAGCTCTGGAGACTGGGCTGAATCTAGGAGAATCTTGGGATGGGAGTTAAGACTGCGATTATGAAGCTTTTCAGGTCTCCAGCACAGGGAGCTCTCTTCTGCACTTGGAAAGGGGACAGAAACTCTTCTGCCTGTGTACCTCAGCCATGAGGGCAAGCAGCATGGCTCAGTCTTGCCCTCTTTCACTGATTCAGTCACTGTTTTGCAAGGCACAGTGGCTTAATTGGAAAGGCAAGATGCAGAAATCTCTTCTTTCCCTTCAAACATGCTCCAGCCTGGGCACAGGGACATGTCCCTGGGAGTAGGAGACAGGGGACTGAAATCTCTGACTTTGCATCTCCCATTTCTGTGTGGCACTTCAAACACCAGTTTACTGCGTGGGTCAGAGATGGCATCATTGCTATGTTAGTAGAAAAGATGAAGTCTAGGGCAAATTTTGAAAGAGAGTAGCTGGGTATCTTCAGGGCCAGAGTGAAACAGCACACAGAAAATGCCTACCTGCCCTCTGCCCTTGCTAGTTATGAAGAGTGCAGAGCTGCCTGCATGCAGTGGGCAGCAGACTGGGGTGCCACATGCTGTTTGTGCAATTGTCTCAGAGGGCACTCAGAGGCACAGTGCTTAACAATGGCTGTGAAGTCCACTTTGGTGCCAGGCACCTGTATTTTAATATTCTAAAGATAAATACGTAAAAATTAGATATCCTTTTTCTTCCCCCAGAAAGCAGGAGAAGCTCTGCCTGAGGAGGTGCTCATGGGGGTGTTTCTGACTCAGAGATTCTTAGAGATGTTTGTCCCGGTCCTTCTATATGTGGGCTTCCCTTGGCAAACCTGCCTTGGGCTTTGTGTGTCACTCATTGCTCCTGCTCTGCTGCTTGGCCCTGTGCAGTGGATACACCACCCAACCATAACCTCTTCCTCTGGTGATAATAAATTGCAAGGAGCCAACTGTGGTCTCCCCCCTGACCCTTTCCCTCTGAAGACTTTTTCCAAATACCTTTTTTGACTCCAGCACTTTCTAAGTATCACAGAAATGATTAATCACGGTGTGTGTTGGCAGCCTGGAATCTCTCTTTTGATGTGATGGGTTTTAGCAAAAAAAGGGATGTATATCCCTTGGTACAGCTGGGGGAAAGACAAAGAGTACGCTAAGAAATACTCCTGGAGAAGTGGAAGAAGTTGTTGTCCCAGCTGTTTCTGGCTGCTTTTCTGCTGGAGACAGCAGGCTGGTAAAGCTGGAGGTGGAATGCATGACTGCATGTGTGTCAACTGCTCCTGGGCAAGAGCAGTGGCTCAGGCAGCCTTCGTCAGCACATTGTGCTGGAGGGTATCTCAACACTATTGCAGCTGTGTCAAACTACCAGCTTACTGCTGAATGGGATGTCCCACCTCTTCCCTCCCACCCTGCAGATGTGGCACTGCCTCCTTACTGCACAGAGAGCAGCACCAGTTGGTTCAGTTTACTTGAGGAGCACTTTGTTTTCCCTCTAGGTGCAGCAAGCTGAGCTGGCTTCAGGAGGTTGGTAAGAGCAGGGGAACCTATGCAAGGAGGAGGTGGTGAGAAGGGAGGATTGCCCCTTTAGTCACCAGTAGCTCTTAGACCAAACTCAGCTGCAGTGACAGCAGCAGTCTAATTAAACAGTGAAGCCTGTCGCATGCTCAGCATTTCCCCCCTCTCTGAATGTCACTGGGCACAGACTGGCTACACACCTACAGCCCAAGAAGAGATCTGCTGCCATGCACAAATTAAAACTCACTAATTATGTCTCATTTGTATGGAATAACCTTTTATGATTTCTTTGCTGCATATTTTCTATTTTTTCCTTTTCTCTCAGCTACAAAGAGGACAAAACAACTAAAAATCCTGACAGGCAGAAATGCTATTGCTCAGTGACTAATAGGAGTGAATTCATTGGGTATTTTGTTTGGTTTGGTTGGGAAAACAAGACTTTCTAAGATAAAAAGGTTGGAAGAGATTGCCCATTCAGATGGCTATGCTTGCCAGAAATATATAAATCCATGTAGGCAATTTTAAGCCACTTCAGATCCCACAGGCCAGAGCAGTGGAAAGCCATTCCTTGAGTTTAAAGATGTTTGTGGAAATAGTTCGCTTTGTCCTACAATGAGAATTAAGGGGTCTGCTCACAGATATTCCTCATGGTTTCACTGAAGGAAATGTGTGGGCTGAACTTGCCTTTACATATGCAAAGGGAAATAAAACAAGCAGCCAAATGGTCAGAGAGGTCGACATAAATCTATCAAATTTTAATGCTCGGTTTATGTAGCAGGCCCTGAATGTCTGTAGAGCATGGGTTAAAGCTGTACTGCCAGACTTGGAAGCAATGCCTGGTTTCTCAGCTCTGCAGTGACAAGCAGGGGGAGGCAAGGGGGGACCAGAAAACAGGTAACACTTTAAGCCCCTGGTCTATGAGCATTTGGTGTGTGTTTGTCAGCACCTATAGCAAAGGGGAGATGCACAATATTAGGGTTTGGTTTGGTTTGGTTTTGTTGTTTTCCCACCCTGCCATTTGACAAAGAAAGCACTGAGGCCTCAAACAAGCAACAGTTTCTGCCATTGATGCCTATAATAGGGCTGTGCTGGTCATAAATTACATCAATGAGCTTGTTAGTGGAGTCCAGGCCTAAAAACACTTGCCTAGTTACTGTAGCTATAGCTCCAGATCATCCAAGTGCTCGAGGCAACCTGATGCCTGTGACTGGAGAGCTCCTCTAACCAGGCTGTGACATGGAAGGGGGCAGGATTTCTATCTCTCTGCCTTATATCACTATTAGTATAAAAGCTCAACAGCACTCGGCACAGCTCTGCTGCAAAGATAAGTAGTGACAGCATTTTTATCCTTCATTTTTCCTCTTTTAATATATTAATGTGACCTTCTGTTAACATGTGCGCTGAGCAGTTGCATATAGAAAAATCCTGCCCAAGCCTATTCTGCAGGCAAAAACCAGCTTATCTTCACTTATCTAAGTGAAAAGACTTAGATGAAACAGAAGATGGGAGCTTGTTGTACTCCATACTAATCACTGTAATGTAATATGTACTCACTTTTCTCAGTTACAGGCCTGAAATGGCAGGTTGTAGGAATGGTAGGCTGCTGATTTATTTCCCCTTCTTTCTGGCAATCTTATCATTTCAGTGCTGCCTGCTACTTATGCATAAAGGAAGGGACAAGAGATAATGATAGCAAGAAGCACTGTGATCCACGCTTAGAGCAACAAGAGCTGAGAAAATCCAGTGGCAGATCCACAGCTGGAGGCTGCTGTGTGCAGGGAAGGAGGATGAGGGAGTAGAAGCTCAGAGCTACATCTGCTCAGTGGAACTGAGTGTTTCCTTTGTGTGGTGCTGTGTCTGATGGCCTCATCTGGCCAGCTGCAAGATCTCAGCCACATCTGGTGCACTTCTCATCTGGGGCAGAGCCAGAAGAGCAAAAGAAACACCCAGGAGGGGAAAACCGGGATCTGCACAGCGTGGCTGCAGCCTTTAGCATCTTTCCCTAGGTCACACTGTGGTTTCTCCCACAGGGGTGCTAGAGGCGCTTCTCCAGCCCCCTTAGCCCATAGCCTTTGCAGTGTGAAGGACAGTGAGAGAGCTGCCCACCATGGGGGTGGAAAGATGAGGAGGAAGCTTTGCAGTGCTACTGATGGGAACGGGGGAGAGCGCAAGGTTCTTGTATCGTGGGAATGAGACAGAGATGGGTAATGCAGGGATAGCCCCATGGGAGGGAGGTCTGGAGCAACTGTGAGATGCAAGGACCACAAGAGGTTGTGGGGTGGGAGAGGAAGGCTGGAAAGGCAGAAGCTTGCCGCCCAGCTATGCTTGGGCTGACATATTCAGAGCATTGCTTTCAAGTGGGTAAACCATATCACTGGATTTGGCTAGGTTTGGAGAGACATGTCTGACCAGCTCCATCCTTAATGACTGTCCTTTTCTCATGTAGGATCTAGTCCAAGCTCCAGCAAAGTAAGCGGAACCTTGACTTAATGGATTGTGTTTTTTAGGGCCAAGATATTTGTTCCACTAATATCTTACCATTTGGGCAGTGGGTTGGGGGGCCATTGGCCAGCCCCACTTCCTTCCTCACAGTTGTTCTGGGGCAGTGAAAATCTTTTCAGAAATCTTTTTTTTTTTTAAAAAAACTCAAACAGAAGATTTGTTATAAAAAAGAATGGGGTTTTTGTTTTGTCGGTTTGTTTTTTTTAATGATTGAATTGCAGAAACAATGCAGATAATTAACAACACAGATCATTTCATTGTGGTTTTACATTTCTGTCTTATTTTTCATGTTTCCCTTTTAAAAAGCTAAAAAGGGGAGGGATTTTAAACTTCTTTTTCAAGAAGAGGATCCTGAAACTGAGCATCTTGAAACTCCCAAATGAAAAAAAAATAGTCTATATGGGGTCACTCATTTCTTCCTCTGACCTTGCACATTTAGAATCATAGAATCATAGAACCATAGCATGGTTTGGGTTGGAAAGGACCTTAAGATCATCCAGTTCTTTTGATGCAGCCATCCACATGGGTGATTTCTGGGCTCAAGCACACACTGAAGCCTCGTCATGTTCAGTTTCTCATTGACCAACACCCCCAGCTCCTTCTCTGGAGGCTGCTCTGAATCACTTCTCTGTCCAACCTGTAGCTGTGCCTGGGATTGCCCCAACCCAGGTGTGGGACCTTGCACTTGGCCTTGTTGAACCTCATGAGGTCCCTAAGGGCCCACTTCTCAAGCTTGTCCATGTCTCCATGGATGACATGCTGTCCCTCAGGCTTGTAAGGCATGTCAACCATACCACCAAAGGTTGTCCAGTTCTCCAATTAATTTTATATCTGGGTAGAAAAAAAAAACTTTATTTGTTAGTGTCCATCTCTCAAACTCAACAGGTCACAGTCAGTGAAACAGCTCAAAACTGGAAGATTACTGAACTGGAAATATGGTTCAGAGTTAAGGTACAGTATTTTAGTTAGTGGGGAGCTGATATATTTGTGAACAAAGATGCTAAGGAAAGCTGCAGGTAGATATCAAGGCCTCATTCACTCCAAAATCACTGGCCTGTCATTCAAGCTTCCAGTTTTCTGTTTAAGCCAGTATTTATGCAGAATGAAAATACTCATGCTATGAAATTTATAATCTATAAGTCCCATTACCCCCCTAATTACCCAGTCAGCTTTTTGGACATGTGCACTGACAGTGCTAAGAAACAGTGGTTCAAGTGTTTTTTAGTCTAAAGGCTTTTTTTATCTGGTAGCCACTGGTCACTGTGCAGCAAGTCCTTCACAAGAATTTTATTGTTTTAAATCCTGATTTTTGTTTTATTTTCCCTATTTCCTTATCGCCACAGCTTGCCCATCAGTCCTGGTCAGTCTCATCCGAGGGATCAGAGACAGTTAAAGCTCTCCAGCTTCTGCATGGTTGGATTTTTTCTACTTCATGGCTTTGTTTATAGGATTTCTTTACTTCTACAAAGATCCCTTTATTGCAGAGAATCCTCAACACCTTTAGTAGGTTTATTGAGAAGCACCAAACCAGTTTTTAATGTGTTGCAGAAAGCTAACCACCTCTGAAGAGGAAGGTGGTGTTGTTTTTGCAGTTTGTGACAAGGTGTAAGACAAAACTAGGGAGGTGAGGTTCTAGGATGATGTAAGGTTTCTGGAGTTAAGAGGGCATGTGGAAGGGGTCTCTGTGTTTAGGTACCAGCTTAGGTCTTGCCTAAGAGATGCCATCTCCTTGATCCCTTTTCCTTTTGTGTTATAAAATCTGTCACGGGTTTGGGAAGCAGTGTGCAGTCTGAGTCAGAAAGCAATCCTCCCCTGTGACGGCTCCTGCTAAAACACCAACCAGGTTGAAAAACACTGATCCTTCTGGTGTGCTGTTCCAGAAGGGCTGAGAATGCAACTGAGAGCCCATACCCAGGAAAGCACCCATTTCAGTGCATAGAAGGATCTGCTTGTGTTGAGGTAATGAAGGACCCCACAGCTGTGCCCCTCCAAGGTTTCTCATAGTAATTTTCCATGAAGCTATGGAAAAATATTTATCCTTCCTTCTATAAACATGTCTGTAGGATTTAAGTGAAGGTGTGTGTGCAGACACATAGAGAAAAAGCCCCCTTACATAGACATAATTAACAAAATGTCAATGTTTTAATAATCCAGGAGGAAAACCTGTGTTTTCTTTGTCACTCATTTCATTTTTGTGTGTAATTGGACAAAATATATGTAGCAGAGAGGTCTAATGTTCTCACCACTTTGCTTCCTTACTGGGAGGACCATCTACTGGGATAGCAGAGATTCATGAAACTGTACTTATTTCTTGTTCTTCAGTATGTCTGGGGTGCAGAACATGAAAACAAATGCTTGTGAGAATGACCCACCTCTTTTTATTCACTTCTTGCTCACATATATCTGGATTTCTCATATTTCCTCTCAGGAGCAGTTTTCATGCACTTCCTACCTCCATGCAATCAGCAATATTTCATTGCAGCAAGGCCCTTTTTAATAGTGAGGCTGGTTCTTTTATCTGCAATTACATCCCTCCAGCATCTTGCCAATGTGCACAGTAAGGTAGAAAGGGAGAGCTGAGCACATGCATACCCTCAGATGGAAAGATGTGTTTATGTGGTTGTGGTTATAGTTGGACGGGAACCATTCCTGGGTAGACACAAGAGCTGTGTCTGAATTTTCTGAGTATGCCAGTTCATTAAACATCATTTCAACAAAAGGGCTTTAGGTCACAGTGCAAGGTAAGAAAGTCCTTTGGCCAGGTATTGTTTCTTTTGCTCATTCACAGATATAGGGCCTAAAAGTGCAGGCACAAATGCAAGATGTCTTTGCTATAGAAGGCAGAATCTGAGCAATCTTTCTGAGAACGGATGGACTAGCCATTACTGGAGCACACCTATATTCAAACCCAGTCAAGTAGGAAATAATGTTATTTTTCTCTGTAACAAGCAGCTTGTTCTAAAAATTACAAAATAAAAAGGCACAAACAAAAAAAGCCAACCCCAAAATCCAAATCCAATTAATCTGTCATGTTAGAGCCACCAAAACCTGGAATACCAGTTTGGGAAAGAATCGTGCCATTTTGAAATCTCATTCCTGATCTGCAATTAAAATGGAAGTTACAACTTCTGGGAGTTCCACACTCACCATCTTTTTGCTATATTTTTAACATCTGAATTTTCCTGTTAGATATTCAGAATAGTGTCAGGGTGTTTCAGTGCCAAACACATGATATTTTGACTTAGAACAGGAATAGTATTTCAATCAATACATTAATTGAAATTGTAAGAGGGTTTCTAACCATCAAACACCCCACCCCAGAGTAATTCGGATATTCTATGTTCACACTGTAGGCAATAGTATAAGAGTAGGAAACATGGTCATATAATGGGATTCTGAATTACATTGCTTAAGTTTCCTCAATTAAATTTTAAATACTTTTCCTGTGGGGCTTTCCTGAACATTAATTAAATTTTAAGAAGAAATTGCAGTTTTATCAAAACAGACTTTTGGAAACTGTGTGGCTATAGTCACATCCTGCTGTGTACTGCAGTGTTACACAGGCCAAAGGGATGTGGCTGTTTCTATAAGAAGAGACACCAGCCTTGATAAGAAAGCTCAGGTGATGGAGTGCTATCCTGCTCCAAGCCAAGCTATTCTACTGATACTGTATTTCAGTTCAGGATGTTTTGCTCTCTTTTTTTTCTAAATATTACTTTTGTTTCAGCTTCCAGACACTGTCTTTTTCTTCCAAATTACAGATCTATGTGAACTCTAAGACTATTCATGTTTCCTATTGGTAACTGGAAATTGGAAAACACGTTTAACTTTCATTTCTGTGTTGATACTCTTACATTGATCAACGTCAAGTCTCTCCAGATATCCAGACTTTGACTTGGCCAGTAATGGTCTCAGTAGATCTGGGAACACAAGGGAGACCCATTTTTTACACTGCTTCTACATGTAAGGCTGCTAGAGCATCATGCTGTTCAGATGAATTTACTATGGAAGCTGCTAGAGAACAGGCCAGAAGGTGGATCAGTCTTTATTATTGCTTATTATGTTCTTGTCACTCTTAAATATTACCTGCAGTGACTTTACACCTACTTGCTTTTTTTTGGTTATTATTATGGATACAGGAGTGTATTGAGAACAACATGCAATGAAGAACTGTTGTTTTTAATGAGACTCTGTAAAGCATGGGGAGATGCCCTTGCAAAGCACCTTATGAAGTCACGGATCTGTAAGACAGAGATCACATTGCTACTTTTTTTACATACCGTGCCCAAAATCTTGCGGTGCAATTATCACAGGAGCAATTAATACATTCTACCTGCAACAGAAATGCCTTTTCCTGCCTGAGCTGCAGTATATTTGAAGACAGTTGTCTCCAGGGTTGTCATTCTCTTTGTGCCTGATACTTCTTAAAAGCACTCGGCGCAGTGGAATTTGACCTTAGTTTGCACAGGATTGACTACTGTTGACTCCAAATTGCAACATGTAATGAAGCTGGGGATCCTATTGCCACAACAACTCAACACACCTCAAGGTCTTGGCAGGATTCTAGAAAGAAACAGAACCTCATTTGTATGCAAGGAAATGAATAAGAACATCCATAATTATGTGAAGAACGTACTGGCTTGTCATATATAAGACTGGCTTCTTTCTCTAAATTGCTATCACTCTTTCATCCCTTCCTGCTTTACCTTTCCCCTTCTCCTCCTTCGTGCAGCATACCATAGTGCTTCAGCCTACCACCTATGTTTTAATGTATTGTAATATAAATAGAAAGTACTATACAATTCTTGACCAATATATACATTTTATTCAGAGGAAGGAGTTTTCAATAAAATAATCAAACTGCATTTTCAGTCAGCAGCAAAAGGCAAATGATTTCAGTAGGACAGTTGTAGCCATTCCGTTCTCCTTGTGGGATTTACACCCACATAACTGGGGAATATGTTGAGCCTCTTGCCTTGCTGTCTACTCCTTCCTGTAGCCCTTTTATATTGGCTAAGCCTTATTTAAATAGTGGCCCTGCCAAGAAAGCAGAACTGCAGGAATGAGACAAAATATGATGTAAGAATACTAAAACAAACATGGTACAGGAAAGGCAAGAAAGTCAAGCTCAGTGAAAGCTGTAGAACAAGCTGGAAATCTTTGGGTGGAAGTTTTTTCCAATGGAAAATGCTGATTCATCCAGCCCTTTGCAAAAAGGTGGTAATTTCAAATAAACCTTATTTAGAAGCAGTGATTGAAAACCATTTCCATAACATTACAGTCTACCTTTAAAGGTGTGAAATAACTTCAGTTTTGTCTTTGATATTATTCAGTCTAGTTTAAATTTTGATTGTTTTGGAATTTCAGTTTTTGTTTCACTTTTGCTCTTTCTCAGAATACGATGTCTTTGTTAATTAATGCAGTTTGATTTTGTGGTTTTTGTAACAGAAATGTTGTCTTTTTCCACAAAGGGGAAAAAAAAACAATGAAGTTATGCAAGTAAATGATAAGAAGAGGGTAGCTGAGCAAGAATAACCTAAGGGGAAAAGCCTACAATGAAAGTAGAGAAACTCTTGTACCTTGTACCTACAGCAGTACCTGATGCTGAACGGGGTGTTTGGGTGGCAGGATCTCCAGGGCACCCAGCACTGGATCTACATAACCAAACTGTCAGGGTACGTGGGTGAGAGCTCAGCCCTACATGATGCCCAACCAAGCCTCTCACTGGGTTTCAGCAGGAAAAACCTGTGCTTCTCTTCCTCTGTGAATTTCTCAGCTTGCCCTTTGAAAACCAAGGGAGAAGGATGGTCCCAGTTGGCCACAGCCCCTTCCCATGGCATAGGCTGGCAAACGTGCTTTTTTTGTTTGATGTCTGGACTCTTCAGAGCTTGAAAGGACCTCGCAGGGATGATCTGCCAGTGTTAGTGGCATTTGTATACTTTAACCTCATTGTCCTGTGGGGCTCTGGCCACTCAGGAGTGACCATCCCAGAGCACTGCTAGAAAACACTCTTCTTCCTTACAGCCAACACAAAGTGAATAGGTATAGACTGGCCTTGGAGGCCGGAACAGGAATGAAAAGCAGCATGTTTTTGTAGACTGGCTTCTAGGTAGATGAGTAACAGCCAGCTCTCATTTGAAATACAGGTCAGCACAACCAAGGAGGACTTGGCAAAGGGGGAAGGGGTAACACTGTGTAGGTTTTTGCTTGGGGAGACTGAGCCAGAGAGAAACAGTAAATGCCAGTGAGACACAGCTATTGAAGCCTGTTTGAGTCGCCCTAAAGACAGGAAAAAAACAGAAGTTTTTTACATGAAGTACTCACAGGATGAGGCAAAGGAACTGTTTTGAGTCTTCTTTTTTCTTTAAAAATAAAAAAAAATAAGACTTTTAATTAATTTATGTGTTTTTTTAACAGAAACATCATTTCACTAATGAGAGCACCAACTGTCATCAGGTTTTCTACTTAGTGGAAACAATTTTGGCTAACTGCGTGGGGTCAGCAAAGACTGAGGATTCTTATGCTGCTGTATAGCTTCTACACATATACAGTGCTCTGCCCACAGTAGCCTTAAGTGTCCAGGTGACAAGGTTCAAAAGAGATTTGTATCTTGGCTCCTTAGTCAGTGACCACTGGAATGATGTTTTGCAGCTGTGATACTTGTGTTGTCCAAGTTCAGAGGTTTCAGCTGTAGCAACCCTTTGTAACCATGCTCCTGGAAGCAGCAGCACACATTACAAGGTCAGGTGGGGAGATGGTGACATCTTGGCTTAGGGTGAGGACTGACATTGCACCTTTGCCAGTGATGCTTTGCTGTCACATGTGGGGCTGTGAACTGCAGCACATCAGCTGCAGCACTGTACCTGGCAGGAAGGGTGAACACGTCTGGTTGTGGGTGTGGGAGGAGGGAACCTGAGGAACTACTGCAGAAGTTGCAGGGTAAGCCCTTTCCCTGCAGGAATGAGAGCACTCGCAAGGAGGCACAGGTTTAGCAGCTACCCAGAGACATAAACACTTGCCTCTATTGCTGTAATGGGGAGGAGCATGGAGGCTGCAGGCCACAGGCAGGGACATGGCCTGTGTAATGAGCAGCTGCTGCTGACCTGTCCACACATTAGCATGAGAAATGTGCTTAGGCCCATAGAGTCCCTATCTGGAAGGGAAACAAAGCACGTGTATTAGAAATAAAAGCAGAAAAGAAAGTCTGTAGCACAGCCTGCTGAGCTCAGCATTCCTGCTCCTCAGAAGGACAATGTTGTGTGACATGCCTGTTGTATAGGAAGATGCAGGGATACACTGGTAGGATGATTACATCTGATTTGCTGTCATTTAGCGTATGAAAAGCTTGCAAAAAAGGGGGTGGGTAGTAGGAATGAGTTGTGATATTAGAAGAACCTGCTGGGCCACCTTTGTAACTACAGCATTGTAGTTACAAAGAAAGAGCAAAACCCAAATGGAGCGACCCACCTACTCTGCAGTAATGAATGGCTTTGGTGGTAGAACACAAGTTCTCCGAGTTTCTGGAATAAATTTTTGTCTCATGCAGATTTGATCTCAGCCAGGGCTTAACCACTATTTGAAAGCATATTAAAGACATGTTCTCCTGCAGGTCATGTTTAGACTGTGAAATCAGAATTGTTTAGAATGTCAGCTGGCATGCTTAACTAATGCTGGTTAGAAAAGTTCTATCTATCTAAAATCATATTTAAACCAATGAGTGTACACATGCATTTTGAAAAACTCATTGGATATTAGTCCCTTTTGATAAACAGTATTATAAATATTCAAATTTTTTCTACTTACAAACGAGTAAAAATAAAGCTATTTTCCCCTTGTAGCTGTGGCCTAGAGCTGTATAGAGATTGTTGGTATTTTAATAGTGGTAGAGGGCTTTCTCTGTCTCCTTAACCCTTTCCAGGTACAGTTTGGTTTTGCAATGCAGATGGCACATCACTGGCTTAGTGAGCTTGCTAATAGCCTAGTGATAGGTTCAGCATGGGCACCTTCCCAAAACCAAGGTGGCATGCAGAAGTAATCAGGTCAGGGCAACATTGCTGGCTGAGCATTCAGGTTTAGAGTCCTGTTTCACAAATATGCATTTTAATGACGGGTTCAATGGGCTTGTTTAATTGCACTATGCTTTTGGCTTTATGAGTGAATCATCTTCAGCTTCAGGTGCTGGTGATGCCTGCAATGTGGAGGGTTACTCCTGGCAGGCAGCAAGCCTCAGGACCCAGCACACTGAAGTCATTTATAGCTGTGTACAACTCCCCTTGTGCAACTCTGCAAACCTCCTGTTCTGGTATAACCTGTGTCCTGTCCCGTTCCTATGCTGTCCAACTGATGGGCTGCACGGGTAGCAACAGATGTTGCTACTTAAGTTTGTCCGATGAGTTTTGCTTCCCCTGCCTCCAAATGTAAATGTTTCTGTACCTAGTAAAATGAAGTACAGTTAAAAGAGGAAGCAGGAAAGTCGGTTGTGTGTTTAGTGATGAGAAATCCCAAGCTCAGGCAAAAGAAAATGGGCCTTATTTCTTTTTTTGGCAGATATCTAGGAAAGCCTTACCTGTTATCTGCATAACCTGGGGTTGGGGCATGTGTACATGTAGGGCTGGAGAGGTTAAAAAAAAGAGAAATGGTGTTCCATCTAGCTTAAATGTTAACCTAGTTTTAGTTGATTTGAGAACATTGGAGTTCAGTTGAGCCAAGAACAAAGGGTGTGTTTCTTCATTTCCATGGAGCTCCTCACGAGGTGAGCTGAACTCCTTTTCTCTCCCACCTGCATTTTCTGCTAACATAGTTCCTGCTGATGCTATTTCAACACCAGCTCTTGGTGGTGTTAACCCTGTTGTCAGGTCTAACCACCTTGAGACTGACCTTGTTGCCAGTGTAGGCAGAAGCCAGAAGTTTGGAAGAACAGACATTTTCTCTATGTACATGTCTTGCTTCCAGAGCAGGGGCTGGTGATGGTAACTCCCACAGCACACACAGCTCTGTCACAAACTTGTGTTCTTGTTTTTGTGGTTCTGTGTTTTGTTTTGCATTTGGCTTTTGTAGAAGTTTCCTATTAGGCTCTTGGGAAGGGGATGTAACTGTCTCTAGGGGTTATGAACAAACTAACTGGTTTTTGTTGACCATTGTTTTAAATCCTTGATATTTGCAACCCATTTTATCTGCATTAGCAATTAACAGCAAAAATAGCTATAGGTATATATATTTGTGGGGCTTTTTTGCCAGTTGGAACTAGATGATCTTAAGGTTCTTTCAAACACTAACTGTTCTATGATTCTATGACATTTCCCCAGAGCTTTCCCTGTGACTTCTTTGTCTCTATCCCTCCCCCACCCTCCTTTTTTCCTTGCATTTAGATGTGCTGGCAAAGAATTCAGCATAAACTTAGCCACTCTCTCCTTCAAACAGGATGTCTGCAGTAGTCATGGTTAGGACTTGGAAGCTGCCTGATCTTAGCAACAGGCTACATGTTCCTGCTCTTTTCCTGTTACCTCAGCATCTGCAGCCCTTTCAGCTCTAAGGTCTGTTCAGGCATGTCAGTCCACCAAAACCTGAGGTTGAAACAATGTGGCCTGCTTTTGAGTTAATCTAAAAGCAAATAAAAAAACAGAGAGTTTTAGATGGCTTTTTTGGTGTCTTTTTTTTTTTCCTTGCTTTTTTTCTTATAAAAAAGACGATCCCTTATTTCAGCTTATACGTGTGATTGTTCTGGCCATGACTTCACTTCTGTTAGAAGAACTACAATGGACAGCAGCTCCTAAGAAAACGACTGTTTTGGTGAGCTTCACTTGTCCTCAGGAAAGAGAAATTCCCTGTTCCTACTAGAAGTATGTATTGGTGACAACAGACGATTTCTTCAGGAGCCCTGAGCTGCAAGATAAGGTTGCAGTGTGCTGGCTTCAGCGGTAGACCTGAGTGAAAACACTTCCCAGCCCTGCTCTCCTTTTCCTGCTCCTGTGCCAGTCTTCCAGTGCTGCTTCCTTGGCTGTGCCAGTCACAGTCTGCACAGTGGTGGTGAATGAACTGTACAGAAACACCCCCAATTAAACTGTCCCCATCCTCCGTGTCTATGGCAGAAGGAGAGAACGAGGAGCTACAATGCAGAAAAGGAACCGGCCCACCACAAGGGATGCAGGGGTGATGGATCACAAGGCTGGCTGCTCTGTTGATGGCCTGCGACCATTCTCCCCAGCACAGAGGGCAATGGGGTCCTGGTTTCCCAGGAGGTCTGCCAAGGTCTGAGCAGGCAGCAATGATCTCTTCTGCCTGACCTTCATCCTTTCTTGCTGTTGATTGCATCATATTATGGTGGTGTTTTGTGACAATAAAAGCAGAACACACAAATGCTGAGGTGCTGAAGATTTGTCAGTGGTGCTATCCTGCATTGGCTGACCCCATGATGTTGGCCCAGGTGCATCTCCATTTACCTGGAGCAAAAATGAATAAGCAGAGGGTCTTGTATGCAGAACTATGAAGAATCTGGCTAAGAGCAGTGAACTGACTGCAGCAGAAATGCACTTGGCACATGTGTCCTTTTTGTTTGAAAATATGATGCAAACATTCTTTGTTATTTCTATTTGTTTTACTTTTCCTTTTTAACCAACTTTTCATCTTGCTTTGTGAATGGTTGAAGGGAGCACAACTGAGTCTGGAGGGGACTTCTATGTGATTTGAATGCTTGTCGTTTGCCTCACCTCCATTGGTTGCTTGCAGTGTGCTGGTTTGTTTTTTTTCTGGTTTCTTTTTCCCCTTCATTTTTTCATACCTGCCTTGGGAATTCCCAAACCACAAGAAACTTTTGCATTAACTCTGCAAATGTTCTCAATGCAAATAGTTGGGCCAGTCTTTTAGCATGTCATCATTAATGGATATGTGTTTGCACAAGAACTTGCAGTGTTATCCAAGTTTGTGAACCTTCTTTAAGATGGAACTAAATTGCTGTGAATGTTTGCAGTAAGCTCATGAAAAAGAACCTTGAACTCTGCATTTGTAGGATTTTCTTGAGCAAATACCTGTAAATACTTCTCTTTTCCCCTGCTGTGCTATTTTCTCCAGTGAGCATGTAGCTGGGGAAAGCAGTTCCTGTATGTTTTAAAAAAATTGGAGCTTCGTCTCCTGGAAAGGATATGTTTTAGTGAGCTAAATATAAAACAACTCCTTAAGTTCTTGCTGTAGAGTAGGGGGAAATGTGGACCATTAAGCTCAGAGCTTATAGAGAGATGAGGGTTAAAAGCAGGGTGAATCCTGCCTGTCCCACACCATTGCTTACTGGAAATAAAACCTCTTTGTACTGGTAAATCAGGCGTATGGTCTGGAGCAGATGTGACTGTCCCAAAACAAAGAACAGTGTTGATGCTGGCAAGTCTTCCCACCTGTCTTGGTTAACAACAGAGGCCACCTGTGAGAGCCATTTGGTCAAGTCACAGGAGCTGTAGCACTGTCCTAGTAACTGCTCTATGCTCCTGAATGGAGACACTTCACCTGGGAAAGCTCCTGTCCTTATCAGACATCAAATGAGAGGGCTCCAAGTTCCTACATGCAGCCATGTTTTTTCCTAAAGCCCTCCTTTAGAGATGTCTGTTACTGTACCCCTTTTGCCTCCATCAAGATAGGAAAATCTGGCATAATTAGTGAAGCCTGTTTGCATATTAAACATGATAGTCCCAGAAAATTTTTCTCATCACACATACAACACACTCTGTCTCTGCTTGAATTGTTTGTTTTGAGTAACTCTCATCTACCTGAAGAATATCCTTCTGCTAGTTTTGGGAGGAATTGTTTTTCCTTTTTCTTTCATGCCTTGGTATTTTAGACATCCTTGGCAGTCTTTGAAAGTGATTTCATGCTGGAGCAAGCGTAATCCCTTTCTGCAAGATGAGAGACAACTTTGGCTGTTTTTTCTTCCTCAGAGGTGCTGAGTTTCTAGAAAGTATCTGCGTATCTATCAAGTCAGTCACTTTTTAGCTTTTGTCTTGCTGTTCAAATCTCAGCAGAAAGGATGTCGTGTTGTCTGCCACGGTTGTGGTTTTGCCCCGTGCTTACAGAGAGCGTATATATATTTACTATTGCAGTGGAATACACGCTTATCCATTATGATGTTATACAAATGGGCTTTATCTGTTCAGCCCATGTTGCTTGGTTCCAAATGCATGATTTGTCCTGAGGAAATAATTTAATCCTGGCAATACCTCCTGGTTTCTGTTCTGACAGGTTTTATCAGATAGTGTAGCCTTTGAAATCTGCATGTCTTTTCCTTTTTTTCTGTTACTTCTACCAGCACAGGTAGAAGTAACCCTGAACCTGTGCATGGCCTCATATACATAGAGCTCCAATAGTTTTGGTCTGCTGTCACTAACTCTTACAATATGTTCTCTTGTGGTTTATGGTAGTTTTCTACTCAGATGGTTTCACTTTCTTACCTTGTCAAGGCAGATAAACAGATCTGCCGTTAGATTTGTTGAAACAGGAATGTAGAAGTACATACTCTACTTGTGAGGCTGGCTCCTCAATAATGCTATTGGTGTTTCTAGACCAGGGTCAGGATTTACCTGCACACGTTGTCCTTTGCATGCAGGATTTAAAATAGCATTTCACAGCAAGACCGTAGCCTTTACATGTAAAACCTTAAAGTTACCCACGGCAGAGAAGACATCCTATATTACCACAGAAAGGACCTGTTTAAAATTTGTCTACAGTGGGTTATATCTTTTGCTCTTCCACGTCTTTGTTACTCCTATATGGGTTGTTGCAGTAAGAGACTATGCTGAGAGACTGTCAAAACAGAAATGTTAAAATTCTAACATCTATATACAACAGTCCCAGTATTAAAGTGGTTTCTCCAACAGAAAACGTCTGAAATGTGCTAGGATAGGTCCTTTAGTGTTTGGAAAACTGTTAGGATAACTTTCTATTACCTTGTGTGACCACTTGGACCACTGAATGTAAGTTAATGTCTAGAAATGTAAAAAATACTACTTTCAGGAAAGGGCTGATGACAAAAGACAGTTCATGCAGAGGAAGTCATAAATACTGGACAACTTTGGCTTTTTGCTTATCCATGCTTAAATGTCAAACTACTTATCAGAAATAAATGACCTCCTGTGTGTATTTGAAATCAAAACCCTAAGAATATGTATAACACATACAAGCAAAGAACCCAGATGCCAAGAACACAAACCAAGAAGTCTGTGACATTTACGTAAGGGTACCAAAAAAGACAGAAAGAGGCAGATCCTTTTGAACCATTGATGAACAATAGCTGCCATGTATTCCAGAAACACCAGAAGCAGCAGCTTGAAGAAATTCCAGCTGTGCTCCAGAAACATCCTCAAACCTCAGGAAGTATCACATGCAGAAAGTGTGCTGCGAAGGGCTTAGTGAATACCAGTGGTACAAAACTGAACATGGCACCTCAGAAGTCAAACTCTACCTTTGTGATAAAGACAGAAATGATGTAACTTTGAACAGAATGGCTCAGAAAGCTAGGAATAGGGCAGCTCTGTTCCAAGATAGTAAGGAAGGTCACGTAGAACAGGGTGTAAACAGAGAGAAGAAAAACTATAAAAATAAACCAAGTCTTGTTCAGGAATCAATGTATATAAGAAAGTAGGGAAAGATGAACAAAGAAGATGGAAGTTCTGGGGAGGAGAAAAACCACCTGTATTGAAAAATGCTGCAAGAACAGTGCCACCTGCACTGATTGTGGCAGATGAGATCCCTGTTGGAAAGTTTGTAAGCATATGTAGAGAAAACAAATCATAATTGCTGTACCAAGACAGTGCTCCAACTAGAGTAATTATGTGAAATGGTTGTAAACCTCAATGTAGCACCAGCACAGGGCAGCTGCATGCAGACAGGAAACCATGTGTACCATGTAAGAGGGTGCGTTATCAGTAACCACATTGCACAGTGAAAGAGAAGAATGTAAAAATGTAATCAAGCACTACCAATATGAAAATCTTCATAACAGATCATCCTCGTTGCACTATGCCAATACAAAACACAGGGAAGGCACCAGGAGGAGCCTTATAAGATAAAGGTGCAGCTAGTACTGACAATGCCAAAGTCACTGCTAGTCACCAGTACTAGTCAATTCATAGCCCGTGTGAATTCTGCATGTCATAGCCCTTGTGGCATGCAGAATGGGACAAACAAGTGATTCATATAATGGAGACACAAGGAACTCTAGAAATCTAATCTGAGAGATGTATATTGTGGTATCCCTACAGTAAAACTGCTGAAAGACTACCAGAATATTTTTGAAGGTCTGAGATTTCTTCCAGGCACTTTGCACCTGGGAAAAGATTAAAGAATTCAGCTGCTGGAGTGCTTGCCCCACAAAATAATTGCTGTATGAGGAACTGAAAATGTGAGCTACAGAGAAGTTGGTGGGAGGGCAGGGGAGAGAACAGGTAACACTGCTGGATGCAAAGTCTATGCAGGGAATCAGTATGTGATCATCATGGAAAGACAGCCAAGCTGTGATTTTTGCAAAACTGAGCACCTTGGAGCTCACTACAAAGTGTGCGTGATTGAGGAACTAGTGACAAAAAATAAAAGCAGCCGTCTTTGGCACGGAGTATTGAGGTACTGGCAAGTGGATGCAGAAAACACCTACCTTAACACATTCTGGGCACTAGCAAGTAAATGAAGGTGATTGAGGATGGCATTTAAGATGAAAGCTAAAATGAAGATTATCAGTGCTGCAAATAAGATATCTTAACAGGGTCTGTTACTGTTGGTTCTTTCCTGGACTGATACGGGGTACAGGAATGAAAGCTATGACAAAGCAAAGCCACAAACTCATCAACCTGTTGGAAACGGTCAGGGAAGTAACTCCATAGCAGAATGGAAGTAAGACAAAAGAGTGGCTGTCTGCAATACTGCACTTAGGATGCGGTTTCTGGGTAGCGATGTCCTCACCCCAGTAGTGCCAGTTCTTCATCAGATACCCACAGTGAATTGATATTTACGTCCTTGATCAATTTAAGCTCTTATTAGCTCTCACATTCTCCCTGAGAGTATTTATTCCTAGCTTCTCAAGCAGCCTCTTGGAGATCTGGATGCAAACATGTGGCATGGGATATTTTCCAGACATGCTGCACCTAATACTCTTGCCTGGGTCCCCTTTAGACAGAGTAAGACAGAATGTGCGACCCCACTAGCACATTCACAAGTCTCTCTGGAGTTATGTCAAACATGATGCCAGTGAGAGACTTCTTGATGTCCTCTTTAAAAAGGGCATTTAAGCTACAACATCCTGATTACCAGAACGAGCAGTCAATAAAATTGAGAACAGATTTCAGTAATAAGGGTTGGGTTTTTTTATATGTGAGAAATGTGAATTTTAGTTGCAAGGATGTCATACACTTTGTATCCCACAGCTTTTAAATCTTTCATCTATTTCTATTTTGACAGCTGTCTCTGCCTACTATAGTTCTACATTGGTCTACATAGAGGCAGTCTATTTTAACATAAGCATAATACCTATCGGAAACATAAGCAATCTGAGGAAATCTTGCAATCAAGCCCTGTGAATGTTAAAGACAGAAAAACCTCCTTTGAACCAGTCAACTTTTAAAGAAACACTGAAAAGGTCTGTGCCTGTTTCCTGCCTCAGCCTGACACTTCCCTTGGGAGTGGGAATGTACTTGTGTGTCTCTCAAACCTTGGTTGCAGTGGTGACTATGGTCCTGCAGATGTTGCTATCTAAAGACTTGCAGGCTCTCCTGTATTGATGAGTCTAGCTGCAAATCTTGTTACCTGCCCAGCTGTAGAAAAGACACGAAGGCTTCTGAGAAAAAATGACCATCAGCCACAAGAAAATGTGTCACTAAAACTTCTGATAGTAACCCCACAAGTTTTTTAGTGCAGAGTTTCAAATAAAGTGTACAGTACTATAAAAAAGACAGATGAGCATATGATTAACAACCTTATGTAAAAAGGAGTTTGCAGCAAGAAATTGTGCAACTGAGTAAGATCATAAGATCTTGGGCTCAATTAAGCCGAGAAAGATACAGGCCACTGTGTGGGCAGGGGCTGGAAGGAGCTGTGGAACGAGCTGTGGAACAAGCTGCTCCATGCAGACAGGTGTGTAAGAAAGGATGGACGTAGGGGAGAAGTTGCATTTATCTCCCAGAATTATCAAAATGAGCAAAAACTCCAAGATAACATCACCTGAAAGCAGCTGGATCAGTTTGTTGAGGACAGAGGATATTTAAGTTAGATATAGTGAAGCAACAGATTAAAAATGCTAGGGATATCATATTCTTGTCATAATAACCCCGGTTAGCCAATACCTGATGAGCAGTTGTAAAACATGATGCAATGAAGCCAAGGGAAAAAAGATAAAGAAATACACAGCATTTTTGAAAGGCCTTGGAGACCTCTTCACCTGAAGCCATACAAATTGCCTCATTGTTGCAAATGGCTGTTTGGATTTTGAGAAATCAGTGGAATTGTTAGGTGTTGTTATTGTGACCACTGTGGACAGAACAATGGTGTTTCCAGGTAACGTGGTGTCCCAGACTCTGCAGTTTCCATTGGTAGACTCCCTTGTGCTGGTGCTGAGTTTGGGAGATTTACATCCAGAAGAAATCAGTCCTAATGCATTATTGTGATTCCACAACAGTTCAAGTGGTTGGCCTAAATCAGCATTTTAGGTTGCTGAGTTTCTTAGACAAAGCTGCAGCAAGGAAAGGAATTGCAAAGCTATTACTGCCCAAAGAAAGTGCTCAGAGAAGACGTAAGAACACCCTGTTACAAAGTTTGGTGCCAAGTTGTGCTCAGACTTTGGTGCCTATTGCTCCAGCTTGCAGCCTGCAGCAAATGTCTGTCTTAGTGCTCTGTAGAATCCATTTATACTTATCTTTTCAGGCTCTGTATATAGGTTCCCTATGAAAATCATTATTTATTTAGCCTTTAACTCCAAACCCATTAGATTTTAAGGGCTGAGTTAGCTTTTCATCCCTTGACATGCAATGAGTACTGACTTCCAGAAGACCAAATGTAAGGGAGAAACCATTCCATATAGTTTTGCTAATTTCCCTTACAAGACAAGGGATAAAAGAAACTTGAAAAGTGTGATATAGACCCACTGGTGAAAGAGGAACAGGCCTTTCTGTGCAGACTTTTGAGAGTTCTGGCCTTCATAGAGGCATGCATTTAGTGAGCAATCAAAAAACATGGACACTTTTTTCCTCCAACCTTCAAACTGGAATGTGTAGGATTTCTGTTTATACATGTTAGTAGTCCTTTTGAGTTCCAGAGACAGCCCGCACATAGAGCCGCTCCCATGAATAAATACCCTTAGAGCTGAGATTTCATTTTATACTGCTTTGCTCCCCTAGAGAAGCAGAGTTTTCATTCACAAGCTGATTAAGAGCACACACTACTCACATAACAGCTTGTACTTGCAAACCTCTGTCTAAGCTGAAATAAGCAGCCCATGAGGCTGAATTGGCCTCAGTGATTTATTACTTTCCTTTTACAGCTAGGTTTTTTTTTTTGTTCCCTTTTGGTTTTGTTATTTCCTAGTCTGAATAGGGAGAGCTGCTTATCTGGTGTTTGCCATTTATTAAAGACCATATGCTGAAAAGGTGCTGTAAAATTGTATGAGCATGGAAGGAAGGCACACTTGCCACAGTGACAAATGATGAGGTTCAGATGAGATACAGTAGAAGCTTGGGTTTAGGACAGGCAGGCAGCAAGTCCTGATAACTTTCTCACACTTTTTCCCTCTGAGGCCCTGAATAAGTTACTTCCCTGCCTCAGTTTCTCTATCTGTAAAAAGAACAACTTGATGATTACAGTTTGCTTCCCCCAAAGGCGTTTGAGTGGATTAATTAGTTAATAACTTTAAAATCCTTTGAAGACAAAAAAGTATCATACAGTTATAATCTAGGACCAAACATTCTTAATGAAAATATTATCCTGGAAGTTCAGCACAACATGAAATGTAAAAAAAGTGCATTTCTAATGGTGCAGTTAGTTAATATCCATGGCTTTGTTCTCAGCTCCCTGCATTCACAATGAATGCAAAGATGGGAAAGTGAATAAGGGATTATTGAAGAACAGGGCAGAATGCATATTGTGGACTAATATAACAAGTCATTTTGCCACTATAAAACCATCTTCAGACAGCTGCAAGGATTTTCATGTACTGGAGCTGGAACAGGAGAAAAGGAACAGATCTTAGTACATTTGATGCTATAATAATGAGAAGAATAAGAATAATCTCTTTTCCCTTCCAGGCAAAGCCACGGGGCTAGTCTTGCTTGTTGTGGTATTTAGTCACCTTTGCACTTTATCTTACCTGCAAATCTTAGGCTGGAAATCAAATTGCAGCCCTCCTCAGAAGGTTAAGTCACTGTGATCCACCTTCTATTGTTAAGGAGTCATTGCTAAACCAAATGCAGGAGGAAAATTGCCTGTCCTGGGGTGGAGAGAGGCAACACTGTCCTTTCGTCTCATGGAACCTGAAGGCAATGAGGCAGGAGAAGTTTGGTTTGGTTGTTGGGTTGGTTTTTGGTTTGTTTTGTTTTCCTTTTGGAATCAAACTTAATTTTTTTTACTTTTTTTTTTTTTCTTTCACAGCACTATTTCTTTGTCTGGTGTAAGGTCTGAAACCATTGAGACTACTGTGCTTTCGCTTGAGTTATTGTTTAATTCCTTCTTAAATGTTAACCTATGCTAGAGTCACTTTTGTAATAGAGGACTCCTGTACTAATAAACACTAACCATTTCCTTTGAGAAGCATGGAGCAATGTGGAGCACTGAAAAGTAACCTGTATTTTCATCATACCTATTACTGGTTTGCAACACAAAGTTGTTTTTTTGCTGTTTCTTCTCATGTTTACAAACTCTTCCTGCTCAAACAGTAACCGTGGATATTCTATGGTGAACCCACCTGTTGTGCCTGCACCTTTGTTGTGAATTCAGTAAGACAGAGATCAATGTTCTTTTACTCTCATCAGCTCAGGTGGTATTAAGTCAAGTGCAAGTCAAACATAAATATATCTGTACCTATAACTACGAGATGAATGACACTTGGCACAAACATTTCTCAACCACATACATCAGGAAGAGAGTTGGTTTCTTTTCAGCTACCAGGCACCAAATCCTGCATGGTCAAATGAATATTGGCCACTTCTGCAGAGGTGTACACATGGGCTCAGTGACCCTAAGGTGGGAGCCTGGCTGCTCTAATATCCCACCATGGGCATTCAGGACCTGGATTTGTGACCAGCAGAGGCTGGAAGAGGAGGAAGACCTGTCTCCATGGCAAGCACAGCTCTGCAGGTGGGAGCAGTTTGCAGGAGGAAGTCTGGGGAAGACCCAGCTGAGCAGTGTGAGGCAGCAGCACAGACCCAAATGCAGAGCATTGCTCTTCTCCACGTCTCTCAGACAGAGTTCAGCCACCCTCCTTATCTCCAGCAGGCAGTAATGTCAATTTGTCTCCCTTTATTCTCATTATAAGAGCGAGGCTCCTCTATGAGCAGCATTGTAGGTAATTAATGGACATTAAAAGAAGAAAAATATTTTTCCTTTTGAAAACCAATCTGCATATCAGCACCTTAACCTTAACGCGGACTATTTCAGGGATGCGTTCTGAAACCAAATCAATGAAAACAAAACCCAGGCAGAGACAGTATTTCATGCTGGTTGTGTTGAGGATGTGAGCATAGTGAGGAGTTTGGTGCTGGCCCTGTGAAAGTCAAAGCCATCCAGGGAGCTTTAGGGCAAAGTGGGAGAGTGGCAGATTTAATGACATTTTGGGCTTACATTACTATGACAGTAATGAAGGGGTCTGAAACAAAGTGATTGGGACCCAGACCATTATGGCCATGTTAGGTGCTGCTGGGAGAAAGAGGTCTGAAATTGCCTCTGCTAACATAACTGCCTGCACCATCCTGGGCACCAGCGGTTTAAGCCATGATGGCAGAACTGTGAGAGGTGCTAGAATTGCAGCAAGGAAAGAAAATGTAAAGTACTCAGGGAAAACAGAAGAACATCCTGCTCCAAAACTTGGTGTCAAGTTGTGCTTAGACTTTGATGCCTCTTGCTCCTTGCTCCTGATATTATTGCCTGCAATGAGTGTCTGAGAAATAATCATGTCTTGCTGCTCTGTAGAGTCTGTTTAGACTTAGCTTTTCCAGACTTACCTTCCCAGTGCTGTCCTCACCCAGGCTCACAGGGCCTTATCTCCCATGCATGCTGCTGCCACTACCACATGGGTGGTACAGCACGGGATCAGAGAGTACACTGAGGAGTGAAGGAGGTGCTGCCAGGGTGGGCAAGGAGCAAGACCCATGGTGTGAGACAAGAAATGTTGATGTTGTAACTTCTCTGTGGAATGCTTTTGTCAGGGAAGGGGTGTACCCTGCAGTCACATATCTTTGTTGGATACTGATGAGCTATATTGAGACTTCACCAGGGACTCCTATGGGAGCCTATTAAAGATATGCATTCCAGGTTATTTCTTCTCTAGGGGATGATTAAGAGCTTCATCAGTACTGCAGTCCCAGAGACCTTTTGGCTGCCCTTCAATGTCCCTTCATGTGTCATCAGTGTGGGGAGTTATCTTCTGAGAGAAGTGGGGCCACTACCTGGGCTGATCAGGAGCTGAGAGGAGATCTCCTCTCCTGCAGGAGGCTCTCAGGGGGTGGAGGTGAGGTGGGAAGGGATATTCCAGGTAGTGGGCACCAGCAATAAGAGATGCTCCTTCAGGACACACATGGCTGGTGTAGTCTTTCTGTTCTTGCCAGTGCTGTTCTGAGTACAGTTAGTGCAGGCTTTCAGCCCTCCACTTGTGCAATTAACTTCTCCTTGATGCCTTTTCCGCAGGGCAGGAATTGCCCTAATTATTTTGTGGTTCTGGCAAAATCAATTTTTGTTGCCTTTCCTCCCCTGCCTCCCCCATTTTCACAGTAAGCCATGCTGACCAGGCAGCAGCTCTGCGGAAAGCATCCTAGAAATGCTGCCCCTCCAGTTCTGCCAGCCTGGGTGACTGCCCAGTTTATCTCCTGGGATATGCTGGTTGTGCTGAACTCCCCCATGCTCCTCTTCATCCTCTAGCAGCCCTAGGAACAGAAGAGATCTTGAAGCAGAGTTTTGTACTCTTTGGTGTATACTGTGCATACTGCTTTGCAGGATAAGCGGGAACAGAAAGCCGGGCCATTATGTATTTCAATAAAGGAGAAGAAAAGGTTCAAACTTCCTTCTCCAAAAAAACTCAGGTGCTGCTTTGCTCTCCCTCCTCCTCCTTCTACCTTTTGAGAATTATACTAGTCCAACAAGCTGTTTTACTTCTCACTTCCTGGAAAATAAAGACAACACAGAACTGGAAAGGATCTTTGAGTTAATGAGTCTGTGCTCTCCTGTGACAGCAAGCACATTGCATTTGCGCAATCCCATTCTTAAATTAATGAGATTTCTTCTAAAAGGCAAGTATGGGGTGTTTTTTGAGCCAGAACCCTGCAGGGAAACCATTGCACTGGCCTTATGACTCATACCTTTCTTATAATTTCTAACCTAAAACCAGGAGCTGTTCTGCTGTAGTCAGTGCCTGGTGCCTCTTGCTCCCTGTGTCTGACTCCCTGCCTGAGCTCAGTAGTGTGTTGCTGCTGCCTCCACCAACTCTCTGCCCTGAAAGGCTTCCCCTTGACTCAGATCAACCTGGTGCACAGAGTAAAGGTAGGTAAGAAGGTACATAGATGTTTCTGAGGATGTGGGCTTCTGTGATAAGGAAGCTTTCGCATAAAGGAGTGGTATTCACAGGACATCGAGGTAGGTGGAAGGTGGGAGGCTGCTTTATGTATTAGGGCCTCTGCAGGATGTGCAAAGCTAAAATGAGGCAAAAATAGGAAAGAAATAGAAAGTCAGGAAATAAGGGCAGATAGAGCTAAAACTCAGCCATGGGGAAGGGAGGGCAGGCTGTTGTTTATCAGGAAAGAACAATAAGTGCTACAAGCAGAAGGGTGGCACAGTCAAATCAGTAGGCAAGGAGGAGGATTCTGACGGTTAAACTGATGTGTTGTTGCACTGACAGATACATTGCTGTTATACAGCAAGCTGTGTTTGGTTTAGACGGCAGGTATGAGATGACTGTACGCCATACAATGCCAAAGTATAAACTTCTCTATTTCTTTGTATAAAAGCTCCAAGGATATCCCAAACACAGGACCCCACATTTCAGATCTCTCTGTTTAGTCTATGTGCTATATTTAATCAAATATGACAAAATATTTGTAAGCACACATTTGTTTTGTCATGTGTGTTTTACTTCTGATCCAAAGCAGAATTAGCATCTCGCTTTCAATGCTCTTTCTTTAACAGAAAAAAAAGAGCACTGTTCTTCAGTGCTGGCCCCATTGTTTGCTAACCTACCACGATCAAGTTTTATGGCCTGGGGTCACTGTAATCCCCAGCAGTCATGTAGTTACTATAGTTTCACTGATAAAACAAGGTTTGCAGGCTACGAAGTGATGGAGCATCTGTTTGTGGCTAGGGTAATTCTGGATGTCTGCGCAGGCCCCAGTCCCATCTCTCAAATTCCTCTGAAAATAGGTTTGGTGACTCTTTGAACCAAGAAATGCCACTTTTCTGCTCACTCAGCTCTTCTTCTTTGCTCATATGCTTCTCAGGGGAGAAGGGCCTTTTGTGTGGTTCTGGACTTAATGTGACTTTGGAGTTTGACGTCGCATATTGAGGGGGAAAAAAAGGTTCCTCAGATGTCTCCTGCTTCTTAAAAAGTAATCTTCCCAGAACAAAGGTTACAGTCAAGCTGGAAACACATGTGAGTAGCAGACTTGATGGATTCAGTGGATGGACTATGGGCACTGATATCACTAGCTCCATACTTAAAAACTCAGTTTCTGGTTTTCCTTCTTTCCAGTTAACCTGCACATGCCTCAGTTTCACCATATGTCAGGCAGGAATAATGACAATTCACACTTTATAAATCACTGGTGGTTCTTAGAAGACAAGATAATACCATATTAATTAGTTTAGGGCAAGGAGAGAGAAAGCCTCAGAGATTACTATCTGCTGGGCTTATCTTCTCACTAGCAGATATGCTATGAGCTTGCTTGGGTTTTTTATGCTTGAGAAAAGGAAAACTCCATCAAAAAGTGTGATGTTACTTACATAAATGCTGCCATGACTGCTGGTGACAGGCTGTTATTTATTAGAAACCTATGCAACTCTTGGAGTTCAGTTTAAGTTGTGCTGATTTCTTGATCTGTTGCTTTAAGTTATGTTTAAATTTAAATTCATTGATTCAAATTGCACCAAGAAGTATGCTCAATTGGCGTGCAATTTCCTCCTACCCGCAGGAGTAAGAGCTTGAAGGGCTCAGTGTGGAGCAAGGTAGGAGTGATGTGATGCATCACTACTTCACATGAAGCCATGCTCAGTGTTGGGCTGGATGTTGGCACAACCCAACCCTCCACCTCTGCCCTGGGACCTGTGGAGGGGGAAGCCAGATGATATCTCCTAATGTTTGTCCACCCTGCAAGGGGAATAAGTCCGTGTCCAGAAGGGTCAGCCCGTGTCAGGCAGCTTTCAGCAGCTCTAAACCCACTCACTGATGGCGTTCATTTACTTTAAGCGCTTTTCCCCTTTCAGAGTCTTTGCTCTTTGTCTGTGGGACCATCCTTTGAGTTTGAAATGCGGAAACTGTTCTGCTCACTTGCCAGGGGAGCTCTACGCTGGATGTAGCAAAAGCAGTTTGGTATCTCCATCAGACTGTCTCCTCTCTGTTGTGTATCTTATCCTGTAAACTCTTCTCAACCTGGAGGCAAAAGCTGAAGTGTCACAAAGCAGGCAGCTGCTTCTTCATAAAACACCTCTGAATCAGTTCCCAGTGGGCATGAAGATGGAGATAACCTGGAAGGCTTGCAGGGGCAGGATCCATTCATCAACTCATGGGTCCTTGCTAATCTGTTTTCATCTCCCAGACACTTTTTTCATCACCTTTACATAATGTTTCAAGCTTCTGGTCAGGCAGGAGGACCATGTTGAGCACTGGATACAGGAGGAAGCTGGGATCCAGGGATATCTGACCCAATTCTTACAATGGCATGCACTTAAGGTGTTTGTGAGCTTGGATTTAAGTGAAGAATGACAGCTATTCTTATTTCCGTTATTGTGAATGCAGTTACTGACACTGCACACTGGACACCTGACAGTCCACAAAGTGGACTGTTGTATGTTGTCACCTTGGTGATGCAGTTCCTTTTCAGTAATAATTACACAACACTAACTGTGATGCAGATATAATTGCCGAATTACTTTTAATATCTTGAGAAAAGCTCCACAATTGCCCTGGGTGCAACAGGAATATGCTGTTTGTCTACAAGACAAATGCAGCATCATTTGTACTCCAGGTAAATGTAGGTGACTTACTGGTTGATGGAGAAGATACTATTGCAAGCTGTGGTGTTCTATGTTCAACATGAGCTTGTGTAGCTCTGAAGGCAAAAGCCTATTTGCTGAGGGTTAATATACTAATCCCTGCTCTTTTGTTTCAGTGTCTTGTAGCTGAGCTATCTCTGGAGGGTGAAAAGTATTTAGGCAAAAGAATGAAAAAGGCTGAGTTTCTCAGTCATAGAGCAGGGCCAGGCTCAGATAGGATGCTGTTGCCTATTGTATCTCCAGGCTGAAGCATCAGGCTGAGGGTGAGGTAAGCTACAGTTTGCTTCATCTCACAGGGCTTGAGGTGTTCTGATTTATAGCTGTGTTCTAAGCACAGAAAATACTCTCTTGTTGCTTATATTTCTCATATTTCTTTCTCCTGTGTCCTCGTATTGTCAAGCCTACTTCTGGGGGGGGTTTGTACATTTGGAGACATGGGGGTGCACTGTTGTTCATGTTTGTCAATTATTTGCTGTCGTGGTTTAAACTCAGACAGCCACGTAGCCGCTCTCTCACTCCCCCTCCCCCTTCTTCCCCTTTGCTCCTAGAGGGATGGGGAGGAGAATCGAAAGAATGTAACTCCCACGGGTTGAGATAAGAACAGTCCAGTAACTAAGGTATAACACAAACCCACTACTGATACCACCAATAATAATAATGACAAGGGAAATAACAAGGGAAGAGAATACAACTGCTCACCACCTGCTGACCGATACCCAGTCCAACCCGAGCAGTGATCTACCCCTTCCAGGTAACTGCCCCCAGTTTATATACTGGGCATAACGTGCTGTGGTATGGAATACCCCTTTGGTTAGTTTGGGCCAGGTGTCCTGTCTCTGCATCCTCCCAGCTTCCCCTCCTCCCTGGCAGAGCATGAGACTCAGAAAGTCCTTGGTCAGAGTAAACATTACTGAGCAGCAACTAAAAGCATCAGTGTTATCAGCTTTGTTCCCAGGCTGAAAGTCAAAACCACAGTACTGCCCCAGCTACTAAGAAGGAGAAAAATGACTGCTACTGATGAACCCAGGACATCTGCCACAACCACGAAGTCTAGAGATGTATTGTTTAGAAACAACCCGCCCATAGCCACCCCTCAAATGAAAGCAGAGTAGCTTACCTCATCATTGGGGTGGAAGGTTCTAAGAAAATCATGGAATAATGTAAGAATTACTAAACTGGGTATCCAAAATGAGATTTGTGCTCAAGTTCATGACAAAAACCCTGTCATTTGGAGTGAAGGCCCTGACAAGCAATTATGTCAATGGTTTGCAAAGCCTGCAAGAGGGCTTAAAAGTGCTATTACATGAGCTCAGGTAGAATCAGGAATGTTTTTCAAAGGGCTTTTGGTTTGGTTTGGTTTTTAGAATCATAGAATAGTTGGGGTTGGAAAGGACCTTAAGATCATCTAGTTCCAAGCCCCTGCCATGGGCAAGGACACCTCACATACTTGCGTTGCATTATTACTCTCTCTGAATAGTTCCTTTGCACAAAAACTGAAGTAAAAGCTTTGTGGTTTGTTCAAATGTTTTCACTTATCTCTTTGTTAAGCAGTTATTTGGTATTTGGTTCCTCTCATAAATTAGTATCCTTCACTAATGCACTCAGGAGGACAGTGGATCCACAGAACAAACACATTAACAGCCTATTAATTATTTATTTTTAGAGAGGCCTAATTTTTGTCTTGATTTTTATTTAAGTAAGAATGACTGTGCTCACAGGACAACAGCTTACTGCCTTCCGCCAGTGACATCTTACTAATGCGCAAGTAGCATGGCAGTGTGTACCAGAGAAGGAGAATGGTTAAGGGCTCTTGACCATCTCACCCTCTGCTTGGCTGCCCTAATGACTTAAAAATGATGCTATTCAGCAACTGCAATCAGGTGAGGATAGCCCTACCAAAGGGCTTAATATGCTACACATAGCTGCACCAGCCTGCCTATAGAGTGAGTGGGTCTGGGGTGTGGCACAATTGAAGTAATAAATATAAGACCACTGGTTATGAGCCTTTGCTTTAACCTTGTTGGGTGAAAACCTACTCTGTTGACCTCAGGATATCACCCATTAATTACAGGAATCTTTTACTTCTGGAGAATGCTGTGCCCAAGCAGAAGAGGAGAAATGGTCAGTAGTTGGTGGAATTGTCCATCCCTGGATAATCAGGGCAGTCTTTTCATTTAATTCTAAATTTCCCTTCTCTATGCAGCCTCCTGCTGAATTCCTCTAATGACATCAGTCATGGTCGGTTTTCTTGTAAACAATTGTGCTTTTGTGTTTCAACCCACAGTTTTGTGTTGAAGTATGAGAAAGATGAAGGAATGTATGAAAGAACTATGCAAGACCATGAGGACAGAAGGGAACTTCCCTCTGAAACTATGAGAATCTCAGAGGCATGAAAGGTACATTGCATCCAGGGTTAAGTTGTTTAAGTAAGGTTTTTTCTCTCAGCAGTTTTTCTATCATTAGTGACAGATACCTCTTGACAAAGTTCAGGCCTTGGAATGCTTTTGGATACAGATGGTCCTAAATGTATGTCTTTTGTTTGTCGTTCGGCCATGACTCTTGCTGAAATATAGTCAACATGTGAATACATGTGATGTGTGCTGTACCAGCTAGGCTTGGCATCTGCAGTCTGTCCTCCAGCATAATTCAAGTCTGTAATGCTTTTTGCCAAGCCTGTTGGCTCATTCTTCTTGTTTGTGTTTGCTGTAAAACTATCTAAGGGACTTCTGTGAGCTGAGGTTAGCAGTGTGGGTTTTCCTCTCCTCCACTCCCACTGCCAGGTGCTCCAGAGGTTCTGATCCAATTCCAAGTTTGCTACAGCACAGAGACTTTATCAAAAGAAAGCATGATGTATGCAAAGTGTATTGAAATGAGGTTTGACTTTCTGTGATATCAAAAAGAACATTAAACCAGAATTTAATATATCCTGGGAAATCGTATTTCACAATCTAATCCCTGGAGCCCTTTTGTTTTTAATATGAGGATCAGAATTCTGATCTCTCATGGTTTGCCTAAACTTTTTTATGTTAAATGACAGTAAGTTAATAAGTGGGTGGTTCACTACTGTTCTGCAGGCTAACACTGGCTAAATGGGAAAGCTCTTGGTATAAGATAAACAGCGAATTTAAAACAGTAAAACTAAGTCAGTGTAGCCACATCTTGTAGACATTCCTGCTTTGGTATTAAACTAGAAGATATTATTTTAGCTTACTATTTATGAAGACTTTTAAAGTAAATAGTGAGTCTTACCCTGTCTTATCCTGGAACAAAGGTTTAGCCGTGTGAGAGAGTTATGATGTTAATGCCTCTGTAGCTGCTTGGCCATCTTGGTAGGACTGTTTAAAGATTTTGAGGCAAGGAGAGCTACTGGAACTGTAGCCAAGTGACATAGTGAAAAGCTGACATGTGCTAAAAGTGCAGTGACTCCTGATAACATGCGACAGTGAGGAACAATGGAGTGGGCAAGCTTGATAAGAGTTTCCAGTAGCTTTACACTGAGGGAAAGGATCTGTGGTAGCCACACAGAGAACTGTTTGCCACAGCCTGATGAAATGGCAGCTTTTGTGGAATGAAAGGAAGGGAGTAGATGCCTTTGGCCCAAGCCAGCAATGGGCTGCTGAAGGCAGGCTGGAATTATCACACTGGGACACTGCAGCAAGTTTCACCTGTTCCTCATGCAAGACTCATGGTAATGATGGTTGTCAAAGAACATCAGATAAAGGTGATGTTAGTATAAATGCTAATATGGCTGTTTCTAAGGTCTTCTTGAAATATTAGTAGAAGTACTCATGTAAAAGAGTTTATACTACACTTGCCCTCATGAGGAGAGTGTAGCATCTCCTGTGGTAATACAGCATGACTACATTAGCATTGTCAAGTGACACTGTATGGGATTGATAATAAGTTCACATATTTTGCCTAGATATGAACCATGCAACCCTGCTTGAAATAGCAGCTAGTTAGAGTTAAGTCTTTTGAGGGGTTTCTTTAAGGAGAAAAAATGATAGATGGATGATAATATTTGGTATGTCTTGGATTCACGCAGATTGCAAACAATACCTATAAATCCCTCAATATGCTGTGTACCAATCAGCAGGAGAAAGAAGTTTCTTGGCTGACTGTTCATTTTCCAACCTAAGCCTGTTTCCTGTGGGCTCTGTTAGGTTGTTGTTTTTCCTTCCCAAAGTGTTGCCACAAATACTTCTTCACTGCCTATTGATTATTGTGCTTTGCTGGTCCTCTTTCTCACACATGCAAGGCTCCAGTAAACTGCATGCAGCCTCCAGCTTTGATCTCTTCTTCCTCCACCTTACACACATGCTTTTGCATTTAAACCTCATGGAAAACTCCTCAGGCCATCTGGCTTGATTCCTATTTAGGACTTTTTCATACAGAACGTTTTGCTCGTGGTTCCTATCACCCAAATTTCCTATCTCATTAAACACTATAACTGTTCAATCTGTCTGTATTGGCAGTGCAGTCAGTAGCTTCTGTGGGCACATCAACTGTGCAGTAGCATAGTGTAACTGCTCAAGGTAAAAAGAGGTGAAAAATTCAGACCATAGAAACACTTGAAGACCAGGCAGAGAAGTGTAATGTCCTTGGTTAGGGTAGGGCAAACATATAAGAGCTGATCTTTTATAGAGACTACATTGCAACAGTTTGCAACCAGTTTATAATTTACCAGAGCAAACCAGTATTGCACATGGGTATGAAAAATGATGGGCATTTAGGAAACTTTCAGGTTCTCTGCACTGCGTTGTGGGATGGAATATAAAGGTCCAGTGCAGCTCCATATCTGCTTCTCGATCTGCTGTTACATATGTATAGAAATGTTATAGAAAGACTGTGATACCAGAGGACTCCAAGGATGAGTGCCCATGCCATGGTGCTGTGTATTGGCTGACACTGCAACTTACATCAGCAGAGAAAAAGGGGGGGGGGGGGAGTTGCATTATAAAAAGTCCACCAAAATATTTTCCATGGCTTTTTTTTCTTTTTCAAACTGCCTTAAGAAGGTCTAAATTCTATGAAATTGGCAGGTTTAAGTGTGACTCAACTCATTGCTTTCATTTTTGCCTTTTGGCAACCTTCAGTAATTCCAAATGTTATTTCTCCAACCACATGGAAAAATTCTTATTAAAATAGGAGGGTGGGAGAGAGAGAGGGAGAGAAACTGTTCTCCTGCATTTGGTACTTTTTAAAGCAATGATGATGTTGCATAGACAGTGCTCATATGCAGCAGGCACTAAGACTGACTGGAGGCATGCCCAGGAAGAGACAGTCTCAAGATAAAAGGCCCTGTGTTATAGGGAAGAAATGAGAAGAAAGCCAAAAGCAGCTTGTTAGTTCAGTAAAATGGTGTTCTGTCATTCCAGGACTCATTTGTTGGGAATTGTGAGGGCAGGACAAATGGGTAATTTACCCTGAACCCACTATATTGAAGAAGCTTGGAGAACTACAGTATCATGTCAAAGAGAGAATGAACATTTATCTTGCCTTGTGACCACAGAGGAACATATAGTTAACTCATAAATAATGCCTTGCTCTGAGAAAGGAAAAAAGGTTCATGTCTGTTTGGATGGTGTGCTTTTAGAGCATGTGAATCCACTTTGCTTGGCTCACCTAGCATTGCTCACCTTGGGGAGAAATGGAGAAAACACTTTCTAATTTAGTATAGGATATAAGATGTTTGTGTTGTGATGCTTTGCAATGTGAGTCCAGCCTTTCCTTCTGCATTTTTGAAGTCTCCTTCAGGATCCAGAAATTCCAGAGGTCTGAACTAAACCACTTCTGTGCTAGAGGAGCTAAAGAGAAACTGCAGCTCTCAGCCCAAGGTGAAAACAAAAAGTGATGGGCTGAATCACACAGCAAGAGTGCCCATTGACCAGATGGGATAATCCTTGGCTGAGCAAAGCTGAGCTCCCATGCTCACCTCCCACCAGGGAAGATTCCCGTGGCATGTTTACAGCCCTCTAGAGCCAACCTGCACTTTGTACCATCATTGGTGGCTTTCCTTTCCAACCCAGGAGAACACTTGAAGGCTTAAGCAATAAGATTAGGACCTTTCACATTTAGTAAAATAATAAATAGGGCATAAAAAATCACCCACTCTCTCTGAGCTATCACACAGAGTACCAAATCTTATTAGCAAAAGCTGCTCCAGTGAATACACGTATAGCAGCAGACTTGGGACAAAGCACCCAGAAGGAAAAAGCAATGTGCCTTTGAGAACTCCTAGTTTTCCCTCCTAAATGCAGCTTTTACTTAAAGGACCTCACTGACACCTCCTTATAAGACCAAGTTTTGGAAATTTCTCACTCTTGGGGTGGGGAAAAAAACAAACCCTTTCACTGTGAAAACAGAGGCTAGCCGCAATCTCGTTGATTGCCTGGCCATGACTCACTTTGTTTTGCTGATGCTGCCTTTTTCTCTTCTTTCTTTTTTTTCCACAGTGCACAAAATGCAGTAAGATAGTGCTGGAAGAAAGAGAAGAGCTTTCTGTCTGTAGGTGGTTCAGTACTGAAAGCCCAGAGAGGAGGAAAAAAAAAGACTTTTGTGAGATGTCGTTTGTTGGTAAAAGTGAGAACTGTTACTGGAAAATATTTTGTTTTGAGATTAGTTGGTGGTAAGCCATGACTAATGCTCATTGAGCCAATATGTGCTCATGTTTGAGTTACCAGGTCCCCCTTCTGCCCCCCTTGCTTGTTTTATGTAGCTGATGGAGCCTGCTAAAACTCATACTGTAAAGTCTTTGGCTCAAGGACTACTTCAAGATTGGTTGCACATTGCTTAATGCAGTGGGAGCCTTGGCTCAGGACTAAAAGCTTTGGGCATTAGGATAGCAAAAATAGTAAATTCCATTGTGGCTCTTGGTTGTGCTGACCTTTGCAACACATCTGGGTCACTTCAGTTTTGGGACTCTGGGGACCCATAGCTGATGTTGGGTTTCTTTTAAGGAGTGGGATCCAAGTCTCCAGCCATGTTCATTGTGAAGTTTACAAAATGGAAAACAATTGTTGAGTCAAGTCCAAGACATTTTCTGGCTCGGCTAATCTTGTGTTCAGCATGGTCACAATTAAATACACTCAGTATTGGTTTTAGGGGCTTAGTGGGATGTATTGTGTTAGAAGCAAGAGAAAACAATGCATTTATTACTGTTTTTTGTTTTATTTTAGGAATTTGCTTATTTGGACTCCTCAGGTTTTGTGTATAACCCTGAGGATCATCTTGCAGAGCCAGCACTGATTGCTTTACTTTTCAGTAGAAATAAAACCTAGGGAGAAGGCTACACATAGCTTCGCTTTCCTTCAGGTATTCCAGAGAGAAGTTGCCTTGCTAAGCTCCATCTGGCAAATTAGCACAAACCTCTGTCCCTAGATGATGGGTGATAAGACACTCTGAAGGGAAGTGACGTGATAATGCAACGGCTAACAGCAAAGAAGTGCTTGCTCTTGTGCTGGCTCTTAGTGGCCTGTATTGGACCTGGTTCAGACAGGGCTACTACAGTCCGCAGCAGCTACAAAGTTATAACAGCACAGGTTTTCTGGAGCGCATAAAAGCCTGCTGGAAGGATTCACCTCAAAGGAACAGAAACATGCTTGGCAACATTGCCTCTAACTCAGGTTATTCCCTTCTGTGCATTGTAGGGAGACAACACAAGAAGTACGCTGCTTGAAAGGAGTATCTAAAGAAGCAAGTGTCCATATGGAAAGGATTGATTTTGCTCTGTTTCTAGGGCACTGCTTTGAAGAGGTGTTTGTGTATCTTGATGACATAAGTTAAAATAAACTGTTAAAATTGTGGTGTTTCCAACTCCTATTGCATGAGACGAGATAGTACACTGAGTAAGTCAAATGTGTCTACCAAAACACTGAGCCAACCAGACAGGCAAAAGCTGACAGTGTTGTAGCTGACAGTACGTTTTCCCTACCGGTACAAACACTTGTAATCTTTATCGAACTGTGTGGATATTTTACACTATGAGGTGTTAGACAAAAGTCCAGATTTTACTGAGTTCCCACCATTTAAAAAGATCCTTCCTAGAGGGAAGTTTAAGAAGACTCCAGTGTACAGTCCTGTTGGCTGGTTGAATTCTGTTAAAGAACACACATTTGGCCTACTCTAGTTCCCCCTGTATCTCTGTGCTTGGTTTGCAGGTAGCTGTTTGCTTCAATAGCAACCCAGAAGAAGCATCACTTGGTGATTAAGGAGTAACCACTAAGTAGCTGGCCATCATTCTTCTGTTTGGTTTGTCATTTGGGTTGTTTTTTCCTCCAAGTGCTAGCAGAGTGTGATATCTCTTCCCTGTGTACAAAGCAACTGTAGGCAGCAACTTCTCAAGTAGATAAATGGCTTGACTGGAGAAGAACATTTTGTAATTTACAGGATATGGCAAAGTTCTTTGTGTCTTTTGTTTCTGGGAAGTAATAAAGGGAATGGCAACATCTCCCTCATGCAGTAAGGGTAAATAGGTAATGTGCTATCTTTAGACTCTGGTTAGATTATAAAAATCAATATTGTTTTACTTAAAACCATGAAGTCACTTCCTAACTGCCATCTAAGATTCATCTGAGGAACGAAATGCTGAGCATGCTTGGGTTTTCTTCCACAGGGGAAATTGCCATAGTTTATAGGTGAAGAGGTAGGAGAATCAATAGGGCCAAGCACAAAAAGATATTAAATTGCATAACGTGGAGCCTAAAGGTCCCAGAAAGCCTGTGGCAGATCAATCCACCCAAAGGGACAGGACTCTATTTCTCTCCTTCACGCAGCTGTCCTTATTCTTGCATATGTAGAATACTGATCCCCATTTCTTGTGGTTTATACAAAGTCAGCCATAAATCATGCAATTGCTCTCTCACACCTCCCTTTTTGCCCTCCCCCTGCTCCCAGAGGGATGGGGAGGAAAATCAAAAGAATGCAACTCCCACAGGTTGAGGTAAGAACAGTTTAGTAACTAAGGCATAACACAACTCACTACTGCTACCACCAATAATAATAATGATAAAGGAAATAACAAGGGAAGAGAATACAACACCTCACCACCCGCCAACCGATAACTCGCCCCCCCCCCCCCCCCCCCTCCCAGCCCAACCGAGCACTGACCAATACCTAGTCCAATCCCGCAGCCCACTAGCCCTTCCAGGTAACTCTCAGTTACATCCTGGGCATGACGTGCTGTGGTATGGAATATTTCTTTGGTCAGTTTGGGTCAGGTGTCCTGTCTCTGCTACCTCCCAGCTTCCCCTCCTCCCTGGCAGAGCATGAGGCTCAGAAAGTGCTTGGTCAGTCTAAACATTTGAGCAGTAACTAAAAACATGGGTGTTATCAGCACTGTTCCCAGGCTGGAAGTCAAAAACACAGCGCTGCACCAACTACTAAGAAGGAGAAAAAATGACTGCTACTGCTGAACCCAGGACACCATTGCAAAGTGGAAGGACCATAAAGAAGTTGGATTAAATGCTAGAGATATTTTGTAAGTGATAAGAATGTAGCCAGTATACAGACAAATGTCATAGGGAGAGACCTAGCCCTCTGAAAGCCTCTTTCAAGTCTAATTTCAACTCAACAATGAGTTACACAGAAACTAGTGTTATCAAATACTGAGTATGGAAGAGAGATGGCAACTTAAAAGTTGCTTTAGTTTCTACCTTCAAGGGGTTCCTGCCAGAAATTGGATTGTCTGAAAGCGATGTGACTATTTCTGGCAATGATTTTCAAATACTTGACATTTTCAGTAGTTTTCAGCTGACTCAGGCAGAGAAGTTTTAATTATGAAGGTGTGTAATGGTAGCAGGGGAAGCACCATGCAGCAGTGGAAAACCACTCCAGCTTACAGTGAATGTAAATCAGAACTCTTTAAACTGAAGGAGAAAAAAGCAACACTCGGGACTGCCTGTGACTGCTATAAGGCTGAAGTTTTACTTCCATCATCCCTGGGAGCAGATGAGTCTGGTTAGAGGCAAGATTGTGACTTGACAGAAAGAATGAGAGCAAGAGTGTGTGAAATGGAAGATGAAGAATAGTTCTCTCTGGTCAGTCTCTCTGGGGCCAATGGAGTTGTTGAGCAGGGGCTGAATGCTGAGACTTGCAGGTTCATCATTTCACTGCTATTTGTTGGCTGTCCTTTGCAGGACAGCACATCCAAGCTGAGGTTATGCACTTGTACCTCCAGCAGGGACAGAAGGAATATGAAGAAGGGTTGAAAACTGAGCTCTACTTTGGAACCTTTGCCTAATTGGGAATGTAATAATAACAGTATAAGAACAGATTCTGTAGTTCTGCCTCTGACCATGGTCAGTAATGAGCTAAAAGAACAGGACAGAGTTAGTGATGCGTTTTAGTGTACTTCCCTAGTTTTCAGTAGTGTACTACATTCTGGAGCCAGAGGTGGTATCCTCAAGATTAGTAGCCCTTGATGGATCTCTTATGTGGCTTTGAGCAGTTGCTTTTGGGCCCTTTTCAACCCAATCAATCTGCAGTATCCTGTGGCAATGTGCTCCACAGCTGAATAATAACCAGTGCAAGAAACAGTCCTTGTTTGCTTTCAGAGTAAACTTCTGATAGTTTCATTGAGTGTGCCCTTGCTTTTGTATTATTTCTCTCTGCAGTAAAAAATGGGATGCATAAATACCCCAATCTGGCTTTACCATGTGGCTTTCCAAACAGATTACTAGTATTTCAAAGTGTTTGTCAAACACTTCCAGAAGGCCGGTGATGTCCATCTATTGTGTTGGCTGTGTGGTGGGATATAGCAAGGGTGATGGGACTTATGGCTGCTCACACCTGCAGGTCCTCATGAGAGAAAAGTGAGTTACTCTTCGGGTCTACCTTTAAAGCAGTTAGGCTGACTGCTTAGGTATCGTTATGTGTAGTTGCGAGAGGGAGATGTGGACCTATAAGAGGCTGTGGTATGACTCAAGTTTTGCACTGTGCAGGTAGGATCATAAACTAAATGAAACCAGCATCTCCCAGAAATCTTGGATCTGAGTAGGTAGTGACCAATACAGCTCATCCAAAATTTGCAGCTGTGTCTGATCTATTTGTAAGAGGAAACAACTCAACATGATTAAGAGCTTTCAAGATCAGACCCATAGTACTGTGCTACTAGTAAATTATTTAATCTGCGTACAAGATTTTCATTGCTAGAGAACTACACTGGAATAACTGCTTCAGTGATCTCTGACTAATACTATTGCTTTTTATGACAGTCAGTGTAGATCTTCCTGTTTACTTTCCTGACCAACAAGTCAGACAAGTAACCTTTTAGGAAATAGTGCAGGTCACTTCTGAAGCATACCTCACTGCGTGGAAACCTTTTTGCTGGGATGAATGATATTCTTAGACATTCATGGGAAATAGGCAGCAATAACCCTGACAGGAGGTGTTGGCAGAATGAAGTGTGAATAGGAAGCGATTAAAGATAAAAAGCAATCTCAGGAGTTACCTGTAGCTCTCTGTGTGATTATAGATGTGGCTTGAACAGGTCATAACACAACATAACACCTGCTGACAACAAATGAATTAGGATCCAAAGTTCAAGTTAATTCCTCTCCCAGGCTGGACCACTATTGTATGACTGAGCTGATCCCACTGAATAAAATACTGTTCAGCTTGGACTGTGACAGAAACAATGCTATGTGTCAAGAAAACCTTAGTGACTCCCAGATTAAGCTTCCAAGACATTTAGCATTAAAACCTTAACTTCATGTCCATTATAATTATGCAGTGAATGAAGCAGGAGCCTAGGCAAAACCAGTGTATGATCATGTAGTAAGGACTGCCTCATAATGACAAGGGAAGCAGCTGATGGTTGCATCATCCACCTTCATTAGTGTATTTCCCAACGACTATGAGCTTTGTGGGTTGCTTTTTTTTCCCCATGATTTTTAGTCCCATTGGCCAACTTTCTTCCAGATGTGGTGTAAATTTGAAACAATGCTGTATATACTCTCTACTACAGAAGATCCTGCATATTAGCTATGTGATTATCAGGGTATCATTGGCTGTATCACTTTTTGATTTATTGTAATTTGCCATGCATTCTCATTTTTGTGGATTAAGGAATATGTGTGAAAAACTTCAGCTACGTATTTTGTGCATGTTATCTTCTTCCATTTCTACACATAAAAATCCTGAAGCCTTGGGCTTTGGGAAAAGAGTCTAAAAAGATTAAATCATGAGTAATTCTTAGTGTTTTAATGGAGCTCTCTGAAGATACTCTTCCAGTTTACTGTTTGGAATTGATATAGCTCCACATCAGTTATGTATCCTCAGCCTACACCACTCTGACCTGTGTTCAGAGAAATCTTCTAAGTTAGTGCAGAAGAGATGTTTTCACCGGGGGGAGCAGGATGTGCAGGCCTTGCATGGGGCATGCTCTTCCTGCAAATAGATAACCTTTGCCTGAGACCTGTCATTTTACATTTTAAATGATGTGTCAAGAGGTGAGTGGACTCCCTGGTGTAATTAGAACATGCATATGTAGCGAGTTCACAGGTCTGAATCTGAGCACCCCTACATCAGTGGTGGTAGTGGTGACAGGGTGAGGTGGAGGGAGATCACATGCTCAGTATCAAAACCCCTTCATGGTCAGGTCTGTCTCTGGTCCCTGCTTTCAGATGGAGAGTGATTACCACTCTCCCTTCTTTATTCCTGCCCTTTTCTTTCCTCCTTGTGGCTCCTTTGTGTTTGCCTTTGTTGCCTGGTCTCAGCTTGCTCAGGCGTTTCAATTGTTTGCCTAGGTTTAATCTTTTTTGAAAGATCAGTCTTGTGCTAAAGAAGGATGAGCGCTGTCTCAAACAGTGCCATTCTGCAGTCTGTGAAGGTGTGTGGTGCTCCTCATTAGTTAGAGCAACCCAATTTACCAGGACCAGAATGCAATACTTATGCAAGTCTTATGTAAAATACTCAGCAGAACAATTTAGACATAATCACTGAGGCAAGAGGGTGTTTCCAGGATGTACCCACTGTTCTTAAAATATGAGCTCGACAGCATTAGGTAAGCACAAGGAGTAGATCAGTTAGCTAAGCAGTTTTCTTTGTTGATGAGTCTCTCTAGGGCACTGCCCTGCCTGTGATGAAAAGAGACTGAGCTCCCATCTTTCAAACTGCTGCAGAGAAATGTGCTTAGACACCAGAAATGTTGCTGCTTTCTGTCACCTGGAGAGGGAGTAATTGTTTGGGGGACACATGATTTTCAGTTCAAATTCCAGCTCCTCCCTGGGTAGGTCTGTTTACTCTAAACTGTTGGGTGGGTTTGCGTCTAAGGGCACTTAGACGCACACACAGATGGCAAACAGGTTTGACTTGACTGAGGACTTCACTGTGGGGAGATTGGAGGCAAATTGCAAAGCACCAGCAAATGAAAGGTACAAAAATTGAAGCAGCCTAGTTATGTTTAAAATGTGCTAAGTGTATCCAACCTTTTGTTTCCTTTACTCACCCCTTTGAGGGGAAAATGGCTTAAGAGGAAAAGAATAGCTAGGCTGCCCCCAGTAGATGCATACCTTCTCCCAGGCTTTATGTAGTGCTTCCCTGTGTTGTTTATCTTCCGCACTGCACAAAGCTAAGAGACTTTATCCGTGGAGCTGTCAATTCTGAGACGGACGGGGACCATCAGAACAAGAACTAAACTATTTTATCAGAGTTTCTAATATTAAATGATACTGCTCAGTCATGCTTTCCAATTGTTTTATTATAGATAATGCACATATGTCCTTTGAAAACACAGAAGAGTAGCCACAAATCCTTTAATTGCTCATGAAGTTAAAATTTCCTTTGCCAGCACCTTTCAAACAAATTTTTCTGCATTGTTTTTAATGTTACATAAGAATAGCTCTTACAGATGTAACCCAAGTATCTGAATATATGCTGCTTTAGAAGGCATCTTTCACCATTCTCTCATCATCTTTCACCAAATATTTCTGAGGTGAAGAAATGGGAAGAAGTCTACAGAAAAAGGTGACTTCTGACTCACATCGTCAGAGTTTGTAAAGGCCCTGTTCGCACTAGCCCTGCCAAATATGTGCTATTGAAGGTTTTGCACTGCTTTGAGTGCTCAGTGGAAGCTGTTCTGAGAAGGGCTCCCATGTAAGCATCAGGTTATGGAAGCTGGTCTTTGAGCACAGCTCAGAATCCAAACAGCATTTGACAAAACAGTGGACTGTTGACTCCAAGCCTCATATGTCAAATGATGGGTTGGACAATGTTCTGCTGTCAGATGTGAAGCGAAAGAGAGACAACTTCTTCAGTTAAATGTACATGGCATGTGAAATAAAATGAGATGGGAGACAGCAAGGGAGACAACACTCGTTATTGATGTGAATTGTACAAAGCAACAAAAGTATTGAAGGCCATCAAAAATCCAGACAACTGAAGCCAGCTGAGTAGAAGGTATGTTGGGTAAAGCTATGCTGTCCAATGTAAGATTTCAAATGGGTTTGCTTCAGGTGTGTTCAGGGTCTCTGTAGCAGCCTTCATTCCTGGCTGATGCGGTACTGACAGTTCTTCTTGGTTTTTTGCTGCAACTTCCTCTGTGAAAGGAAAAGTGAATACCAAAGATGGTCTCTTTGGGAGGGACAGGAGATAGAAGCTCTTTCTTTCTGCAGTGCTGAAGTGCTGAGTGCTGCTTTAAACTAGAAACCACTGAAAGGGGTGAGAGCAGCTCAGGGTTCATTTCTCACACATCTGACACCCAAAATCAACCTAGAAAATGAGCACAGGGAGCTGGTGTTGCAGGCAATTCACAGGTCCATCCAGGCCTTTCCTATGTACTTTTTTGCTCCGCTGTGAACACGCTGCCCTGTTTTTTTTGTGAGGTATCTACTGAAATTTAGTGACACAAATAATGCTTTTTTTTTTTATTGGCAGAACCAACATCTAAGACATTTGTTACTTTGTGGGAAAAGAAGGAAATGCTAATTTATAACTTCAGCAGGTCACTGCTGATTTTGAAAACCGTGTCCTTTAAATGTTTCTATTAGAGAAAAATCGGTATCTATTGCCCAGGAACATTACATCCAGCAGTAAACCTAGAGTTTCCGCTGAGGAAATGGAGGCTCTTCTCCTGAAGAAGCCCTTCTTTTTCTCTCCCACAGTACATATAAAAGCCATACAAAGCCAGCTGGATTAGAAAGCACAGCACCATTATCAATGGGCACCCTTGTTTGTGTCGTTGAGAAGAGACTCTTAGTTAAGAAAGAAAGAAATGCCTCTCCTGTAATCGCCACTAAGAAGGAGACCCAGTGAAGTTTTTGTGTTTTAAAAGGGGAGGAGACCCAGTGAAGTTTTTGTGTTTTAAAAGGATTTCACAAGAAATGTTTTGGACTCTGGGATTAGTTGATGTTCTCTCCCCTACATTGCTACTTGATCTTCCCTCCCCTCCACCCCCACTTGATCTTTAAGGATTTGCCCAAGTCTTGGGTTTTTCCTGGGCTTGTTAACTCTGTTGTCATTTCTTTTTCAGCCAAGGGTGTAAAGAAATCCTTTAGTGAGAGCCACTCACCGGGCATTGAATGCAAGTGGACCCAGCAAGGGAGTTGCTCCCAAAGGGGCTGACCCCTGACTCCCAGGTGGGGTGGTCACTCATCTTCTGCCTCCTTGCTGAGGCAAGATGAAGGTTCCAAAAAGTGTTTTCTCCATGCTCACTGCTCTCCCTCTGTGCAGTGAAAGGCAGTGCAGGAGATGGGCTCTGTGTTAACACAGCTGCTCTTCTGCAAAATTGGGGAAAATTATAAAGTAGGTAAAATATCAAAGGATATGGTAACTGTTATTGAAAGGAAACTGCAACCTCTTTGACCACCAAAAGGGGCTTGTCTGCTTTCCCCCTCTATAATGTTCAGAGCTTTAGGGGTTTTCCCTGCACAGCAGTGGTGCTTCCTTTCATTGCCAAAGTTTCTGTTATAGATGGTAACTCTACCCAGTCCTGATGGATGTCCTGTGCTGGTGATGGCAGAGAAAGGTTTCAAGAGAGTTGCTTGCACAAGCTTTAGCTGCTGCATGAGTTGAACGCATTTGTCTTGTCTGGGAAGTTTCAAGCAACTTATTTGCAATGCAAAACACAGTAGGAAAAACAGTAGGAAAAAAGCAGCCAAAACTTAAACTGAAAGCTTACTTGTAACAGAGGTCAGATTGCGTGTAACTGGCTAACATGTAGATGAGTACCACTGAGTTATGCAGATTAACTCTGCTTTTGAGAAAATGGGTTAAATACTGTGATATTCACAGTTTTACCCAGTCTTTGAAATCCTGGCTGTTTCACAAAGCAGTCAGCTGCATCCTTTTTTATCAGGTTATCAAGAGCTTGGATCAATTCATGATGAATAAGCATCCAATCTGCTCTACTGAAAGGTCTGTCCATCGTTACAGTGTACCACAGGTTTTCAAGAAACAGCTGTGGAGAAGGAAGCTTTCCCTTCTAGCTATTTAGTTTTTCATTCTCATTGTTGGAAGGCAGCATCAGCTCAGAGTCAGTTTCAGTGACGTGCTATATTTTCTGTGAATAAACTGGATGGAATTAGACAAAAGTCCACTGTGTTAAAGCATTGCACCTTAAAATGAGATTTCCCAGCAGGTCCTATGAATTAAGGTCCAGTGGAACTAAGATAAATGCCTGGCATACAATGAATAGGGGAAGAGTGATATTAATTATATTGTGCATATGGAAGTAAATACACTTTTGACTTATGTGCAAATACAAGCTTATAAAAGTCAGCTTTTTGCTTCCTGGGTAGTAATTAGTAGTTGATTTCCTGTAAACATGTATGGTAGAGGAATGTTTAAGAGGCTTTATAAAAGGAGCAGGCTGTAGCAGCTGTATAGAGGTATTTGGCAAGGTCTCTGCATTAAAGGTCAGGCAAATAGGAGAAGTTGTGTAAAAAGCTGGCAAGGAGCAGGGGTAATCAAAAGGGCAGGTGATCTGCAGTAAGCATTGAAAGAGGAATGCCTTTAGAATTAAGAATATGGGAGACTTATGCCTTTTTAGTATCTCCTTTGTCACTCCTTCTGGACAGACCGGTTTTTTTCACCAAGCTGTTTGTAGGTGATAAAATGCGCAGTCAATACAAGCAGCCTTAAACCCCTGAGCCACTGGGAAACACAGAAAGGCTACGGAGTGCATTTCTCCACCACTGGCAGATGCCAAGGACTCAACAAACTTACTTTTTGCCCTGGCTTTCCACCAGGTATTAGATGAGGTTCAGATTCTCCCTGTTGGTTGTCAGGGTCCTTGCTGGCCCAGACTAAGCGTTTGCTTCAGCCTGCTGAGAGCTCAAGGGGGAGAGCTGCAGCTCGCATTTTCACTCCTTGGCTGCAGAGGAACCTTTTTCAGTCAGGGTCAGATTGCTGAGGGCCAACCGACATGTTACAGTTGACTGTGTCTCTTTACTGTGGACATGGGGTGCCCTGTCCTCGTTTTATTGCTCCTCTCCCCTGCTCTCGGCTGCCTACTCCCCTTGGCCAGCAACAAGTCTGGTACTCGTCAGGCTCAGAGTGAAACGGATTCAACTCTCTGGCCTGGAAGAAAATGTGCTAAAAGAAGTGAATTGTTTGTTCCTGGGTTAATGAACTGAATCAGCTCAGTGAAGGCTCTGATGAACATTAGTTTGATGCAAGAGAAAGGGTGCGTTAGCATGACTGGGATAGAGAGAAGAAAGGGTATGGCTGGAGTGTGGGATGTTCTACTTCTGGCAGTGATGGACTGTAAGAGTGACTCAACTCTGACATGTAACATCCCCAGGAGGGTTTTAATATGGGACTGTGAAACAGCAACTCCCTTTAGCAGAAGCTGTGCCATTGCCTGTCATTGTCATAAACAGCCAGTGGTATGTGAGTTAAACGAGAGGTTACTGTGGATAAGTAGGACTCCCAAGTTCATTCAGAGGGAGAGCAAAGCACACGTGACATATGTTGGCCACACTGTTGAATACATGGCTGCAAGTCATTCTGGCACTGTAAAGGTGATGGTCTTACCAGAACCTACTGCGGGGGGGTGGGGAGGGGAGAATAAGTAACCATGATGAAGGGAGATTTATCCCCAGCCTCCTAATGACCATAATGAAAGCACTGTCCTCCCAGAGAAGAAATACGGTGTCTCTAGAACATGATGAAAAAGTGTTAAGCATAGATTAACTTACTTAGACTGGGCTTTTGGGCTACTCCAGGGTTCTCATTTATTTTGGTTCTGAAAAGCATTTATTATGGCTTTATTAAGGCTCGTGTGACAACATTTTGGAAGCTCTGCTTCATATCAGCCATCTAAGTTCCTTTCAGTTGTGCTGTGCTGGAGGTCAGGGCTGAGACCTTTGCCTGACAGGGTGACCCAGGAATTTAGGCAGAGAATTATATCCTAATGTATGAAAGTATGAAGGTGAAAGTTTGCATTTCATGGTGTGTTCACAGCTCCAATGAGTCTCAACAATCAGGTCTCTTAACAAAATCAGTAGTAAGTAGTGCAAGTAGAGGAAAGTTTTTTGTCTTTTTCTCTTGTAATTTCATCCCCATCTTGCATGTATTTTTTCCTGTTGCCCTCTATTGTTCAAAGTCTAAAGTTAACAAAGAATGAACATTTTGCTTTACTTGGAAGGTTTTCTTTGCTCACAATGGAAGCTTGAACCATTTTCTAAGTAATAAAATCCTGTAGACCATGAATTATGGAAGTTCAGATGTGTGTGTGACTGCGGGATACCCTTCCTTCCGTCCCAGCTTGCACTTAGTGTTATTGACATGCTTTCCAAGACCTCTGTGCTTTGTTTGCAGCTCTCTGTGGTCTTTGGAATGCTTCAGCCCTGGGTTGGCTGCACAGAGTGGTGCGGATTCCTTACTCTTCCTTGGAAAGGCTCTGGTACAGTGCAAAATGACTATGATGATGCAGTCTGTGGGCTTGGGTTGCCTCTACCTGAATAAATCAGCCTGTTGGTATGAATTTGCCATCTAAGACTGTGAAATGGGACCTGAGGACATCACATGTTGCAGTGTCACCCTTCAAACAGCTAGCAGATTGCCTGCTGAAATAAAACAGAACATCACACAAAGGTGTCTCAGCCTCAGGTGTATTGGAGAAGAAAGGAACTATGCATTTTTGCATTGGTCACTCTTCAAGGGACAGCCCTTAAACTTCAGAAAACAAGCATGGTTTTGTTCATTTTAATAAACCAGCCCATCTCCAATATTCTTTCAACTTGTAACATTTATTGGTATAACTAAATAACTGGAATGCTTAGGGTAGAGACATTGGAAAGAGCCAGATACCACACCATTGTCCTTGATAGTAATTTATAGAATCATAGAATGGCTTGAGTTGGAAAGGACCTTAAGATCATCCAGTTCCAACCTCCTGCCATGGGCAGGGAGGCCTCAACTTAACCATGTCGCTCAAGACTCAGTCCAACCTGGCCTTGAATACTGCCAGGGATGAAGCATTCACTACTTCTCTGAGCAAGTGCCTCACTACCCTCACAATAAAGAACTTCTTCATTATATCTAACCTGAAATTCCCATGTTTCAGTTTGAACCCATCACCCCTTGTCCTATCATTGCAGTTCCTGATGAAGAGTCCCGCCCCAGCATCCTTGTAACCTCCTTCAGATACTGGAAGGCTGCTATGAGGTCTCCAAGCAGCCTTCTCTTCTTAAAGCTGAACAGCCCCAATGTTCTCAGTCTGTCTTCATATGGGAGGTGCTCCAGCCATTGATCATCCTCATGGCCTCCTCTGGACTTTCTCCAACAGCTCCACGTCCTTTTTATGTTGAAGACACCATCACTGCACACAGTGCTACAAGTGGGGTCTCACAAGAACAGAGCAGAGTGGCAGGATCACCTCCTTCAACCTGCTGCTCATGCTGTTTTTGATGCAGCCCACCACATGGTTGGTTTCTGGGCTCAAGTGCACACTGAAGCTGCTTGTGTTCATTTTCTCATCAACAAACACCTGCAAGTTTTTCTCCAGAGGCTGCTCTGAATCTCTTCTCTGCCCAACCTTTGGCTGTGCCTGGAATTGCCCTAACCCAGGTGTAGGACCTTACACTTGGCTTCTTGAACATCATGAAGTTGGCATTGGCCACCTCTCAATAGTGTCATTTGTAGCAACTTCAGGATTTAAGTGTCTTCCCCGATACTGCTGTGGCTTTATGAAACCTTGGGCTTTGCCAGAACCTGGTTGCATTTGAAAGGTCTATCTTGTCTTAGCAAGAGGTCTGCTCTGACCTGAGCTGCCTGTTAGCTTTCACGTGTTATTGGTTAGGCATTGTGATTTCTTCTTTCCTTAAAAGAAGCAATAGCTTTTATTTAAAGGATGAAGACTCTGTAGAAATGAAGACTCTTATCTCAGGTGTTTCTTTTTGAGTTTTTAATGCCCTTTGAAACAAATCTGCAAATGCAAGGTATAATTCAGATTAGTTGGAGCAATACAGTCAGTGGATCATGATCAGCTGTATGTGTTCCTCATATGTCATCCAGATTCCTTTTTAAATGTTCTTGGCTAAGCCCCGTTTTTGTGTGGACAGCAGTGCTAATGTTCTGTTGACCTGCCGAACCCACAGCCAACCACCTGGAACTGACTTATTTTTAATACTGGCAAATTTTCTATAAGCAAAATGGCTCAGATTTAGCAGCTGGATGGAAATACCTGACATGCTTTCTGTGGTTATTCTTGATTGCAGACATTACAGGGTAAGGCAGATGTACCACAGACGTGTGTGATGACTGACCTAACTGAATTATCAAGGCATAGGCCACCTCATTTCCACACTGAAGCCTTCTTAAAAGATTGGTGTGACTTGAAGCCAGAAATCTGTGTTGAACTAGAAGTATCCACAAAACCTGAACATAAAGCCCAATGGGACTGTTGAGTCAGATTTTTTTAACCAAGGTTTGCTATAAACTGCATGGTATGTGCTGCTATTCTTTTCCAAGTATTCTGAAGTTTGTCTTGAGGGTTGTTAGGACTTTAGAGTGACAGTCCCTGGGGACCCTTCAGAATTTCCTTACACCTCTCTGCAGTTGCAAATTATCCGCTCTCCTTTTCTGCTCTGCGTCTTTCTTTCACTTTTCTGTCATGTCTGAACTCAGGGAAAATAAATAGAAAGCACCTTATAGTCCCCTTCCCCTGGTCTGTGTGCTTTCTGTACCACTCTCCAGGCTGTCACCCTTGGATTTCTATCGGAAGAAAGAAAATTGTGACTAACTGAAGTACCTGAGTGTCTCAGTCGCTTTATGTTTTGCTGGATATTGCCTGCCCATGGTTTAGGCCAGGGATCAGGAATCTGAGGGCCATAGTCCGAAGTGATTTCCTTGATTTCTCTGTATACAGACAAAACTGCATGCATGGTCCTCTTTTTGTGCAAGCCTTTGAACATGGGTGCTGTTAATGCAATGGAGAAGTATTGAGCAGACAGTCCACAGGGCCATAGGAGTGGGAGATCTCTTCAAATCATCATTTTAAGTAGTAGAACAGGATGTTGCTTACTGGCCAACACAACAGACACTTGCCTGAGGCTCCCAGCACCTACTATGAGGTAGCACTCAGAAAAGGGTCTGAGGCCAAAAAAGCTGGGGAATCTCCCAGGATTTACACCCCACTTTGGGTCAGTTCATTAACAAGTGAAACAAGTCAGTTTAAATAGAAATCTACATTAAGGCTGGATACTTTGCAGAGGTGCCCTGGGGAAAGGATTGCAGCCCTTTGCTGTTAACCTCAGTTAGTTCCCCATCTCCAGTGTGCCTGCTGGACCTTGTGCTTTCTGCTGTGGATTAATGGAAACTGCTCAGACAGACTACCTGGAGCAAGGAGACAGACCTTTTGCCCCAGAAGCTTATTTATTCCCTCTTGATTTGATAATGGGGTTGCTTTGGCAACGTTTTAGGCAGATTTTTCTAACCTCTTTGAGTGTTATTTCGGCCCAGCTCTGTTTGAAGGAAGAATTCCTTTTGCTGAAGCCTTTTCTTAAATTGCTCCAAGTGTTTTGGCAAATGTAAACTGTAGCTTGGTATTACTTATGGCTTTTCACTGCTGTCTAGTCTGACAGCTATTTCTGCTAAGAGGTGCATTTTGAATTCATGTACATCTGAAAAATGAAAAGCAGAGAACTTCAGTATCAAATATCAGTAAAATTATAGCAAATTTTCTTTTTGGGATAACTGGTGTGCTGAGGCCATGAGAAGGCTTTGTAGACCACAGAGTTGTATTTGGAGCCTGGAGTACACTTGGCTATAATATGAACTGCCAAAGATCGTAGAATTATTTGGGTTGGAAGGAACCCCCAAAGCCAACCCCCCTGCAATGAGCAGGTACATCTTCATCTGGATCACATTGCTCAGAACCACATACAGCCTGGCCTTGAATGTCTCCAGGGATAGGGCATCCACCATCTCTCTGGGCAATCTGTTACCATATAATCACCACCCTTGCATCCAGCTGGAATCTCCCCTCTTTTAGTTTAAAACCATCACTCCTTGTTCTACCACAACAGGTCCTGATGAAAAGTCTCTCCCCATCTTTCTTACAGGCCCTCAGAAAATAAAGGTGATTTAAAAGACAAGATGTCCTTAACTACAGTTCACAGCCCAGGGTCATACCAAACCTAAGTGTTGGCTAATTTAAAATGCCAGGGACTAGGCAGTGGTGGCTGAAAAGCTGAGAGTACCAGTTAAACAAACCAGCCCCTACTGGTCTTCCCACCTCCAGCCAGGGATGTTGACGGGTTGTGAGGTCTCCTGTCAACCCTTTAGTGTTGAACAATTTAAAAGCCAAATAAATGGACTTCAAGTTTAAGGGAGTTTAGTGCTGTCCTCTTTTTGTGAGGATCACAGTCACCCCTCAGTATGTGTCCTCTGTTGAGGGGTACACTGCATCAGCTTCTGCAGGTGCCTTGGTGCCCTTTACTGCTGGATGAACACAGTGTCACTTGGGATAAAATGTTAAACACGTTAGGAATTGGCAAATTTGAGGAAATTTCATCAGTTGTGGTCAGTTTGCTCCCAGGAATTGATCTTGGGAACAATCCCCTTAGTTCAATTTGGAACAGAACTAGCAAGTGAATGCAGTATGACCAAGTCTTGTTTCTTGTGTAAGTACAAGCAGTGTAAAATAATTTAAATCAGATCTTTTCTTAAAAACTAATGATTGCTTCCTTCCCCATTCTGTGGTGACTCTAAGGATGTAATTAGATTATCATTACATTATTATACATTCATTATATAGATTATTGTAACATTATTAGATGTTAAATAAATTGGATTTGACACAAGACAAACTCTAAGAAATTCCCTCCTCACACCCCTTCTGCTCATGGGTGCTCCTGTGCTGCAGTTTGTCACTGCTCTGTTTGTGCTGATGCAGCCTCCTGTGGCCTGTGCTGAACCAAGCCAGGTTAAACATCTCCACACACACAGATATCCAGGAGCAGATCTTTTCTTTCTTATCAGCTCAGACATGCAGATCCAATCTGTTTTATTTATACACATAAATTCACAAAGTCACGCTGATGTAAATGATGTGGCAGCTGAACTGTGGCATGGAGTAGAGGTGGGTGGCTTTGCACCCAGGGAAAATGGGTGACAAAATGGGAGACTGTTTGAACAGAAGTGTTAAAACCAACAATATTGGTAATTCCTGATGCACCCTGTAGCCTGAGCTGGCTTCTGCTTTCTGCTCACACACACACGCAGAGGCTACAGATGGAGGTGTCCTCAGCTGGTGGACCACCTGTCAGTTTGGTAATGCTCACCAAATGTGAGGTTTAGGGAGTCTACCTTGTTCTGAGATGGTTTTATACCCGTCTTATACTGAGCAAGAAAGCACCTGTGGTCTTTCACAGACTGTTTGAATAGGAGCAACTCTGTGATGTATAGAGTACATATATACGCTATATAGAGTACACACTATACACAGTAGACATAGTATACACTGTCTACTATGTATAAAAAACAAACTCAACACAACACAATGACTGGAAGGAAAATACGAAGTTGAAAACCCAGCCTACTGACTTCAGCTCTATCTTGCTGTGTTTGCTTAGCTAAGTTCTCCTTTTATGCCACAGTCAAAGAATATAGAGGCAGCTTCTGAAGGTCATTCAGCATTTTTCATCTCTTTTGCTTACTTAGTATAGAAAGGATGGAACAATTTTCAGGCATAATGTTTTTTTCTCCCAGCCTATGTATTTCTTGCTTCTAGTACAACAAAATGCTGCACAGTGGTCCCAGCCTCTGTGTGTCCTGTGCTGACATTTGACGACCAGAATATCAAGATGGGTTTGGTCTTTTAAATACAAGCCCATAACAAGATGTTTAGTGTCTTGGCATTGTTGGGTTGCATCCTGGAGCCTGCTTAGGAGAGACTTTATTCCACTAACTGGTGAAGATGTAGTAAATCATGATAATTCCAGATTTTGCCTCCTCTGAACATGCATGATAGAATTTTCATGTAAAGCCTTAAACACTTTGGAGCTCAAACAATTAAGAGAGATAATTATGACCTGGGTTGCAGAGAACTCCCATTCACTTGCAGCATTCTCCAGTTTAAAGTTTCTTCAGAGGAGATGTAGGGATAACACTTGGGGGTGGGAACACTTCCTTTTTAAATTACTCAGCAAGATTATTGTCCTCAATGTAAATGAGATAATTAGTGAGGTCAAGAGACTACACAAAAAGTTTTATTGGTTTGAATAAAATGCAGCCTGGCATCAACTAGTATGGTAACAACCAGATGTTATGAGCAATTATGAATCACAGTATTAGATGCAATTTCATCTTATGTCTTGTTCACACAGCTACACTTTTCCCAGTTTATTATAGGGCTGTAATTATTTCAACGCAGCTTTGCCTACTACTTAATGTATTACCTACTCCATTTCTACAGAATGGCTTGGTTAGTTCTGTTCAGTCTTCATTCTATGGTTGATTTTTCTTTGACTTGTTTTCTCCTTGTTTGCTTTGTTTCTCATGGGGGTTTGTTTAGAAGTTGTGCAGACCATTTTTTTTAAAAACAAAGTTTTTCACGGAGTGTCACACACAGTAAATTATAAAGTTTGAGTTTTCTTCCTGGTTATTACCCATGGGCTTTGGCTTTTACTACCTATTTGGTGTGTGCTACTTTTTCATCCAGATGTAAGTAGTGCTACTAAGTGAAAAAGCTGTGTCTGTGTTATAGTAAAGTTCCTTTAAGTGCTAAGGACTGTAGATCCTCCCAGCAAAAGAAATCTGTTATTCTCCAAATTATATTTTTAATAGATAAATGGAGAGAGAAAAGATGCCATCTCATCTGGTTCACATGCAAAAGGAACAGGGGTATTGGGGAGTTTATAGTAAGCTAGAAACTGAACCCAAGTCATATTGTTTCTGTTTTAGTGTGTTACAAGTAAGAATTGCCTCCCTTTCCTCCAGATTCTCCTACCATGAATTCTGGATTGGCAGGGTTTTTATGGAGTACTTTAAATAATAAGATGTGAAATTTTACCTGGAAAATTTTTAATAGATCCTTGGTTTCTGGGCAATGTGGTTAAAAAAGCTTTGCCTTGCCTGTATTTACACATGAGAGACAGGACTCCTGCCAGCCAGCTATGGGAGCAGGGCTTCTCCCAAGCAAAATGCCGTGTGTTTAAAACAGCATGGCTGGAAGGGAAGGGAGGACTAGCTCTGCCGGCTAGGGAGACACAGATAAATAAACTGAACACTTTATGCAGTGGCAAGAGCTGAATCATGTGCCAGGCAAAGCAGACAGCAGGCTTAAAGCCCAGTTAGCATCCACCAGCTGTTAGGAAATGTCTGACCACAGACATAAGGGTGGCAGAATTGGGTTTTATTTAATTTTTCACAGGTCCATGCTTTTACTTAGGCTGAATCTCTTTCAGGCTAGAATGTAGCATAAGGCTGATGTGAAACCTCATCTTTATTGTCATGCCTCTTTGAAGCAGTACATCACCTCACTTCAGCAGGTATGCTGGGTATCCTTCTTGCAGTGGGTATTCAGTGTACTTGGTGAGATAGGGAAGTGTCATTATCTTTCTTCTTATGGGCAATTATTGCAGCACAAAATAAACAAGGCCCAAACCCACGTTCTTTGCGTGATTCTAAATTATTTCAGAAGCTTTCAGGTCCTGCACATTTGTGAGGCTTGAGGCCAATGCGATTTTGTGCAGACACCAGCAGCACAGGCTGTGTCACAGGCAATGCTGGCAGAGGTTTCTAGATTCCAGGCTGTTGGCTTAAGCACCGGATCAGACTGCCTTTCCTAATATTTTGTTCAGATCTGTGCCTTAAACCTGTCTGTTCTTCACGATGAAAACCACTGGGTGTTTTATGCCTCTGAGCTGGAAGATGCTATGTGCTTCTTGGGAATGGGAGGTCTGTTTTGTTAAACTGTAAACACTGTAGGAACAAAAAAAGACCATGATACAGAGCACATGCTCAGCCCAGACCTCTTTATGGATTAAATCCAGTACTGTGAGGTCATAGTGAAATAATAGCAGAAATCACCAGAAAATCTGGAGTGTTTAGATTGTGCTTAGTAGAAAAATCCTCAGGAAAGAGTCCACACAGTAAACAAACAGTGTAGAAGAGTATTTGTAGAAACCCATTGATCTCGAACACATGTGTTGTGTGTAAAACCAGAGTTTAATAAAAGCAGAGATAAAGTCGAGGTAATCAGCAGAGTGAATTCTGCCTTGGTTAAAGAATTCTGCTGACAGAAGTATGCTTCTTTTTAACACCTAAATTTTCTGCTTGATGTCACGTGAATGACTAAAAAGTGAGCAAAGCTGCCTTCACTCACTTCAAATCTTCCAGTGAGTTTGAGAGGACAGGCAGCAGAGAATGCTGATGGGGATTTGGGGAAGGGGCAATAAAATGAAATAAAACCAAGGTAGAAAAAGCCAACTGGGCACACAGTCTCCCTGTCCACTCCGACTGCAGGGTTTATTGATGCTGTCTGCAGATTTGTGTTTGCTTTACTGCTGGTAGTTAGAACTGGTGATCAAAGGCTAGTATAGCTGTACCCATGAAGGGACATAATTGGTTGGACTCTTTAAGTCCTCTGTAACAATACTGGGTTTTGTTGTGTTAGGCAGCACTCCACAAAGTATAAAGCACTCTATGATTGCTGGGGCAGTTGGTTAGATGTTTTCTTCTGGTCTCAGTTCCTTTTACACAGGAAACCAATATAGCTCCAAGCCCAGGGATGAAAGCTTTAAAACTGGAGGGTGCCTGATGCTTCCTGAGAATCTCACAGGGGAAACGTTCAGTCCTGAAACAGCTTTACTGCCAATATATTTTTATAGCTTATTATTCTGTCTCCTCCATTCTTACTTTCATTTGAATATAATAAGTGCTTTATTTCTGAACACTGTTTAAATCCTCACCCCAAGCTTATCATTCTCTGGGTTAGTCATTTGCTGTTTTTAACTTCATATTTGGTTACTGTTTAATGTATGTGCTATAAGGCCTAAATAAATGAGACACTGGTTTGGTGGGGTTTTTTTTGAGTAATAAATTTCCCATTTTCCTTTCTGTTTTTTCAAAAGAATCCCATATTCCATTTTTTTTCCAGTAATACATGAAGTGGAGAAAATAGTTCTGATGCAGCTCCTCCTGAGTGTAGCTTGTACATTCTGAGGACTGCTCCAGAGTCCAAGCAGAGGAGTCATCCATGTCTTTAAGTTACTGAGGCAATTTTCTCAGTGGATTCAAACATGATCAAATCTAATGACATAAAACGTGCAAAATGGCTTCACTGCTTGGCAATGTTTGTCGTGGTTTAAGCCCAGCCAGTAAACTCAGAACCATGCAGCCACTCGCTCACTCCCCTGCCCTTTCCTCCCCCAGCTCCAGAAGGGTTGAAGAGGAGAATCAAAAGAATGTAACTCCCATGGGCTGAGATAAGAACAGTCCAGTAACTAAGGTATAGCACAAATCACTACTGCTACCACAAAGAATAATAATGATAAGGGAAATAACAAGGGAAGAGAATACAACCGCTTACCACCCACCAACTGATACCTAGCCCTTCCTGAGCAGCAATCTACCCCTTTTGGGTAACTCTCCCCAGTTTATATACTGGGCATGACATTCTGTGGTATGGAATACCCCTTTGGTTAGTTTGGGTCAGGTGTCCTGTCTCTGCTTCCTCCCAGCTTCCCCTCCTCCCTGGCAGAGCATGAGACTCAGAAAGTCCTTGGTCAGAGTAAACATGACTGAGAAGCAACTAAAAACATCAGTGTTATCAGCGTTGTTCCCAGGCTGAAAGTCAAAACCACAGCACTGCCCCAGCTACTAAGAAGGAGAAAAATGACTGCTACTGCTGAAGCCAGGACAACATTTCAATGTGAAATATGAGCCCCATGCTGCTAGTGAAGTTATTTTCTTTTCCATACTTTCTAAAGTATCTGTCTTGTTTAGTCATTTAAAAAGAAAAATGAACAACTTTTTGGTGTGATAGTTTTTAATTCAGACAAATAAGCAGTGTAGGGTAGGTACAAAAGGTTTCGGGAAACATAACATTGCATGCATCCCAGCAGCTCCAATTTGCCTGGAGGTGCTACAGAAGTGTGCAGATGCCTCTGAATTGCAGCACGAAGTCCCAGGAGCTTAAAGGCTGCAATACAGAAGACTGCCACATAAGTGACACAGCTCCCTAGGCCATATTTGTAAGGACATCACACTGTGCAGAAGTGTTCAAAAGATATTAAAGTGTATGTCAGAGGCAGGCAGTACGTGTGATATTTGCACTCTTCATATAAGATCCATCATAGGATGGTGTTTGTGAGCGGCAGCCTCCCTCTCCTATTGACCCATGCAAGCCAGCATCCTGCAGCCCTTGGAGGTGGCATTTGCCCAGCTGCCCTTTGCCTGCAGGTGACTCCATGCCAGGTCAGTGTGACTTGAATGCACCACCTTTGACTTGTTGCATCAGACTGCATTGCAAGTTCCTGTACCTGGAAATCAAAGCGAGGTGGGGAGCCAGAGGCAAGCTTTGTTCTGGCTCTGAGTGGCTTCTGGATGAGTTCCTCAATCTGGTTCTTAGTTATCCATCTATAAACCAACAACAGCAGTGTCTGCCTCAGAGAGTGTTTGAGAATAGAACTGGTTTAGAACCAGTGTTCTAAAAACACTATAGAGATTAAAATGTGTTATATATATATGTGCATATGTGTGCATTTATGCATGTAATTATGTAATGTGGAAAATAACTTTATGCATATATGTAAATGTATACATTTATTCTCTGATTTAATCATAATGAAAGCCCAAATAATGAAGATATTTATTATGGAATATGATTTCTTCTCAGATTTTTTAAGGTTTAGTCATAGCGCATCTCAGTGAGAAAGTTCCTTGCTTTGTGCGTTTTAATATTCTGTGGAAAAAAAAATGGTTTTGCTGAAGTGGGATTTGCTGTTCAAAAGCTGTTTCAGGAATGCTTTTCTGTTATATAATTTAATGTAGTACCTGGAAATTATATTATGCTGCTTGCAAAAGATCAGCCAGAGATCTGTTGCATTATAATTAACAATTATAATGCAATTAATAATTACTATTATGATCACTTAACTCTTTTAAGTATGGATGTTCTTTTTATGTGCTTTCCTCCTTGCAGATTGGTCATATTAATGATGGTATTTCTTTTTTGCATGTACTTAGCACCTATTAAAATGAAATTTAAAATGCATTCTCAAGCAGATTAGAAACTAATCTGTATGTTTGGAGGCCATCTCAGTAGGAACAGAATAGCTTTTCTGATCTCCTCATGTTGATGGGGCTTGGACTTTGCATTATGTCTTTTTCTCAGACCTTTGACAGTAAATACACTCCCTCTGTTCCCAGTATTTTGAGCATTACTGGCAATGGTGTAATGATTAACTCTTGGAGCAATGGGGAACCAAGTGTATGCCATCATCCCAACAGAGTGAATTCTGCAAACTACTGAATGGAAGAAACCTCTAGAATTTTGCAGAATAGACACAATTTGTAACTGGAGAAGGAACTGGTTTTTCATGTTTCAGTCAATATTAAGGGTTATAGGCTCTTTGTCACTGTTCACAAACCCTTCAGTAATCAGACAGGTTTAAAATCCTTAGTGGATAGAGGTCAGTGTGCAAGTCCTCACAGGAAATGTTTGCAAGACTGAACAAGTTACAGATACAACCTAAAAACTGTTCCACTTCCCCCCCCCCCCCCCCTTCAAAGTAAATAATAACATACGAGGATAAAACCACCTGTGTTAAGTGGTCTCAAAAATCTGGTGGGATTAGGTCTACGTGTGAACGTCAGTATGCTGGCATCCTGTAAAGGACTGTTTGCAAAGTCCTGTCTATGCAAGAAAGATAAGATGAACTCTGGATTTTGTTTCTTTTTCTTTCCTGGCTGAAATGGGATCATCTCACACAGGGGCTCCCTGTGCTCACACAGATGAGTGGTGCAGCACTGACATATGTCTCACTGCACCACTGTATTGAGCAGAAGTGGCTCATGTCTCATCCAGCATGGATGTGCTGGAAGACGCAAGGGTCTAAAGTGTTGTGTCTTCCTGTCTTGCAGATAAGCCCTTTCTAGCTGTGTTTATATTGATATCTCCTGAGCAGCTTTGCCATTCTGCTTCAGCTCCTTCTTGCAACACAGCCTATTATAGGTAGGTTCCAAACTTTTCCTTTGACTCTCAGATGCCCACATCAATGGAGAGAGACAGCCAAGGCTTTGTGATTCAGGAAACCTGAGTAGGTTTGTTTCTAGGCATGCTTCTGAGATGCTCTTTCTTGCTCACTGCAGTAAACTATAAAGAGGTGTGAATCGTATTTGCCTGCATTACTGGTTCATGCAATGGTGTCTGTAACAACAGGTTTTGAGATACTTGCAGGGGAGTGCCATTAAAGTGCTATCAGTGGTGGCAGTGCCACCCTATAATCATGTCTTAGTCTTTTGTCATGTAAACACAAGTCTTTAAGTTTTCTGTACATCAGCTTGGAATCACTAATAATATCACTGGAATCCAGGACATCAGTAACATACCAGTTACATCTGCCCTTTGTAGTCTAAAAGACAAGGAAAGGAAAGGAAAGAAAACAACGGATAAGCCTTCTATCCTAGATCAGGACCGGTAGTGGCCAGGTATTGCTTTGCTTCCTTCAGATTTTCCGGTTTATTCAGTCTGTTATGCTGTCTTATTTATTGTTCTATTGTGGTTTGTTTTTTATTGCTACTAATATCTTATTGAGAATTAAACAACTTTATTTACTTAACCTTGGATCTCTGGAAGAGAAGCAGGTTACTTTGAGCCTTTCAGCCTTCTGCTCTTTAAACTGTTGAAAGAAGCAACTCTAATTTAGTGCTTTCTTGAAATTTTAAACACACAAATAGATGCCTTTATTCTTACAATCAACATCAAAAAGCCAGAGATTCGGGAGTGCATCAAATATATATTGTTCATTCACTATTAATCAACTTACACATGCCTGTCTCTCTATCAGGATCTTTTCTTCTTGTAATGTGTTCACTTGAGTCCCACCACTGGAGAAACACAAAGTCAGGAAGGAATCACAATAGGCCCCAGTTGTTATGTATTGTAAGTAATAACTTGGCTTCCTGACATACTTTGGTACAGTGTTTTGTCACTTGGGTGAGTCTCAGTGCTTATTTATATGCAATGCTGTTACTCTTCAGCCATGGAATTTGACTTTTCTGTTTGCACTGCTCATGAAGATTGCTTAAAATGACAGATCCTAACTGTTGCAGACTGATTAGTTAACTGTATAACTGATAAACCCAATAAACATCAAAGCACTTAGGTTCAGAGTCCAAAAATGTAACGAAAGAATAAACATGCAAATGTTTGACAGTTAATTTCCTGTCCCTATGTACAGGCACATTTGTGTTATGACCCATCCCTTTCTCTGTTGTACAATCTGTGCATCATCACTATTTAACTGCACTCTGTGTGTGGTGCAATTTTTTGGGGTTTGGTTTTAGTCAGTGCTCTGTTTCTGTAAAGTGAATTATCTCTTTGGATGAGAAATACAGCACAAGAACAGACATGTTGCTTTAGAAGGACAGTGTTCTTGTTTGTGTGCATAGGTATTATTTAACAGAGGTTGTGTATACTAGACTGCATGCATTTTTTGTGTTAGCTAAAATAGGTTTTTACTGTACATGTAATACACAGAATATAAATGTAATAGCATATTTCTACCTAAAGCAATGACATCTAAGCATACTTCCTTATTCTTCCCATTCTGATGACTCATTTCAACCCTACTATTACTAAAGATAAGCTCACTTACCATATAAATCTAGTGATGGGAAAATTCTGCTCTTAAAAGCTTATATTAATGTACAAGAGCTCATCTTATTGCTAGACCAGCTAATTATGAAGAAGGAGGAAAAGTTACTACATCATACATATCTTCTGTCATGCAGGATGTAAGAAATGCAGCAATTAGCCCAGATATTCCAAATTCCAATCAGTCTGTTAATAAAAGAGCAGCTTTCCTCTGTTGATTCACTATAGAACCTCCCATACGAAGACAGGCTGAGAACATTGAGGCTGTTCAGCCTTGAGAAGAGAAGGCTGCGTGAGACCTCACAGCAGCCTTCCAATATTTGAAGGGTACCTACAAAGATTCTGGAGAGGGACCATAGTGATAGGACAAGGGGTGATGGGTTTAAACTGAAACAGAGGAAGTTCAGGTTAGGTATAATGAAGTTGTTCTTTACTGTAAGGGTGGTGAGGCACTGGAATGGGTTGCCCAAGGAAGTTGTGAATGCTCCATAACAGGCAGTGTTCAAGGCCAGGTTGGACAGAGCCTTGGTATAGTGTGAGGCTTCCCCGCCCATGGCAGGAGGTTGGAACTGGATGATCTTAAGGTCCTTTCCCACCCAAACCTTTCTATGATTCTATGATTTATCTCAGGTACACACTTCATAGTGATAGTCCCAATAACAATGCGCAACATAAAGATACTATGTAGAATATCTGGTAGGGATTGTAAACTTTTGTGTTTTGGTGGTGTGTAGCTGCTGAGTGCTGTGGCTCAGGAAAGCAGCTGAGCATATCTACTGCCTCACCTTTGAGAAAAGGTGCCCATTTGTCCCTTTCCCTGCTGCTAGCTCTGGTGCACATAGGGCAGTGTGCTCAATCGTTCACTTCACTGGTGTGGCAGAAGATGGGTCCTGGGTAGCTTTTGATGGATTATTGAACCAAACTGTTTAGGTAAGGGGGTATACAAATGGCATGACTAGTTCAAGAAAAGCCTAGGAAATTACCCTTATATGAGCCTTTCCACTTTTCTGATTTACTACCTAAATATGTTTCTGGAAACAACTAGGAACTCTTTGAGAGAAATTATTCCATGGCGATATATGTGGCATGATTCTTCTGTAATTTTGCTTTCATTCAGTAGATACAGATCAGTGCTTTTCTTTTCTCCTAAGGTCTCCTTTATGTTGAGGGGTTGTCTAATGAGAAGCTTTTCAAAGGGCAGAAACAATATTCTTACGCACATGGAAGCCTTCCATTGTTTTCCCTACTGCTCCTTTGGCTTGATGCTGTATTCAAGGAGTAATTGTGGGAAGTCACTGCTCCTCTTCCTAAACATAAACTAGGTTGAACTGCACTCTTCCTGTCTGATATTGTTAGCAAGAGCATTATAAAATTGCTGCATGCCAAGTCAGTCATGGAGAAGAAATAGCAGGATAGCCAATTAGCATTTTTTCACAGCTGGATGCAATGCCTATCTTCTCATCTCCTGTACATGGAACCGTTTGCAATAGAAGTGATGTCAGATAACCTTAATGAGTGGGATGATTTCATTCTCTTTGACAAAATTATACGGGGAAAAGAAAGCAAACAGCTTTAGATTCTGTTGTTTTTTTTTTTTTGTTCAGCAATATCATTCTCTTTCAGAGCAGTTAGCCCATGGAGAGAACACGTTTGTTTGGCAAGCATGCCAAGAACTATGTCAGACTTTTAGGGTCTCATTAGCTAAGATCATTATTAAATAATTAATAATGATTTATTTATCATTAAGATAAAGAAGATTAAGTCCTTAATCTTCTGTGTGTTGCTACAGAGAACTCAGTGAAATACAGTCAAAGTTTGAAAAAGAAGTAACTAGTGTCTATAAGCCATAGGGCCTTCTTACTTCAGATCAAGATTATTAGGTGAATATCAGAGCAAAAGAAAAGAAACCAAACAGAACCAAACAAGCCAACCACACAGAGCAAGTGCAAGGCTCTTAATATTTTTGGATGTGTTTATTTGCAGAGAAGAGTTAGTATAAAATATGTCAAAATGTGAGAAATGCATCACATGGTTGCAAACTACTAAGGAGGATCTTACTATAAATCTATTATTTTCAAGCCTGAATAGTTGGAATGAAACTCTTCCTGCTGCTACAGTTTTCTCCATTGATATGTCCTGGGGATTATTCACAATCTTTCCAATGCAAGGAATTCTCACTGAGGTCATCAAAAGTGTTGTTTTAGGGCAAGGATGAACTATCATATGGAAAATTCCTAGTATGGAAGGAATAATTTAATTCTTTGCTTGGAATTAGGTTCAAGCATTTTTTTCTGTTGTTTAAAAACTAATTCAAGAGCAATACTAATTTTCTGAGTGACACATAGAGTTACCAGCTGTTTTGAAGACTGTCTGCTTTTAAAACAATTATTTTGTGACATAACAGTATATTTCCAAGTCTCAGTTATGGCCGATTTAAGCCTCAGAGATTAGTCAACTTAATCTAATTTAACATTTTTCTGCCTTTTTCTTCCAGCATTTTTTAAGGCATGATATTTATGAGGCATCCTTCTGAGGTGGAGGTGTGTATCATTTAATACTGTGATTCAGAGAAGCATTTCATCCCTTTGATAAAGGTAAGAAAATCCTCTTTGAAATCACAAAGACACTGAATGCTGATAAGGATGCTGGGAGGATTTTTAGGTTAACGAGTCATGAATAAGTACAAGTTTCCCTGAAGAGAAGAATAAAATGATTGCATTTTGTGTTTTCTGTGGATGAGTAATGAATTGAAGAATATCTAGTACTGCTATTCACATATCCTCTTTTAATAACCTTTATGCTCAGATAACTGTAGCCCACATGAATATCACCGTTAAAAGTAATGAGGCCTTTTCTGTGTAGAAGCACTCCATTTTAGAGCTGAGTTTGAAACTGGAAGTCTTCTGCAAAAGAAATTGAAAGGCAAGAGTTTGGCAGAAACAGTGAAAATATGGAGATCTTGAAATGTGAAATGAGAGCTAATGGCATGTGCTACAACAAACTTTACTGACCTACGTAGTCAGTTGAAAAGACCAGGCGAATTTAGGATAGACACCCATCTTAAAAATGTATGTTTTCATGTCCTTGTGCTCCAGAAAATGATTCAGCTTCAGTCATTATTCTGGGCTGAAAAATAGCTCATAAACTTGAAACCTGTTACAATTTTCTGTTAAAGCAAAGAACTGACAGGCTTGTGTGTTGCAGCTAGAGAAATCAAGGCCTCGTTCCCACTGAAGCATTTAAATACCATAAAAGTTCTTGGAGCAAGGTCTATCTAAAACACTCTTCCCCCCATGTATGAAGTCCGCAGTGTGGTGTAACTATGCCAGGGAGTCTGCTTTTCAAGGAAAGATTTGAATTATTCTTATAGCAAAACAAAGCTATTGCTATCTTCGTTATCACTCATGCTCTGGGGTGTCATTTGGTCTTTGTATCTTAGGGCCTTAAATGGATATTCAGCAGCTCTATAGGGATAAGAACTAATCCCCTGGCACAGCTGAAGTCAGTGGTTTCAGGTTGATATCATATATATATAGTATTCCTTTTTCTTTCTTTTTGCCTGTCATGAGGAGTTGTTACAGTCCTTCCCAGGTGGTTAAACTGTGTGTGCACTGGGCTGAAGGAGCATTTCTTGGCATAGGATGAATGGTTTCAAAGATGTTTGTCCCACCTAAAATCCCTGGCCAAAATGTAAGAAACTGGAAAGGTAGTGGGAGGGTTGAAGCATAATGAGATAATTGAGTTTTACAGTTATAGGACACATGGGATTACTTGTGAAATCTTCCTGACATTGGAAGATGTCAACATTATGTAGGTCAGGTTTGCATGAGAACATGGTTTATGTATAAGGCCTGTTGTTTTAAAGCGGGGTATAATGACTTACACATTGCCCAGCTGAGTGCTCTTTTTTATTGTTAAACGCTCAGTGGAAGCAGCCTCAGTTGGCCATATTTTTTGAGCAAAGTGCATCACAATAGCACATTGGACATTCTTGCTTGATAAACCCAAGAAGGATGAATGAAAAAGCAGAGCACAATGTAGAGCTCTCCAGAGCAGCCTGGTTTTCCATTTAAAGGGGGTGTATGTGAAGACACTGCTGCTACTTGAAAGCCTCAGTTTTAGGTTTGAGAAACTACAGCCTCCTTGGTACTGCAGGACCTATAGCAATGGTTGGTTCAGCCCTTTACCCTTTGGAAGAAGAGGCTTCTGCCATGGCATGAGGCCATCTGACATAGCTCTGGAAACAACAGAGGAGAAAAAGTCTGTCTGCTTTGTGTAAACATGCAGGAGCACACAGCATTTTCTGGGTGAGCTGTTTTTTTGTCCTGAGTCAATACATTCTTCTTTCTCCGCAAATGTGCAGCTAGCCTCTATCTTCCAGCAGTTACGCAGTGCAGTTGCATTGCATGTGAGCTGTCTTTGGAGCATATGAAAGATTTTTTTAAGTAATAGCAAGCAATGGCACGATACTAAATAAACACTGTTAACCTTTCTCTATTTCAGCATGCAATAAAGGGCAGTTTTCCAGGATTGATTAAATGGTGCGATGCCAGATGTTAGGATCCATTGGGCTATGTGTAGATCTCAGAGGGGAGAAAAGCAGATTTGATGACTTACAGAAATACTTTTGCTTATGAAAGAAATAGAGATAGCTTTATAGTCTGCTAATGGTTGGCAGAAAAAAATAGAAGGAACTCTAAATGCAAAAGGATGCACAGGGTATGCTAGTGGGGACACTGGGATGAGAACAATTTCTGTTCCTCATTGTAAAATAATATTTTGCAGCCTAGAAAGCCAATCGTATTCTGGGCTGCATCAAAAGGAGCGTGACCAGCAGGTCAAAGGAGGTGATCCTACCCCTCTGCTCTGCTCTCGTGAGACCACGCTTGCAGCAGTGTGTGCAGTGCTGGTGTCCTCTGCATTAGAAGGACATGGAGCTGTTGGAGCAAGTCCAGAAAAGGCCATAAGGATGATCAGTGGCTGGAGAACCTCCCATATGGAGACAGGCTGAGAACATTGGGGCTGTTCAGCCTGGAGAAGAGAAGCTGCATGGAGACCTCAGAGCAGCTTCCAGGGTCTGAAGGGGGCTACGAGGATGCTGGGGAGGGACTCTTCATCAGGGACTGTAGAGATAGGACAAGGGGTGATGGGTTCAAACTGAAACAGGGGAAGTTCAGGTTAGATCTAAGGAAGAAGCTTTTTACTGTGAGGGTGGTGAGGCACTGGAACAGGGTGCCCAGAGAAGTGGTGAATGATCTATCTCTGGTAGTGTTTGAGGCAAGGTTAGATGGAGCCTTGGGTGGCATGGTTTAGTGTCAGTTGTTCCTGCCCATGACAGGGGAGTTAGAACTGGATATATCTTAAGGTCCTTTCCAACCTAAACTATTCTATGATATCAGTCAGATGTTAGCCAACATTGCAGGATAGTTGCAAAAATGCAGCAGTAAAGACACCCCTATATACCTACCAGGTGATGCTCATAATGTTGAGGCACCAAGCTTAAACACCTGTATGTTCAAAGACTTAACACTTGGTCCTTCATTCCCACATTTGTTCAAGAACTCTCTTGCATTATGTGGGCAATATTTTTGGATAGGAGTCACCTAAAACTGGTTCATGAATTTACTGTGGTACAAATTCTTTAAGAATAGGAAGTATTTTTGCATGTTTTATGATTTATAAGTTTGCTTTTTTCTGTAAGACTAATTTCATTATAATTTCAAGCTGTGATGTTACACAACAGAGAGAATCATCCTCTGCTGTTATAGTCCCTTTTATTCTCTGCTTCTTATTTGGCTCTCTATTGAGACTTTGGCACAAATGCCTCAAGAAATGGTATAAGAGTCTCCCTAAGGCTTTGGAGGCAATGGAGAGAAGACGCAACACGCAACTTACACACTAGGGAATCATGAGGACATTCAGTTATTGTTTTTTTTCTTTTCTGAGTATAATTACAGTTTTAATTAAATTAAAACAGAGGCTCAAGAGGTGTCCTGCACACTCTGCTCCTTCTGATGACAGTAGGACTGAAGTGACAGTTCAGATTTACAGGGTTTTATTCTCCTCCTTCTCATGACTTTATACCACAGTGACATTTGTTCCAATTATGAGATAGCATGTAAGGTTAAATATTTGGAATCTAAGTTTCTAACTCTGCTTAAAAGTCTACTTCCAAAACAGACAGTAAGGCTATGAGGCTAAGCTGTTGATGCTTCAGATGAGTGGAAATACTGGTTTTGACCTTTGTGTGTGTCATAGGAATTTGGGTCTGTATTTAGGGCTTTTTTAAACTTCCTTTTAATAATGCTGTTTTCTTATTTGGCGTGGTCTGTGTTTGTGTTCCTCTAAAATATAATTGACTATAAATGAGTTATCTTGACATACTGTGCTTTTTAGGAGGTCACTACTCTTTAAAGAAAACCTTTATTCAAAAAGTTTTAATCACAATTTACAAGTCATGTGTCTTAAAATATCAATTTCAAAATATGGATTAGACTTTCCTGCATAAAATGATTTGCCCAACCAAATAAGTTCACATGTCTGATATTATACATGAAATAGGTGTCATAAAAAAAGAACTCTTAGCTACATGTCTTCAGTATGTCAAAGTTAAAATGCAGTTGCCTCTGGAATGAAGCTGACAACAAAGAGAGCACCTTAAAAGTCCATAAAGACCAGACAGCCCAGCAAGAGTCTGAGCTGAGGCACAGAAATGCCATAGATGTAGTTGCTGTTTCAGAGGAATTGAAGGCAATATTAAGCCTGCTGGTAACTGAGCAGGTTCCATGGGTGCATGTATCCAGTGTCACTGGACATATCTTATTGCTGCTTTCTATGCCTCTATCATTGAAAGCAGAAAAAAAGCAGGAAAATAGGAGGTAGGGTAGGGAAGATTTGGCTTTACTGTTCTCCCTACTCTTTGTATGATCTTACCTGTCAATTCTGATGTTCAGGGAGCTGCAGAATGGCACTAGATCTCAAACCTGGGTTTATTCTTGGATTCTTCCCTTACTTAGAAATATAGCTTTTGGATGAAGGCAAAACCAACTATTTCATCTAATAAAAATTGAGTGAATTTAGGATGCAGGGAAAACTACGGAGACCTGCTCAATGGAATGCATCTGAGTTTCCGTGTCCTGCACAGAAATGAAAAACCAAGAAAAACATGTAGGTGTCAAGCTACAGTGATCTGAATATGGGAGACTTTTTTGGAGATTGACTAGTATTTTTGGGGTGGAAGGTTATATATTTTTATTCTGAATTAAAGTATGAGCACACTCAAAGTGAGCTTAAACATCATGAACCAAAATATGTGACCAAAACATGGTCACCAGCAATGAAAATAAAACTAATTTGTGCCACACTTTCCATTACAAAACCTCAGCATGGTAGATGGACCCTGTCCTGTTTGAAAACATGAGTCCATGTGTGTGTCTGCAAAATGCACAAAAATGGCCTTCTAGAAGTTCAATACTTTAACAAAGCCTTAAAAAGAGCTGAAAATGAGGGAGTCCTCACTCTAAACATCAACATCTTGGCAAGGCTTTGGGCACTTGGCGTTAACATCAATGCCAGTATTCAGCTGACATCCTTGTTCAATGTGTCTTTCTTACTGTAACTGGCAAGGAACAAGAGCTATTGTCACTGCAACTTTGAGAGGAATATTTAATTAGATAAATGGATGTGCTCACTGGGAACCTGCAAATCATTTGTATGGGGCTTTTTTTTTTTTTTTCCCCCCTTTGTTAAATGCTCTTTGCATTCAACAAAGTTGTATTTTTACTGTGAGTACTTGGTGGTTTCGATGCTTCAGTGCTCTGCATAGTGGTTATCAGGCATGTTTTTTTTTCTTTAAGTCTATGCATTCTCCACCTACACCTTCAGGAGTAAATACAACACCAGGTGGTGTTCTACTGATGCTGAAAGTACAAATCATCTTTTTATTATTATTTAAATAATAACTTTATTATTAATGTATGAAAAGTTCAGTTCTGTTTCAGGACCTGAAAAAGGAAAATAATACCGCTTCAGTGCTTCCTCCCTGTTTCCAAAAATGTTTTAACATATACAGGGCTCCTGGAAGTGAAAAGGACAAAAATGCCAATATTTGGGAAGGGAAAACAATTAACAGTTTGTGCAGGGAGATGTAATCATTATGCTCTGCTTGGGCATCCTGACAAAATGGGAGGAAACAAGATGGGAAGGCTAAAGGGTTAACCACAATGCTGAGAGCAATTTGTTGTTTCTCTATTAATATCATTTATCAACTTACCACTCATCACCTTTTCCAAGTAGTCTCCCTATAGCACAAAATGGTGCCATAGACAAACCATCTGAAACCTCATCTCTGTTTTCTTTTCATAAGCATTTGCAAATTTGTTAAGAAAAAAATAGTAAGGAAAAGTGGGAGAAAAGTGTATATTTTGTAGAAGCTGCACCAAGGAGCGTTGAGAGCAAGGGGGTTCTATTTTTGCTGCAACCCGTCTGCTGTCTTATGGGCCTCCACATTTTTGCAGTATGATTTGATTTTCTTAAAGGAGCTGTTCTGTGACATTGCAATGAACCTAGATTCCGTTCACAGCAATCTTTATGATCCTGAGCTTGTGTTCTGAATATTTCAAGCATGCTGTCAGGTCCCAGATTGGACTGCCTTCCTCCCCACCTTTAGTTAACAGCTAATTCTCATCTCTGTTTAATTCCATAACTCAGTTTTCCTCAGTAACATATTCATTACATGCATGTTTGTCTGTCTGCAGCATGATAGCATGAACGCATGTTTTGGGTTTGTTTTTTCCAGCAGTGTTGCTCAAAAATCCTTATATTTAAATATTTTGTTTACTGGGTAAATTGATTATTTTTCCTTGGAAAGAAAACTACTGTTTTTCTCCTTTTTTAGGCCTCTCAGATCCTTTCAGTTGAAGCTGACTTTAAAAGACAGAAAGCATTTCTCTTTCTTTATGAGGGTAACAACCATATGCTTTATTTAATGTAAGATATTTCAGTATGAACATCACCAAAAACTCCCAAACAACAAAAAAAAAAGCCTACCCTTCCCAAATAACCCCAAACCCCAAACTCATGAAAACAAAAAGGGTCCATAAGAGTAGGCAGTTTGTATGACTTTTCTTGCAGTTGAATCCAAGGACAACATAAAATGTGAACTGTCCTCATGATAATAGAAGATTTCTAGGTTTTCAAACGCATAAACAGTTGTTACATTCATAGGAATGACCTATTTTCCTTTGATACATCTTTTTTCATAACTTCTGAACTTTTCAATGAGCTGCAGAGAGTAGGCTCTCATATGATGGTGAGAGCTCATCAGTTGTTCAGGTAAAACTTCTGGAGGCCGTTCACATGAAGAAGTCATCCTTCTCCATTCAACCACCAAACTGCAGCAAAGGGATATAAAACTGCTAGGCAAAAGGGATATAAAACTGCTAGGCAAAAGGGATATAAAACAGGTTTTCTTCTGCAGCAGCAATTACTGTAGTTGTTATCAAGAAGTTGGTCATAAATGGGAAGAAGATCAATTCAGCAATTGTGAATCCTTGCTGCCATTCATTTCTCAGTATGGAGCCTTGAATGAATGGAATTAACTTGAATTTCCTTAGAAAATGAAATTAAGGCAAGGTTTTTCAATTGTCACCAAGATGCAGTAAAAAGAAAAGCAGTATCTTATCAATTGCGCAGCTATTTTATTCAAGTTTTTCCCATCTCATTTGATGATCTGCATGTATGGATGTGCACATAGGCTTGTTGTGCCTATTTAAACAGTAATGGCAAGACCTGAAAAGTTTATTGTTTTATAGGTGATTGTTTTGGGGAATTTCTGTCCCCTCTTTGACCTGTGGGGAGCTTTGCCATGTGATGTTGGTGGACCAAGACTTTGCCCAGTGTTGCTAAGCCCTAATATTGGAAATCTCCTGAAAAGCCAGTCCAGTTTCCTGACTGAAGTTGCATTTGAGGTATCTGTATCTCTTGGTGTTGAGCAGGAGAAAAAAAACCTTACACTCAGATGCATTTTCCTGACTTCTGAAGAGCATCTTGTCTCCTTATCTGTTGCAGACTGTGTTGTAAACACTTCTTTAACTACTTCCAGAGCTCGTTTCCACAGGCACAACATTTGTCTGTGCCATCTGATCACCACTGAAACAGAGGAAAGTAGTCTTACAGGATCACTTTGTTGCCTATATTATATGCTATCATCGTCCAGCTGGTGTTTACAGGATGCCACAGTTAACATTGCCCAGATGCTCTATCTGTGGGAAACCTAGATATCAGGCAGCACCCACTGACAGTGTTTTCCAAATTCAGCTGTCTTATCCAAAGTCTTGCCTGTTTATGCCTGGGTGTGCTGTCAGTTAGCCCTAACAGAAGACAGCACTGCTGAAGATGCTGAAGTTTGTGTTATTTAGGCCACTTACGGCTTTTCAGCAAACATTTGAAAACAAAGTGTTGTAGCTTCCCTGGCAGCCTGTGGACCTAAGAGCATTTCTTAACATCGAATTGCAGTAGGAATACTGCCTCTTCTCTAAGTACAGCAACATTTCATCTGCTTATTAGCAAAACACATGGATCTTGCTCGAGTTTCATGATTGCCAGAAGCAAGATTACAAATTGGTTTTAGCTCATATTTTGCTTTGGTCATCGCTTTTTGGTTTTGGGTGCTTTTTCCATGTTAACTATTCCCCACATGTGCCGACGATTTCTAATGTCAGTCAGATTAGCTCTCTGAGGATTAGTTTTCAGCTTGCTCTGAATGGAACACACAAACCAAGTCTGGGGACTTTCTGTCATTTGTTACATGGCAGATTTTACAGTGTGTGTATCACACACATATACCAGATGTGCATACCTATAGACACATATATCAATTCCCCCTAAGAACTGAAGAAGTAAAACTATTTTCAGCCATGCTGAAGGGATATCTGAAGCAAACTATACAATTAAACCATGTAGCGTCATTCAATCATTCGTAGCAACCCTATTTTTCAAGCGGGTTCTCTGCTGTTGTGTATTTCTGTTTCAGAAAGGAACTTGTTTGTGTGTTTGTTATTTTGTTTCCTGTATATTTTGATCTTAGACAAGAAACTTTTGTGTCCAATACACAAACACCTCTGTTACCTGAGATTGTACCATGCTTTTGAGTGTGTAATTTGAGGTTTTGTCCTTTAAGGGTTCTTTTAACTGCTTCATATCCACATTCCAAAACCTATTTAAAAACTAAGTCTCGAGTCCAGCTGATGATGAACTCTATTTTCAGCTAAAACTCCCTCCTCCCCCACTTTACCACACACTGTTTCTGCTGCTGCTCCACTTGTGATAAAGACCAAAACTGTTGTTTAGCTGACATGTAGAAGGAGTTGTTTATCAAAAGAAGGCTATTCTAGGAGGATATGCTCTTTAAACAGAACAATGGGGATTTTGAAGATAACGAAATCAGTACTACATAGGTGTTAGAGCTGTTTAAATTGTTTCTGTTGGAAAGTAGGAGGGGGCCCTGGTATTTGGCTTTGAATCCCTGTCTTGCAAGTGTAAAATGGCTAAATCCAAATTAGCTGCCGACCGTACTTTGTACTGCAGCTCCGGCTTATCTATAGGGCATGAGCACAGCACCTGGGGAGAGCTGGAGGCACAGGGAAAGGGGCCTCAGAAAATCCAATTTTATTGTGATCCAGCCGTACCTTGCACTTCACGCGGGGGTTTTTGATCCATCTGTGGTGCTGCCCAGGTCGAACAGCTGCTCCTAAAAGCAGATCTACCCACAGAACCATCTTTTACTGTTAGGTCAGGTTATATAGACATGTATCCATTTTACTGATATAAATTAACTGATTTCTGGACATGCACAGAAGTATCAGTAGTTGATAAGAGGGAGGAAAAAACAAGGAGAACCTTATGGGAAACTTAGTTCTGCCCAGAAGATCAGCATATGTATGTGATGCATTTCTGTTTGCTCACCCCTTTTGCCAAGGGAGAATCTCAACAAGAATAAAAGGAGACCTTCAAAGGCAAGGAGAGGAGCATCATATTCTCTGTCAAGTGCTTAGATAGCCATTTCTCTTTTGAGCTATGACAATGCCTATTTTTCTCTAATTAAATATTTTGTTCAAGTATTTTCTCAGAAAGCTGTTTCTTCTCTAGTGCTGATTATTACACAAGTGATTTATTTAAGGCCACACAGTGAATTGCTTGCAAGAGCAGGATGATACTGTCTGCTGGCCATCTAATTAAAACTTAGCCTAAATATGCTTGGATATTTGAAGGTGGTTCAGGAGAACACCTGGAGGTGCCCACTTTTCCTGAAATATCTATTCTGATTGATCATGCAAAGGTCTTTTGTATTCACCTTGTAGACATCTCCTGGCCCAGAATTCAGGCATAACTTCTATTTCCAGCTGTAAGCTTCCCACCTTCTCCCTCCTCCAGTACGAATTCAAGCTTAAATTCTTTTAAGTGTGGAAAAGGTCACTTCAGTGACCCCTGCTTAACATGACTGACACAGTTTGGCATCCTCACCTTGAAGCCTGGGTTTATTTCCTTCAACCTTCCCATTAAGTAAACCCCATGAAAAAACTAACCCTTGACAGCTCTTGCTATTCTGACCATCACCTTTTACAGCCAAGTGTGATGAGGAGGGGCAGACCTCTTGTTTCTGCTAGAGCCAGCCTTGTTTGTCTGTTTTTTCTTCTGTGACCCAATTTCAGAGGCTGTATCACACAAGCAGGAAGGAAAAGTGGACTCATGGTAATTCAGAGAGACATAGGGATGCACTTTGTGCAGCACATAAGTTGTGTAGACTGATTATTGAGTTTTGCTAGAGGCAGTGCTGGAAAAAGTGGCAAATACTGAACCCTTTCCTGTGCTTGCTCTGAGTAAGCACATCGCAAGGGGATGCAAGGATATCTCAGCCAACAGTGATAGCTCCCTAGTTCCCTGTGGTGAGCAGTCATTGTGGAATTACATGCTGTTTTCAATTGTTAAAAGTTTGAAGACTGCTTCATAGGTATGTTGCCTGGGTTCTAAACAAAGTCATCCTGTTTAACTGAAATAGATTCCTAAAGAGGGATGGAGTTTTAATTAGTGTGTCCCAGTACCGATTTATGGCCTATATTTGTCTTTGTGTTTGAAAATGATGTCTTTGACTACTTTTTTATCTTATCAAAGTCAAGAAACCACACATCTATTTGACTATGTGGTTTTTTTGGCTTAGTTTTTGTAAGGCTTGACCTATCTGCGTAGATTTAACTGACTGGGAATAAGGGTTGTGCCTAGCTATCACAATAGCTCATATACATTGACAGAGGTGGTAGAAACCAGTTTTTATGACAATGTAAGGGGCAGAAACCCTACTTAAGAAGAAATGCATTCCCACACTTCAAATATCAAACTATTTACTGCGGGAAGCAATTATAACTCACAGTGCTGCTGGAGTCCAGTGAGCACTCTTCTGTTTTGGGGGTACCCACATGCCCAAGTTTGCCACCATATGAGCTCAACATATTGACTGCTGCTGCTTGAATTCTGGACTTGCTTTGCTGATTGATTGTTTGCTTTAACCACAGCACTGGATGGATCCTTTGGAGACTATCACAATGTAAATAAATACATGTGTGTTTGTTTCTAGCCTGTTTAAAAGAGTGTGCATGTCAAAGAAGGGGAGAAAAGCTGATTCATTTGCATACTTTTGAGATGCAGAAGGTACAGGAAGCAATGAGTTTAGGGGAGAGCTAGCAAAATTACTCCATAAGGGTATGACAACAAGGAAACAGGAAAGTAGTTAGATGCTGTTAGATCAGATTCATACAGATATATTTAGCAAGTGGTGTTTATTTTGCTATTAATTATATAGAGGTACTTCAAGCTTGCAGAAAAAGTCTTATTTCACAAATCAACATGAAGAGTGGCTACTGAGGTGGGTGGTTTGGTTTTGTTCAGGTTTTAAGTATTAGTTTTGTTGGGGTCTTCTTAATCATACATAGGAAGAGATCACCATTTTTTATTAGGGTAAAAAAACTAGAATAGAATTAGAGAATGACATACACAGTAAAGGAGTTGGGGTGTACTAAATAGCTGTGCTGCCAGGATTGTCCCTAGGCTGGCTTTTTGTTCATCTTTTGCATTAGTGATATTTTTCTTTGTGCTTTTGCCTGTGTTGTTATAATTTGAAATATGATGAAATATGCTGTCTTGTACCCAGTTTTATATTTCAGCAAAGGAGAGACTGCAAATAGAAAGAACACATGAATTCAAAGCTGGCCAGAGCTAATTTTGTGTAGTTACTAGCTTACATCATGGCTTTCTCAGTTAGCTGTTTGAAAGCAAAATAGAAGGCATGGCATAGCCTGAAACTGAGGCAAAGTGTGGGGTTTCAGACTGACAGGCTTTTCATGCCATTGCCAAAACACCTCTCATTTACTTTGTGTTTATAGGCATAAAATAGGGTACAAGTCTGATGACTGCAAACATCCTCCTCAATACTTCAGTTTCCCTTCAAAGGTTTACTTGCTGTAAATATTTTCTCCTTGAAACTTGCCATGAGAGAGAAATGTGGCATAAGACATGGCCATGGACTATCACAGAATGTGACAAAACAGGCTGTGATGAGGCCTCCCACTTCTCTAGAGCAGCTGCTGCTGCTAACCACTTCTCCATAGCCTCAGACCTGTACCTCTACTCTCTTTTGGTACCACTCTCCTGTTTTAGCTACTTTCTCCTACCAGATGCAGAGTTTCATCTTGTTTGCAAACTCTGTAAATCCCTCCGTGAAGGAGGGCTTTTTCCATTGCTTTACCTGCATACAATGCAACTAAAGCCACCATCAACCTCATCTAAAGGAAGGAAGTTGTTTGTCATTGGAGCTTCTTCTGACTTTCAGCCCATCCTGCCCTTAGTCTCTGACAGGTACCTCTTTTTAACTTGCACTGTTAGTGGATAAACAGGTAATGGGTTCCTACATTTCTCAAAATGGGTAGAAGGGGACCTGTTTGATACACATTTGCCACTATATTATTTTATTAGCATAGCCTTTCCCTGAATCCCAAATGCTGGCCAGTTTGACCATCCTGGTTGACTGTTCTGCTTTCTCTCGATTGATTTTTACACCAAATTTGAGGTACCAGTTGAGTGCTACCAGAACTGTGTGCAGACTTGTCCTTTCTGACCGAAATTAAACTGTAGGATGGAGTTGTATTTTTCAACATTTCCTTTGACCCACTTTGCTGGCTAGTTTCCAGTTTCCCTGAAAAAGAATGTCTTTGGCTCCTCCCCGATCCTGCTCTTTCCTCTTGTTGGCTGAAATGGTTAATAAAAAATGCAGCAAGTAAAACCCATGAACAAAAGTGTAAGTGCAGGGAATTGCATTGGCTGAGCAACACAGAAGGGCAGATTTGGTGACTTCTCAAATCTTCCTCAATTCTTAACTGAACGCAGTTTTTGGCTTTTTTTTTTTTTTTTGTCTTTGATTGAACTACTGAAGATAAATCCTTTTCTTGTTCAGTTTCTCCTTTCCTGATGTTTGTGATGATGTCAACATATTTGTTCTTTGGTCATTCATGATGTGTTCCATAGCAGAAGCATTGTCTGGTAATAAACCAGTGAACTCCTTTGCCCTGTATTGATTTTTTTTTTTTTTTTGAGAGAAGAAATGTCGTCTTTCACATCTTCATTGTGCACTTTAAGCTGTTTCTAAAGAAGGAAGAAAGGCAAATGAGATAAATACTCTCTCTGACATTTTGTAGTCATCTCTCAAACATGTGATACCATGAGTGAATAATCCTTACCTTTGTAGCTCTGTCAGCCTGAGCATTTCAGGTGAGAAATGCTTACTCCAGTGGGTTTCTCTTGGTGCATTTTGAGGTGCCAGAAAATCTTGTGCATAGATCACACAAAGGGAAATTAATCTGGTGCTGTCCCATTTCAGTTCTCACTTACCCTTATCATGTGCCCCTGCCCTCCTTTGCGGGCTGGCAGAGGCTCTGCAGAGCAGCCCATGACAGGAATAGCTGGGAGAGCTGCTTCGGTTGCAAGCAGGGCTGGCTCCCCTGCCTACATGGAGCTGGCTGGCTCTATGCCTGCCCTTGCCATGTGTGCCTCAAGCCAGTGGTGTCACACTCTCTCTCCCTTTGTACTTGCACTGCTTCTGGGTCATTTAAATAAAATAATCCTGAAAATGCAGCAGGGGCTGACTTTGGGCAGAGTTTACATATTAGATGCAAGATCCTGCTTGTCTCTGTGCAGATATACCTGCTCTGAATTCATTTACAAATGTGACCAAGAGGACTTGCTTGTGCTGTTTTGAAGGGCGACATGAGAAGGGCACACAAGATGGTTGTGTCAGGGTTTGGTGTCCTGGGGCTAGCTGGAGCCGTATCAGTGCAAACTGTATGCAGGAGGCTAGGACAGTGTGGTGAAAGTCTCAACAGAAGATCCTCTTGTCTCGGTACAATACCAAGACTTTTTGCAGCTATGTAAGTGTGGTTCAAGCACCATAGAACAGAACCCTTCCAGATGTCACCAATGATTCTCCTTTTGTTTTCCCTCACCTCCCATCCCAACACTTAGCATCATAATCTAGGCTAAGCATAAATCACGCCCTTACGTTTTAATCTTCATTTGCACACACTCCCCACGTTTTGGAGATTATGGCACTCCTTTTGCATCATTTGACAGCTTTTACCTACTGTTTAACATTCTCCTTATTCATGCCATTTCTTAAACCTGACATCTTTATCTTTTTCACTTGAATTTGACAGTGTGAAATGTGTGTACCAGAAACTTAACTGTAACCACCTGCTGTTTTGTCTATAGTTACCAGTAAGCAAATCCACTATAAGTATTCGCATCTCCAGTTTGGATGCCAAGGAGACATTGATAGCTTTTCAACCAATCATCTGTTGGTCTGACATGAAAAATAACCTCACTATAGAAGGACATTTGTCCTTCTCTCATCTTTCTACTGTTTGCAAATTCATATTGTAGCTATGATAGTTTGGATACTGCAACATTGTTGGAGTGATATGGAGATGGACAGATTTGTCTTATTTCCAGGTTTGTAAATAGCTTAATTTCATAGATAGCAGCTATAGCTATTTTTGAAAATATTAGAAGTCTACACATACCTGGATAAAATTTAGAAGACCTTTCTTGGGTCTTATTTTAGCACTGTGTTTCAGTGATTATGCCAGTGACAAGAACTGATGTTAGTTGATGGCAAGACAACACATTATTATAAACCTCTTGACTGTTCTGGTTTTTAGGACTCTGAAATGCAATCAAAGGTGGGTTTATCCGATACTAAGGGATGAAACAGTGACCAGCCTTAGGTTTCCTCCCTTCTATTTTTCTAGGGGGTTACTGTCAGACTGAACTGAGATTGGAGGTGGTTTATGTTAATGCTGCAGTCTGTAGACTGTACTTACTCAGGATTTTATCCAGCAGGATCAGCTGCTCTTGCTGGAGGATGGTGACCTCTGGCAGATACACAGGACAGAGACAGCTGCTTCAGCTTTCCCAGCTAAACCTGTTTAAGTTGGTGAGGGGGACTTGTTAATGCCATTATTTGTCTAATTGTAGGGCTAATACATTTTTTTTCCCTGCACATGTGTGATTTATTACAATGGAATACATGAAATAGAAGCAGAAGAAAAACTGCTTGGGAGAGGGTTGCCAATTGTTATTCTTCTTTATTAGTGAGATCCTAAAATTAAAAGTAACCAGAAGCATACTTGGCTTCAGACTTCCAGTACTATATCAAGGCAGCCCACCCTGAGACATCCAGTGCCATGGTGGTATACAGCATGCTTAGGAATACAGGGCAAAGGTAAATTCTTAATTAGCTGGGAATTATTTGCTAGAGAAGTCTGTTAGAAAAATGGGAATCCAAAAGTTATTTCTACTTTAATAAAGAGCAGATAGAATTTTTAATGATGATAGTTTTATGGAAGTGCAGCCCTGCCCCAAACACCCTAATACCCTTCACAAACAAAACAGAGAGAAACCAAATACTGGCTTCACAGTCTACTGCAGGGATCATGTTGGGATTTTGTGCTGGCTCATGACATGCTGTGGGAGCACTACTTCCTATGCTCAGGCCTACTGCAAATCTGGAAGTAATGGTCCTCTCAGGACCATTACTGAGGGCATTTGGCAGTGGGAAGTATCTTGCCCATACTGGAGATGGTGACAGAATTGGCAATGAGGAGGTGACCAGTCATCCTGCAGGACCTGGTCTGGGGCCAGTTTTCATTTTTGTTTCATTCTCTTTTTCTTTCTTTCTCTCTTGTTTTTGTTATTTATACCAATGAGAAAATGTTGCTTATTTTTAGCAGCCTTTTAATTTTGCTTAGATGCTGATTCTAAGTAATAGAATGCCTGTGGCTCTCCATAGAGCACCACTCCACCTCTAATAAAAGCAGGCAAATGCAAGCTTTGGTCTAGGGAGTTATTAATTTGTGTCTGGGCAAGTAAGTGTGTGCAATATATGTAAAAGGTGTCCATGCATACTGTATACTAACTATCAAACATCTTAGCAAATGACCTTGGGCTCCTGGTGAGAAATGATTTACATTTTGTATCTATCTCCAGAAATCAAGCAGCCTTGCAACTTGCTTATTTTACAGCATATAAAACCAATGCTAAAAAACCAAACACACCCAAATACATACACCCATTTCCACAAATAGAGCAAATGTAAAGTACTCCCTCGAATGCTGACAGTTTCAGCTGTGGGATAAGAAAAGTAGTTGAATCAAGTAATAGAAACAGATGTAAGAGTTACATAGATAGAGGTAACCTTTTTTTTTCCTTTTTCCATTTTCTCTTTTAGATATTGTGTCATCAGGTTATTGCAGAGATTCTAACCCAAGGAAAAATAGAGTCCTGAGGGTGGGAGTTACGGGAAGGCTCCCAGTGAGGTGTGGACACCCAAGGAACTCTCACAACTGCCCCTGCAGCTGAACAGCTCGATCTTCCATTGAGCGCCCTACCAGCTTCATGACTTTAGGAGACAAACGTATGACCTGAGACACTCTCTTCTAAACCCCTTTAGGCTGAAAAAAACCTAACTGGTAAGGGAGGGTATATCCAACCCAAGACAACAAAGTTTACCCTTTCCTATGAAGTTTATCCAAAATAACTTTGGAATCAAGAAGGTATAGCTGCTTACTGCAACTGCAAGGATGGAGATGTAAACCTTTAAGTCTTGCCCATCCATGCTAGTCCTGTGTCCCCCTAAAGGATTTGGTCGGAGATGCCTGCTTTGCATCAACAGAGCTTCAGCCCTATGTGCATTTCTACTGCTGTCAGCAAGGGGCATTATGGCTCATGCCTATTTCGGTTCTGGATGGAAGGAAAGCAGGTGAGGAGGTTGTCCCACACCACACCTTCAGTGTGCTGGGATCCCACCCAGCCTGCAGGTACAGCTGCATAGCTCCTCGGTTCTCTCAGTAGGCTTAGTTTAAACACTTCATAGGCTTCTGTTTTCCCCACTTTCCAGCCTGACTTGTTTGATAGGGTTCAGAACCTACTACATGTGTGTTTATGCTAGCAGAAGAAATTAATCTGCTAACAGAAGAAGACAAGAGGCTAGGGGGACATTACTCAGTGCAGCTAGAGCAGCTGATGGCTCTGTGCTCAATTTGCTAATGCCACGTCTGCCCGAGTATTCCCACTTCTGCCACTGCTTGGGAGTTACCACTGTTTGCAATTGAAACATATTGAAGATGAGGGGAGCAGAAAAAGCCTTGTTTAGGATACAGAGTTCTGCTCCTTTTGAGAGGGACCCAAATACCTTTTCTGTCATAGATCTTTGTAATCCTTTCACCTTTTCCCCTTCTCCAGTTGCTGCTGCTTTTATTCTTACTCTGGTAGATCTCTGTGATGAAGCAATTCTTCTCTGTGCCAAGTCCCTGTTTTGTTACTGTCATTCAAGATCCAGCTCTTATTAACTATCCTGAGCCCAGGGGCAGGAGGGAATGTATCTTGTCTGAAGCTACTCTTCTAAATTCAGCTGTATTTGTGTACTATGATCTGCATGCCTCTCTGCCCCCAAATTACTAAAATTGCAGCACAGTTGTCCAAGGCTTATTTTTTAGTAAATGAATCTTATAACTGGCATTCAGACTAACTACCATCAAGACAATTAACATGTGTGGGATATGATACCCACCTCAGATAAATACAACACTGTGTCAGTAGACCTTCTCATATGTTCAGTTAAGCAGGCTGGTGCTGGGGAAGGTTAGTCTGTTAACATCTCTGCTCAAAACAAGCCAGCTTCCCTTCTATAAAGAATCGTTGTTTTTTCACATAAGCTCTGTAGTGCCTCTTCTATGTTTGCGCTTGTAAATCTCAAACATTGCAGTACAGATCCCCCTTTAAGAGTGGAATCTGAGGTCATGTGTCTACATTTAAACATCCCTGTGCATGGGCTATCATGCACTGGCTTGTGAATTCTTAGGTATAGTGGCTATGGGCCTGTATTTCAGGTGTGAGGGAAGAAGGGCCTTTTTTTAGTGCTTAAAGCAGTCATGTGCCACTCTCAGCTATGAGGACTTTTGGCAGAGCTTTTTAAATTCTCTAGATTCATAGCTGGCATCTCACCATCTCTGTGGGCAGGATTACATATAAATTTATATGTATGTCCTGTACATAACAGGACCATTTAGAGCATCCCTTTATTATAAAGGTGAGGTGAACTTGGACACAAAAGTCCTTATACTTCTGTGGAAGACTTGCTAGGCAGTATACTGAAAGGCTTTTGGTCTGCCATAGTTCACAAGCTGGTGAACCATGCTTCTGTTCATGCAGTTCCAGCAAAGATTAAGAATCTTCAACCAAAAACAGTTTAAAAGTGGGCTGGGAGAAGGGACTGTAACCAGCACGGCAAGGAAATACCAGCAATAGGAAGGCTTTTATCTTGGATCATGAATCTGGAGGCTTTCATGGATGAAAAGGTGCAGCTTGTGTTTGAGAAGGTGCAATGACACACTGATCTTTGGTTTAATCATCTCCTAAAGCCATGCCCAGGGTTAGTTTACAGAAGATGACAAACAGCTGATGACCCCTGAGGAGGACTGCCCTGCAGCTGTCCAGTAGCTTTCTTGGAGTTCTTTTTTTATTGCAGATATAACTGGTGCATGATGCTGTCTCAAGCAACTGTGTCTTGGCTACTCCAATATGCTCATTGCTGGAATTATCTCCTCAAACTCTGGTGAGCACCTGAAAAAATATTATCATTTAAGATGGCATTAACAGCTAGGCTTCAGCCACAGTTCTGTGCTGGGCACACCACAGCTGAATCACCAGAGGAAATGGGTAAAGGTGATCTAATTTGGTTCATCCCTAGCTAGACCAGTCAGTGAGATCCTTACCCCGTGTGAGTAGCAGTAAGATTGGAACGAGCTGGCAGAGCTGGAGGAAATCTGAATTTCAGAAAGGAAAAATCCATGTTAATCCACACTCAGCACTGGGGTTAGGTGAAGGGCTGAGCTTCAGCTTTTTCTACCTTTGCCACAAATTCTTTTGTACTTTTATACACTATATATCTATATTTCACTGCTAGATCCAGAATTTATCCACTGTGTTGCTGTCTGCCAGGAACTGTTAATCTGGCACCAATAGCACAAAGTTTACAAAGGATGTCCCCAAGTGATATAGAGATCTAGAGTGACTAACTATGCTGGTTCAGGAAGTCCCCATATAAGGTGAATTCTTAGTCATGCAAAGTATGAATCTGTAGAAGCAGATTGTCATGACAACCTGGAGGGGACAAGACAACAAAGGAGAATGTATTGATGTAGTGTATCCAGTGCTGTAGACAGGAAGGCAATTCCTGAACTTCTGAACTTTTCCCCAGCATATTTTCAGCTTTTTAGAATAAAAAATGTTTCATGTGGGAAAACTATTAATGCAGCCCAACAAAATGATGACAAGAGGGGTAGGTGCATATAAATTAAAAAATTGAAAGGGAATGTTCACTAGGAAAAAAGGTGCATTACCACCGTTTGTTAACTAAAGGATGCTAACTGGAGGCAAGAGTTTCAGGCTGCCCTCTGTGCTAACAGACCCATGTAGAGAAGCTTGGAGAGCCCTGGGGTGACAATTGCAAGCTGTCTGAATGCAGTGCTCAATACTATGGCTGTTTTTAAATGACTGGGAGCAACTGTGTCTTTTTGTCCTAGCAAGGATGAAGACTTAAATGAGATCTTTTGTAAATGTTTAAATATCTGCTTTTGCTTATCTGTTTGGATAGTTAATATTTTGAATGAAATTAATCGTTGTGAAAGCTTTAAAAATTAACTCTTTGGAATTGATCATGTAATTATTAAATAATACTGATCATGCAATAATTAAAGCAATGAAGGAAAACTGAAACATTTGGGTGGTTTCAGCAGCAAAACTGAGGAAGGCATCTTCTGAAATTCTATGATATTTCTGATACAAGAACAAATGAATTTATTTTGAAGGAATTGCTTTCGGAAAGATAACCCTGCCAGTAACTTTTTATCATTCATGGGATACCTAAGAGAGGGGAAAACTTTTGGAAGAAAATTTCAGTGTTGCAACTCACTGCTGAAGCTCTTAATATGATGCTAATGAACCACAGCCCTTCCAGCACGCGCTAGCAGCATTACCACCCATCTGTGCAATCTGAGTGGATGTGCGAACAGGAGTCAAGGCTGAGAACCTTCCACCTGTTTTTGGGAATACGCACATACACACTGAAGTTACTCAGCGTATTTGTTCCACCTTCAGCCCGGGTGGTGTTGTGAGTTCCAGTTTTCTGCAGTCTCATATCTCCCACTGTCATGTGCCAGCTGATAGCAGAGCTGTGACATGCCACACCCCCACAGCCAGGAAGGGGGTCACATGGACTGGGCTCATCCAGAGCTCTCTAAAGAAGCTGATAAGCTCTATCTCGTTTAACTTGGCCTTTGAAAGACGCTTGTGGAAATTTCTGTAAAGGAGGTGACATCAGTTGTTGTCACAGCTGCTGTGTAAGTTTGGAAGGCTACGTCTACTCAGTGTCTGCCTGGGGTGTGTATATGTGTGCAAGCAGATATTGCCAATAGATTGTGTTTAAATCAAAAGCAGTTTATATGAAGCTGGCGAGGAGTTTCAGTCCCTCAGAATAGGTGCATTCTCATTGGGATGTAAAGCAGTGATGGAGTGCACAAAATAAAGCAGAAAGATGATCAGCTTTGGAGGGCCGATGTTACATTTGAAACAAACCTTCTCTGCGGAGGAAGTGTTAACATGTGAGACATACTCCAGCTGCTAGCTGCTTAGACTTGAAAAAAACAGGCAAAATCCCATATCCAGGCTCTACCACCTGAGGCAAGCTGCTATTGCACACCTTTCATCTCCCTATTTATTCCAGTTGGGTCAGAATGACAAGTATTTTTGAAAGAGCATTTAAACAGTAGTATTTCACACAGCTTTTCTTGTGCTCCTCTGCACTGATGTGTCTCAACATAGTTATAAATTTAGCAAAGAATCTTGTTTGTATAGACTGAAGCACTGTCCCAGGGAGGCTGGAATTGAAAAAGGGTTAGAAGGAATATTTCTACCTTGTGTGACAATGGCAGTGTTTCCAATACTACTGCTTTCCTAATCTAGGTACTTCTGAAATCACAGCATAACTTCATTAGCAGAGGGCTATTCTTATTAAGTTGAACTGGGGAGATCCTTTTCTTAAAGAGAAACACATGTACTTCAGGGTGGTTTACTTCTTTTTTTTTCTCTTTACATATTGAAAATACCGAAGAGGAAATAATTTCATGTGTCTCTGGAAGACACTAGAGCAGAATTTCAGGGAAAAAGATGGCTGGGAGATGTATGGTTGTTTAAAAACTCGAATATGAATAACTTTGAGGAGGTCTGACAACAGACGACAGATCTCTCTGCTTTCTATTGTGGTTTGAAATTGACTTCAGGTTTTTAATGATTTGTTTTCATTTTATTAATAACCCTCTGAGTATACTTTATTTGTAAGGAACTGGGGTGCTTGGGGACGGGTGGGAAACAACCAGCTTACTGCAATCTATGCAAATAATGAAAACTTTTGTTTTTAACCTTATTCTGTATGAAACTGCAGGTTTTTTGTGGCAAAACCTGTTGAGCAACATACTATACATTTAGGAATTTAATGCTCTTATTACACTTAAAGCACAGATATCAAGCTATACCAGTCAGCTTGAAAAGCGTACAAGTGACTGAAACAACATGCCTTCTTGCTTCTTTTCTTCATTTAGACATGGAGACACAAATTCTTGTTCAAACCAGCAAGCTTATCCAGAATATATTTGTAAGGGTGAACTCTGCCAGGCTATGGTTAGTCACATACAGTGCCAGGGATATCTTTTGAAAGTATCCTGAACACTGTGACACAAGTATTTGTCACTCAAACTATTTATAATTCTTGAAGTTTGGAGGGGAGATAGATGTTTGGAGTTCTAAATATGAAATGACAGCTCTTCCTTTATACAAAATACATTGGCTGTGTCTGTGTGGATGTCAGACAGGTACGGAGCAAGCTGATTTTGGGAACTGCCACGTTTGCACCCTGGACACACTGAGGCTTGGTTCAGTTCACCTTTCTGTCTCACAGATGACTTTGTGGCTTTGCCCTCTGATGGAACTCAAGTTTCTATGGGTACTTGGAAGAGGTCAGTGCAGGGTAACTCAAGGAATGTGAAGCTGTTGTCCGTGTAGCACCTCTATTAGAAAGTTTTTAAGGGCTTCCAAATTGAACAGAACTATGAGCTCTAGTGTTAAAACTACAATTGATTTTCTTTTTTGATGGTTTGCAAAGATATCCCAAGGCCAGTCCACCTGTGAGAAATAAGACTGAAAAGCATCACAGTGGTTTTACTTCTTTTTCCTAACCAGCTCAAGCAATTAGTTTTGAGGACTTTCTGACAAAATTTACATGTAGGTCACCTTTCCCTCCTATTTCTTCTTATGTGTCTTGAATTATTTTTAACTCTGTTTCTGGGAATCATGGGGAATGTATAGACACAAAGCCTTCAGCAAGGACATGAGGAATGTTATGAGGGTAGCAAGCTTCCTGTTTCCCTGGCCATTCAGAAGGTTTATGTGCCAGTATAATGAGAATAAATGATGAGCTGTTGTTCATTGACAGAGACCTTATGGGTCTGTCTATGCTCAAAAGGTTTTGAAAGTTAACAACCTTTGTGCTTCACATTTTGTTTTGAATAGATAGACGGGAAAAAAATAATAATTGGTAGATGTAAAACTGGACAAAGACTGAAGGGTATTAACCAAGCTCTGGAGTAAAGCTGAAAATTTGAGCTATTTGTACAGTTGGAAACAGAGTTGGGCTATTTGCCTTATTTTGGTATTGACTATTGTAGAGCCAGGAAATGCTCCTGCCCTGAATTTCAGCCCCCTCTGTTTCTTAGGTCTCTGTGTGATGGTGCGGTGTATTGCAGCTTTGGTCTGAGTGCTGGCCAAGTATAAATGGAGAGGCAGATTCCGAGCTCTGGAACAGAGAAGTCTCTGGGTCATGTTAAACTTTCCTGAAGACAGAGCATGTCAAAGTATTTTTTTGCTGTTCAAGAGCAAGATAAAATGTCCATAGATAGCACCACTATTACTACTATATATGTTGTTCACTTCAACACTTATATCATATCATATCATGTCAAGTTAATGAGCATTTTGTGTGTCTGGTATACATCCAGAACCTCTCTTGTAAAGTCACGGTTGTATAAGATATCCCAGCTTGCTTTAGTAAAGGCTATAGCGCACTATATTATGTTGACAAGTATCACAAAGCTGTGTAAAGAGAAACCATACTTTTAAGGTTATTGTTTTTCTAAGGGATACTAAGTAAAGATTAAATACTGAACTTTGATTTTCAGATTTATTACACACTCCCTGACCTCCATATCCTATATATGACATTCTTGGAAATCTAAAAGATAAAAGCATGATTTTTTTTTTTCCTTTCATGCAACTAAATGTAGCCATCCTTAGCAGAAGCTTCAGTGTTACGTCTACCTGAACCACTTTAATATCACACTGCATTTTCTGCAGTGTGATAAAGAACTCAGGCCAGGACTTGAAGGGGTTTGATCCTATTCAGAAGTGCAGAACCATTTCTCTGAAACATATGGGAGAGAACTGGGTGCTCTTACACAAGCACGTGGAAGAGAATTGGAGATCACTCTGCTCCATTTGTCAAAAATAAGAACCATTTGTCAAAAATAAGAACCATCAATAATCCCTCCTGGAATGACCTAGAGCATGCATATTTTTTCTTTGAAAGGCATTAACTTAGAGGGTTTTTTGTGTACCTATGGTGCAGATGGAATGACGTTTGGAAGTACTCCTTAACAATAGCCTCATCCCCATCCCTGTATCTGTGCTGGCTGTAGTGGAGACAGACTATTATTTACCCCTGCGTTATTGTATAGCAACCCGTGCAAGTGTATAACAACCCGGCAGAGCTGTATATGTTGCTTAGTGCTGGCAGCCAAGCCAGATAGCAGCAGTGGTAGGGAAAGTCCTGTTGTGTATCATCTGTGCAAAGCCATGGGCAGTGGTGCTTGGTGAGCTGGGGCTATGGCACAGCCAGAACAGCCCCGTTGTCCCACATGGTGCAAGAGGGGAGAAGGAAGGGACAAGATTACTCTCTGGAGAGTTCCACCTTTCCGAGGTGCTTAAATGATTTCATTCAGCTCTGAACATATAATGGAAAATCTTGCATGATTCAACTTAATATCCCACAATCTGTATTTATGGCTGAGTTGGCTTGAGTTAATAGTACTTTTAGAGATAGATACACTGCTTGCAAAGCATGCATCACTAGCTAAAGCATGCCTTTTATCAAGATGGGAAGATGGGTAAGGAATATCCAGTGCTTCCCTACAAACATGTTGCTACTTGTAGCTGAATTCAATAGTACTAAATTACTGTAGTGTGGTTTATATTGGTTTTTTTCTCTTCATTCTTTTGAATGTATCTGCTTAATTTTCCTACCATCAAGGAAAATAACCTTCAAACAACAACAACAACAAAAAAAACTTAAAAAAAACCCCAACCTAAAACAAACCCCAGAACTATGAACACTGCAAAGGCAGGGTCAGATGGTGAGACTGTATTGAAAGAAGATACTTAGGTTCTTAGGATGACACTCACAAGATCATATGTGGGCTCAGCTATGCTACACAGCAAAGTACACTGTGCCCAGAGCTAATGTGGTGATCGGAAGCTGTTAGTGTTGTTCTGTTCTCCCTGGGCTAACAACAGGGGTGCCTCTCAGCATACCTAATTAGCTTCATTCCTGCAGCGTCCTCAGGGGCAGGGTAATTAGCATGCATGCTTTGCTATACAGACACAGCTATATTGCCTTTGGGACCTAAACTTGCATCCGTGCATGGCATTGCAATCTACCACGTAGACAAGCCAGTTTCCTCAAAGCTACCTCAGGACCTCTAACGGCCTTTTGCTGTATAGTTTTGCCCAGTGTGTTAAAAAGACCACAAAAGCTTATGCAGGGAGGACAGCAGTGCAGGATGTGGGCCAGAGGGTAATGTTTTAGGAGACAGATGCTCTAGGGTGAGTCCTAGATATATTTTCATTTACTTTACCTCTACATCTACTTGTTACCTTTGGATTAAAGACAGTATTAAAAGTTAGCACCAGCAATGGTGAGGCAAAACAATACACCTGTATTGAGGTGTATGAAGCTCGAACATGCTACCTTGCAACTTGCTGGTTTTTGCTTTTAGGTTCTCAGCTAAACTTATAGCTACTGAAAGATAGTTACAAACTAATGAACTGAAGCATTTTTAAAGTCTATTTCCCCCCTTGCTGTGGTCAAATAATAAAGGTCAACCAAGTACCCTTTATGGTTTTACAGATCCTGCTCTCTCTCATCTTGAAGTGCTTTGGAAACATGAGTAAGCACAGCTTTGCATGAGGCAATGCAATTTCCATAGTACCAGTAGTAAATCCAAGATGAAAAGACCAGCCAAAAGTAACTTGCATTTTTTAGGAAGAATGTGTCCTCTCTTGGTTTAACATTCTTGCACTGTCCTAGGCAAGATTTTCTTGTACTGACATTTTTCTTATCATCACTATTTTAATTCGTGGGTATCAGGTGATTGCAGATTCAGTTTAGCTGAGCTGACCCAAAACTATTGCACTGCACTATACAAGAGCTGCAGAAAGGCAGCTTATTATTCACAAAGAGGCTGTACGCTGCAAAGGGCTGATAAACAAAAGAGCCACTGTTTTTGTCTTCTACTTACAGTAAAGTATCAGTAGCAACAGGCTGCACTGATACCTTCCCTGATCGCTCACAAAAACCAGTGCCATTTGTGGCTGCAGATTCCAGCCTGGAGTCTTAAGGGTCTCATCATCTCTCAGGAGCACAGTGGGAAACTTCCTGAGAGTGGAAAAGATGTGTCAGAGACAGCCTAATACCCCTCTTAACCTTGCTTCATTTTATTCTCATCATTCATAACAACCCCAAAGACACATAACTTATAACTATCCAAGTTTTGCTTCTTCCCACAGGGAAAGCCTGTGGCTATACCTCAACTGATACTGGGAGTGCTCTGAAGCTTGCGGTGCTCATGGGATCTACTGCTCCAAGTTCAGGTTGCCTGTGAGTTTTACCTCCTCTGGCAAATGATGGTGATGCCTAATTTGTGAAAGACCCTTTCTTTACTGGGAGGACAGACTGGATACATGGAAGTGAGTGGGTCAGGCAAGTGAAGATGGTTGCTGAAGTCCCTCTGCACCCATGGATGCCCTTCAGTGCTTTGGCATGCACAGAACAGCCAGAATGCATGCCAGCAGGTAAAAACTCTAGACAATCACCAAGGATGAACATTTCCTGAGAGAGAATAGAGGGAGACTCTGCTTCTCCCACTTCCAATGCAAAGAGGTAATGCAGGAGAGGGGTCTCTGTGCCCAAATCACCCTCTGACTGTTCCACATCCATCTGCCAAAAGCAACAACCTACCAAACCCTGCTGTGGTGCAAAAGGGACCCATCTTCCAGACATTATTGCTTTGATCAGTCATAGTTAGGCACAGCAGGCAAGCTTTCAAACAAAAGGTGAGCAAGACTTTCTAGTTAGAACTCTTTACAATATCCTCTTTACTGAAATGACTTCTGTATGAACAGGAGATCATACGCAGTTAGAAAACAGTATTGTTTACTTTCATGTATCCTCCTTCATTGAAATTCCAGGAGCATTCCTGCTTGAGCTATGTGCTAAAGTAACCTGGGACTAAAAAAACCTCCTCGTGAGCAAAGAGGAACAAGATACAATGAGATGTGTGTCTCAGCAAGACTTCCCCAGAGAAGCCTCAACACGTGTGCAAAGTGAAAAAGAATAACAGGGTGACTTCATCTTTGGCTTGCGATGGGCAGGGGAGCGCCCTTTTCATCACAGTCCAGCAGAGAGATGTATAGCTTCAGAAGAGGGTGGAAGTACAGATCCTTACTTCAGAAATATAAATCCTGTTTTAATAAGTGACTGAAAATGTAGGAGTTAGTAAAGAAAGTCATCTTTCCTGATCCTCAGATCCTTAAGTCTTTCCCTGCTCAATGGAATGCTGCTATTCCTTTCACTTTCCTACTTTACTCAATCTCCTGTGTGTTTTGGGGAGAATGAGCAAGGAGTCTTACCTTGCTCAAAGATGTCTCCAAAAGGTCAAAATCAACATCAAGACCTGCACCAGAAATAGCTGGAAGCCAGGGCAGTTGCAGATTTCTCAGTGGCAGCATGATCCCATGGGATCCAAAGGTTAGTGCTACTGTTTTTAAAGGAAAAAGCACCCACATGCTTACTGAAGGTGCTTCCCCCCATCAAGGCTTAGCTTCCAATAACAGATTCGTCTTGCCTATCTCAAGCAAGATAGTCACTTAAGCCCTGGTTATAGTCGGTGAGGCTAAATAAGTGTGTCCAGAGGACAGTTCATCCCATGTGCGTAAATTTGGGGAGGCGAGAGTGGTGATGGTGGAAATAAGTGCCCCTGGGAAGGGCCTGCCTACTCCAGCTGACCACACAGGGAGCCCAGGCAACCTTCTGTGGCTGTTCTTTGTCCATGCAGTGCTGCCTATGGTTTTGGTTTGGCTGAAGCAAGGAAGTACTGGAAGATACATGAAAGAGCCTTGCTGTTCTTAGGCTGAAGCCTTGAGCATTAACCAGGCATCACAAAGTGTAAGTAAGGGTCAGTACTTCTGAATAAAGGATGCAGATAAGAAAAAAAAAATTGTAATTTAAATATGTTTGTACTTGAAAAACTGCTAGAAGGATGTGAACACATGAAGTCAGTGTTTGCATGTTGGTTTTGATCTGTTGCTGTTGGAGCTGTGATCAGGTTTAGAAGCTATATTAATTCATAGAAAATAGCCTTGACACTTTTGTTGCAGCACAGATAAAACACGATGAATCACCTGGTGCCATAATGCAAATTTTTCCACTCCCTTCCTTATGTTCTATTCTGGTATTTGCAGTGCATCAGGGTAAGCAAAACAAATGCAACAAAAGTCAAGGCTAATTTTTGTATGAATACTTTGTATAAATTCATTACTGAAATAAGAATGACCAACCCAGATTCTGAAAGACAATTTTATCAGTGTAGTTTAATATTTAATGACACTGTTGCAGCAACACTTGCCCCTAATAAAAAGGCAGGTATACTAGCAGAGATGAGTGATTTCCTAGCCTAATGCATCCCAGATGACTCCAGTCTGTGCATATTGCATATCTATGCAATCTGAATGAGGCTGTAAATGGTGTCCTGCTTTGTGCTGCTTGGTTGCTGCTGCTTTTGCTGGAGCTAGTGGCCTGATGAGGTGCTAAGAAGAAAAAAGGCTTATGAGAACAACCCAGTTCTGGGCTCTTCTGTCAGTGGATTGTGCTGCTGATATCAGTGAACCTGTCCTTAGCACGTGTGGAAGGAAGGGGAGGCAGCTCCTCTTTACATGGCCTTGCTTTGTGTAAAGCCAAATCCAGATTTCTCTCTCCCTTCCCTCTTTTCAGATTTCTAGAGCTTCACTGAGGCAAAAAGAAATACCTAAAGAAACCTGGGGTTTATATGAAGGAGCCAATTTAAATAGGAAACAAGTCAGCAAAAACTTTCTTGCTGTAACCTGAAGCTATACTGACACATTAGATCTAATGTCCTAGAGCTGTTTTCGTGCTGTTTTCTTCATTACTTCATTTATGAATTTACATGTGCCTAACAGGTATAAATGTTGTCTGGGAAGTGTATTTTGGTTCAAGCTGCAAATCCTTCCTGTGCCCTCTCCTCGCTTCTCTCTCTCCCCACATGAGAACATGAAAAGTAGGATGTTTGTAAAGGTACTGTTTTCTTCCTTGGCCCTTCTTCCCTTCAGTTGAACAATTCATAAACCAGCCACTGATAGTATCTGTCAGTTATTTAATCCTGAGATTTCAGGTTAAGGAGTAACAATGAATGTAAATCTACCTGGTGAGAAACTGCTTGTAATGCACATGTGTGTGCTGGATCTTGAAAACTTTAAAGGATTGTTACCACAAAGCCCTATAACACAAAGTAATAAGGTGCTGTACAGGGTATTCATTCTAGTCTGTCTGTTTGGGTGACATGGAGGTGGCCTGCTTATTGGGTCAAAACCCTGCAACTCATCCCTGGGCTGTTGAGCCAGAGAGAATGCCTATCGTTTTCCTTGCAAACACCACTTGTTAGTAACAGAAGATTTCTGGTCACTTGTGACTGCCTCCTGAAAGAGGCAGCTATGGTATGGTAGTGAAACAATACATTAGTGTTGTGTAAGTATCAGTAATTTGTAAGCTGTGCCTGGGAATGTTCCCACATGGAGCACGGTCATCTCTGCCAGTGACCAATTGGAGCATTTTCTAGAGATGTGGCGGGTCAGAGTCCATCCCATCCCAACAGGCAGGTTGCACACAGCCACCCACTTCCATAGGCTAACATAGGCATGGGCCATTTGCAAAAAAGTGCTCAGAAATTGCCACAAATGGATTTCATGGTCTCATTCTTTCAATGCAGCAATATCAATTAGGATGCTGTCAGAACTGTTTCAAGTTAGCAAATGCCCTGCTTATTCTGTTAAGGGGAAAGAAAGACTCACTTGCCCCTCACACAGATTTTCTCTCTGTGGATGAGCAGGGAGCTGGAGATGTTTTGGCAGCTCATTCTATTCCACAGCTGCTTTCCTGTACTGCTGAAAGAACTGCCTTGCTGCTTCTGACTGACTTTGTGGCCTTACTGGTAATAACTGATACAGATACCTGGGTGGGAAAGCTCTTTCTAAGCTGTAGGCTGAAGCAGTAAAGCACCAGTTAATACACAAAATAAGCCAGCAGCAGAGAGGAACCATCTCAGTTCTTGTCCTTTCCTATAGTGATGGCAGGAAATGGAAAAGCCTCTGGGATACACCCTCGCTTCTCTTCTTACCTTTGGGTCACAGTCTGTGTTTCTGATTCCAACAACTGACCATTCTCCACCCTGTCCTTGCCCCAGTGCAATTTTTTAGCCTATGTCATTTGACAGAACTTCTTTCATTGTGTTGGTTATACTGCACTGAGCTGTATATTCATTCGGGAAGGGAGAGACTTTGATCACATCAACATGTATTACCTTTAGTCTTAGTCTTTACTGGGGATAATAACTCCTTAAAATTCTGGAAATATTTGCGCACAAGGAATATAAACACATTAAAACATCCTAGAATAATTTCCAAATAGTTTGATTAGTGTTTGGATTATCTTTTAGCACATTTAATAGCCAATTGAATGTTTGAAACCAAGCTAATTAAGTGCGAAACTGGACACAGGAATTAATTTCAATCACCCAATCCCCCATTATGTGCTCACAGTTCATTGGAGGGCTCCTGAAAGATTCAGAATTACTCAGAATGAGAAATTCTTAGGAAAAGCAGCAAAGGAATATTGGGAAACGTAGGCCAAAACTTCAACTTCAGCAGATCTTGTTTATACACGTCCAGTTCAGCTGATTGATTACAAATCCTTTGCTCCTGTTGGGTGAGCATGACCCAACTGATATGAAAGTAGAGTTATTTGTCTGAAACCCCATTCCCACTGTACTTTGCAGCTGTGTCTTTTCATCTTCCAGTGTGGTTTTGGACAACCATAAACAGAAACCCTATGGACCTCCATCTCTGGTTTCTGGTTGTAACCCAGAGACATTTAATGTGTAACATTTAATGTGACCTTTTAGGTTGGCCTCTGTAGCATTGCTTGACCAATGACAGGAATCCAGGCCTTACCTGAATATTTAAAAGTTGGTGGATACCAACACTAAGTTTTGACCATTGTTTCTGTCCTCTTGTATCACCCACAGTAGTGCCAAGTGACTGTATACCCTATTTTCAAGTGCTATAGTTTGCTTCTAATGTTTTTTCTAGACTCTGAAATCATTTATTAAGCTATGATACGTATCAGAGAGATCAAAGATCACTAGTCTGATTAAAATACTTGGCAGGCCATGTTTGCTTAAATAAATGTTAAAAGACTAAAGAAATGACCTAGAAAAAATGAAGTTACTTCAATGAATAAAATATTTTTCTTCTTAAGTCTTTCTAAAATTTTTTTCAAAATTATCCGTTTCATCTCTTCAACGATTTAAAGAATTCCTTCAATTGTTAGATATTTCCCCTTACAACAAATCCTGCAGTGCTGTCAAATGAATTCCAAATAAATCTTTAATGGTTTTCTGTATCTCATTGGTTACTAATATGATAGCATTCTATGAGCCAGATCATTGCTTCAACTAGACAGTTTACTCTCTGGCTAGCTTACCTCTAAGAGATGTGGTGGCATCAAACTAGAACTGTAGCAATAAGTTATGATAAATGAGAATTACTGGTCTTTGAAAAACTTTGTCTCTATCATTTTCCAGGTCTCACAAAGCCACCTAAATGTAGGTGACATGAAGGCTACTCTAATTTATGCAGGGCTCTGAGTTATCTCAAGGTCTTTACACAAGTGCAGCTAAACTTGCATTGCCTAGATTCAATGCAACAAACCTTGGAGCTTGGAGTCACAATTTAAGACTTCGGCAATAAATCAAGAAGCCAAGGCTTTGGCCATGGGTCCTCAGGTAACTCATTAGGTAATATTTGTACACCTCTACAGAAAAATAATAGTTTTGTATAGAGAAGCATGTAAATATTGGTTATTATGGTTATTAATGATGTTTTCCCAGTTGATGTAATCTGTGGTTAAATTCAGTGTTGAAAATATTTAGCAGACATTTCGGGTGTGTACTTGCAGGGTCCCCTTTTCTACAGTGTCTGACATCACATTTCTCCATGATCCTGTGAAGCAGGAACATGGTACTATCCTCATTTAATGGGAGGGACTGAGACTCAGTGCTGTGCTTGACATTAACTCTTCACCTCCCACAAGCGATTTTATGTGCTGGCCCTGCTGTGGCACTGCTGTGCTTTCTGTACCATGCCATGTTGTGCTATGGGCTGCAGCTCAGATGCCTGGAGTCATCCTGGGGTCCCTGTGCTGTGCCCCACCATGTAGTGTGAATGCGTGGTAAATGACCTGCCCTTGGTTGCACAGGAGGGACTGTTTTTTCTAATGCTTGTGAGGAAACTTTGGCCCATCCATATTTTTCCTAAGGCACTGCATAGAGCGAACCCAGACTTAATCTGGGCATCCACCATGCTTGGTGGGGAAGAGTCTGCCATGTAATGCAAGGTTTACAGAACTGGGTTGTGTTTGGGCTTGCAACAAGGTTGGGACAGTGCAGCGCTTTGTAGGCTGCCTGCCCCCATAGTCTGAGAGGGCTGGCTTCCTTGGGAAGGCACCAGGCTGTCCACAGCCGGCCCCCTGGAATCATGCTGCTAGCGTCTGTTTGGTACACACCCACAAGAAGCAGAGGGCATCTTGTGGTTTGGGTCCTGCAAGACACAGTGGGTGTCTTGTAGAAAAGATTTTTGATTTTTCTGGTATTTGACTTATGTTGTAGCTTGTTATGATTTTGGTCTTGTGATTTTGGTATTGGTGACAGACTTTTATAAATGCGTTATTAATTGTCTCTGTTTCAAGCATTGAAGAATTTGATCTTCTGATTTTGATGTTGGTGACAGACTTTTATAACTGTTAATTGTTAGTTTGATACAATTTTAGTCTTTGTCTCAAGTGTTGTAACTGTGTGGAGTGTGTCTGTGGGATCTCGTGGGTGTGTGTGTGAATGCGAGACTGATAATGGGAAATCAGCAGAGTGGAGAGATCTTGACAAGTCCTTTAGAGTGCATTTTGGCACATTGTAAAGAGCCAGGAGGGTTTCCTGGGGGCTGAGTAAATGAGAAAAGGTTGATAAAATATTGTAACCAATGGTGGCCTTCGTATACTTTGGAAGATCAGGAAAAATGGCCTAAAAATGGAACTTTGAACTATGATATATTGTTACAATTAATGTTGCTTTTGAGGGGGCAAGGAAAATGGGATGAAGTAATGTATGCAGATATGTTTTTCACTTTAAGAAAGAAACTGCCCCAAGTGACAGACGGAATGTGAAATTAATATAGCTCCGCCAGATCCCTTAATTTTGGCTTTGGAAAAGGACAGGAAAAAACTGAAAGCTAAGCCGGAGAGATGTTGTTCAGATTGATACTGGGGAAAGATGCTGAAAGTTAAGGAAAACCAAGGGAGAAAGGGGGGGGAGCTAGGGTAGCTCCTGTGTTTGAGCGTGGGATGAGTGATGGGGAGGCATAGGTGGAGGGATGTTGGGCGGAGGGGGAGTGGGCTCTTCTCCTATGGGACCAGATCTGTGTGTGTGTGTGTGTGCTGTGGGGAGTTTTGGACGCTGGAAATGAAACTGTCCGGGGGGAGGGGGGGGGGGGGGAGTGCCATGGGGTAGCTCCGGTGGTTGAAATGATACTAGAGTGACAAGGGACCTGGGGAATCTACTCCAGCAGATCCACTGGTTAAATTAAAACTAGGGACAAGAGGAAATAAAGTTGAATTTTAGTGGATACAGGAGCAACTTATTCGGCGTTAAATCAGAGGGAAAAGAATTTGTTACAGATGTGGGAGCTACTGGTCACCAAGAAAAAAAAAAACAACAAATAAAAACAATACAAAAAGAGGCATTCTTCCTGAAACCCTTAAAGTACAAATTGGGAAAACAAATAGGAATGCATAAAATTTTTATGCATGCTAAATTCTCTGTATTAGGGCAAGAAGCAACATTTAAAGAAGGCAAAATGGAATTAAGAGTTAAAAATTAATTAATTGCAGTTTTGAGTTTATCTTTAATTCAACAGAAAAGCGAACTGGAGGACCTCCCTGAAATAGAAGAAATCCTTGATCGGGTATATCTGGGAGTATGGACATCTGAAGTTCCAGGTAAGGCAAAAAATGCTTTGCCTGTTAAAGTAGAAATAAAAAGGGGGGGGGGGGGGGGGGGGGCTGCCCAATTATAATAAAACAATATCCCCTAAAATTGCAGGAAAGGGAATTAAAAACTCATTGATAAATTTTAAAATATAAATTATTAATTGAATGTGAATTGGAATATAATACTCCTATCTTGCAGGAAAAGAAAAGTTGCAGATTGATTCAAGATCTCAGGAATTGACAAATTTGTAGAGGACGTTCATCCAGTATTAGCTAATCTGTATGGCTTATTGACTAAATTGAATCAGAAATGGTTTGCCATCTTAGATTTAAAGGACTCTTTCTTTTGCTTACCATAGGCCAAAGAAAACCAGAATTTATTTGCTTTTGAATGGGAACATCCTGACACACAGTAAGGAAAACCCAATTAGCTTGGACGGTATTACCTCAAGGGTTTTAAAACAGTCCAACGATTTTTTGAAATCAGTTAGCACTGGAACTAGAATCATGGAAACCACCCACTCAGTCAGGGACTCTGTTACAATATGTGGATGACCTATTAATTGCCACAGGAACAAAGGAAGAATGTGTCCAGTGAATGGTGGGATTACTGAATTTTCTGGAACTGAAAAATGGGGATGGGGAGTATCTGGGACTAGCAGATGTCCAGGGTGGGCACAGTTAAACTAACTGATAAGTAGAAGGACAGGATGATTGCTACTTCTGTAATGTTAATTAAGCTGGTTATGAAGATTGTCAGGAAAAGTAAACGACCCTTAAAGACCACCACATTTTTGTATGCATGCCGGAAACTTTCTGGAAAATGATGAGAGACAGCTGGAGGCTCTTTTTCTACCTCCCTTGAATGGAAGCATCTTCTGAATACCTCTTTCATGTACCTGCAGAGACCCCACTCTGTGAACTGCTAGGACCGAGACTCTCAAAGACTGAATAAGTTTTCGTTGCCTGCATTTCTGGTCTGAAGCAGACTGAGAGAAATGAGTGTTAAGTAAATGTGGTGGCAGCCCTGCCAACGTCAGCATTCCAGCCTGCGGCTCTGGAGGGAGACACTGCCGGCACAGGCTTCTGCATATCAGCTGCAGGGCAAGGGAGTTTACTTGTTAGCAGTTGACAAGAAGACGGATTTGAGGTAAAGCAAGGTGTCAGGTCAAGTTTTTATGAAGCTGTTTATTCTTTCTGTAACAAGTATGTGGTGTCTTATTGATGATGAATGGAAATTTAATGCAGTGATAAAGTAAAACTGTTAACTTACCAAGTCTGTTTTCAGCTGCCTTTGTTCTGCACCTCTAAACATCTGTAAAAAACATGTTCAACAGCACTCAGACACTTCTGTGTACTTATATGTGATCTCATTCAGCACCTCTGCAGAGAGCTGATCACCTTGCTGTAGCTGCTTGAAATCAATAGAAAATTAGTGTCTTTCCATTCCAGGCCTTTTGTGTGCGAAGTCAGTGCTCACAGGCTTTGAAGTGAAAACCAAGCTTTATTTCCAATTTTCTGTCATGAGCATTTTATGAATCTACTGCTGCAGTTTAGAGATCAAGATTTAGGAAACACTGGTATTTGATGATAGAGGGGCTCAGATCTGGTGTTTCTATGAGGGCAAACTCCAAATGCCCTAATGCCCAGCTAGAAGTGGAAGTTACACATGGAAGGATTGTGCATTCATAACGTGCTCATAACAACATCAGAGTATTGTCTCTTGCAGCAGGCAAAAGAACCTGAGCAGCATGAATTCTAGGTCTTTATTTCCACAAACACCTAGGCATTGTTATAGACAGGAAAGTTTCCCTCTTCTACCAAAACAACCTTATTCCTTACCACACGTAGGCACTCTTATACCAGTTCAAGACCTTCTCAAGTAAAGACAGTTGTATTCAGGAATGAGGATGCTCACTGGAGTTATCTTGTAATAAAGACAGTGTGGGTTATGCAGATCCTTCCACCTTGGGCTTTCTTTCAGTTGCTGTTCCATGGAGCTAGAGAGTTTACTCCTGGCTTAGCTGCTTGTCCAAGATCTTCTGCTGGCTGATGCTATTTCTTTAGCTCCTTCATGCAGCTGACTTGGATTGGTACTCCCTGTTTCACTCCCACTGAGCTGATGGCTGTAGCTGCTTTGAGACTGCATCTGGAGACATTCCAGCATTATCTAGTTAAGGTACCTAACATGTATGTACTAATGATAGAGCTGTGTGTGATGTTAGGAATTAAGTGACAATAACTAAAATGGCTTGTGGCTGCATCAGTGTGGATGTAACTGTAGAATTGGGAAGTTGCTAACACAGCGCATGCAGCAGTCGTGAGCTCAACCTAATAATTCACAGCACCTGAGGCCATGTTTACAAATGTGTGTGGAGCTGCTGGTCTTCAACTGTTGGTCGCAGAGAAAAATCCATGTGCTGGCTTAAGAGTGATGACTGATGGAGAAAGCATCAATTTCTTGGAAATGGGATACAAAACGTCTTTGGGAGGGCAACTTCTCTGTATGCTCAGAACCAGGCCCAATGCAATTTAGATTTAAGGTAATGGCAGTCATAAATTCTTGAAAATGATGACTTGCTCCTCTCTTTCCCCCTTTTTATTGTTGCAAGAATGTGTCACGGTGTCATTAGGATTTCTTTACTTCTAGTGGATGATGTGGTGTTATGTGAATAGTAATTACTTTCAATTTTGTAGTAGCTGTTTGTCAGTATATCCAAACCAACAGCCATCCGGACACCCCGATCAAAGTAAAAAGCATAAAATCCCACATGTTGCACTTTTGAGAGCACCAACAATGAAACTAACCTTTCGCCCTTGACTTTCTTTTAACCCGAATTTTGAAAGACAGTAGCAAACAATTCGGCTAACTTCTTAGGTGAAAGAATATTCAAACTAGCTCGATTGTAACGCAGCGTCCTTTTCAAGTGAATGGAAGATCTCAGAGTAATGCATACAAATACAGAGGCAGTGTAAGTTCATTACTTCGGAGTTTAACCATTTCACAGGGGGGTGAAATGGTTAAAAGGTTGGCTTTAAAGTGGTCACAATTAGGCTTCAAAGTTAACACCCCACCCCACTGAGATGAATGGGAGCAGTTGACATTTCTTAGTCCTATTGTTTCAGTCTGGCTTGCTATAGCTTCTAAAATAAGTCAACAGTGCATCTGTTTACATTCTGCTTCCGCAAATCCAGATGGGCTGGAAACTTCATTGTTTTTTTAATTAGAAGCTTAGATTCTGGAGAATACAGCAATATCCACGGGATATCTGTAGGAATAAGAGCTGAAAGCCGCCTTAATCACAGACATCTCCCCTGTCCACGTAAACTTCTGTTGCCCCAGGATAAATATGGGGAAACCACTGCAGGGAGGTGAGGGTGATAAAGTAATGTATATTTGAAGTACTCTTTTACATGACAAGCACACAGTAACTTCCCAACAAGTCCCTAGAGTGCAAATTCTTATAAATGGATTTGGGGTTTTGAACTTTTTCAGTAAGTAGCCTGTTCTGTAAAAGAAGGTAAATGTCCAGCTTTTACTGACCTTGGTAGCTTCTCTGATCCCCTCCTGACATAAAAGCCTTGTGTCTTCAGAGAAGCCAGTTTCACCCATGAGTGCTGGAGACCAGGTGTTTCTTTCTGTGTTCCCTTGAGTAGAATCCTTCAACTTACCTCTGAAAGTGAGAGGAAATAAAATTCTTGAGAAGAATTTCTTGCGTTTTCCTGCTATTTTGATAAGGCAGCAGCATTAACTGCAGTAAGATCTTAGGAGCAGGAGTGGACTAATAAAGGTGCAAGTAGGGCCAGAATTTGTAGCAGATGGTCTCAATTACCCCATGCTGCTGTTTGCACAGGGAGTACACAGTGTCCTCTCTGACTTTTATTGAGTGGTCTGCATGGTGGCAAACTTCCCTCAATAGCAGCCAGAACCTTATGAGAGCTATGTGATAAAGGCAGCCCATTAGATATGCTTAGTCTGTAGATTGAAACCAGCTGTGAATCTGTCGGAATGGCTTTCTTCATCATGCTTTCATCAGAGTGGAAAGTTTGTGGTTGGTTCTGCACACATATATGAAACCATACATACATGGCTGCATTGCTCTGCCTTTGCAAGTCCCAGAGTCTGTCAGTGATCAGAGCTCTCATGCGTGCCAGCTCTTTTTGTAGGCTGGCACCCAGAGGCCCTGACTGCCTTTTGCCTGAAGCTTGTGCTTTGGAAGTGACACTGTGGGCTCTCCAAATGGTGTCTCCCAGATTTCAACTGCTGGTGAATCATATGGTAAAGGCAAGCATGCCATCTGTGTTTTGAGCTTGTGAAGCTTATTTCCTGCCTAGCTTCAAGCAATGTTTTCATCTGAGTAGCAAATAAAGCATCCCTGGGCATACTGAGGCCTCTAGGTTGTCTGAGACAGCACTGGGCATTCCCAGAGTGTAAGCTGTCTCCTCTTGTCTTTCTCTCCAGTTCCCAAGGTTTTTCTTTCTTTCTTTCTCTCTTTCTTTCTCTTTCACTCTCTCTTCTCTTTCTCTTTTTCTTTCATCTCTTTCTCTCTTTTCCTTTCTTTCTCTCTCTCTCTCCCTCTTTCTCTCTTCCTCTTTCTCTCTCTTTCTCTCTCTTTTTCTCTCTTTCTCTCTTTTTCTCTCTTTCTTTCTCTTTCTCTCTTTCTCTGTCTTTCACTCTCTCTCTTCTCTCTCTCTCTTTCTCTTATTCCTCTTTCCATGTTAAACAATGGAAACAATTTAACCTAACAGCTTCTTCATTGTGGTCTGTGGAATAGAGCTGGCTTGTAAAACTTTCTTTTAGAGGTTTTATTGTTCTGGCCATGCATTTTGATTTTGTGAATGAGTATGCTTAGGCAAAAGAAGAATATTAATCACATGTACCCTTTGTGCAGCTTTACATTCTCATTAAAGCAAAAATGATACCAGAACTGCAAAAGTAAAAACTTCTCTGAGAGCTAGGATCATATGGAAAAAGACGGGAATGGCAGCAGTCAATAAGAGAAATTTGAGACTTCTTCCCTTCAGGCATTCAGTAAGGAAGAGGAAAGAGCACATGTAAAACATAACAGAGAGTATTGCTCTGACTGCACATATTTTGAGCTTTAAGGAGTAAAAACTGTGTTTGGATGGCTTTTCAAGTAACAGAAACTCAGTGGAGCTCTGGTTCATAGCAGGTACTAACAAACCGAGTAGTTATCAAATGTGACTTAAATAGCTGAGTGAAAGCTACATGATCTTAGCTGCTACATCATCCTGAGTTCTTTGCTTCCATATTGCCTGTTTTTTTATTGTTCTAAAGCTTAGTTTTTGTGTCATTTGAAGGTTGCTGTGTAGGTTAGATTCACTCCTTGCTGGGATATAGACCAACATTTTCAAAGTGATTGTTTCTTTTAAACACCTCTGTTTTTTTTAAGGGTCCAAACCTGAGACATTTTAGAGTATGGTACCTTGACAGGAGTGCAGAGCATGTGTTTTCTAAAGCCCAGGTGCCTGCCTGGTGTGTCAATACGGCATGGGAAAAAGTTATAAAGATGCAATGAAAATTCTTGTCCACTCTTCATCTTTCAGTGGCTGATCTTCAGTTTGCTGAATTGAGCAAGAAAAATTGGGTACTGCTGTGCTGGAACCCGTAACACATCCCCTGCTGTGGTCCAGGAAATGGAAAGCAAAGCTGAGCAGTATGACAGCACCCTGACTCTGCACTTCTCTTCCATAACCTCCTGATTGTTTTAGGGTTTTACCTAAGATTTAAATGTCTTCCACTGAGATGGTGGTGAGATCCACGCTGACTGTAGCATACGTGAAATAGACGTGACAGCTCCAGAACATATATATTTATATGACCTATTTATTCCATCTTTTTGTCCATAGTATGGATGAATCTAGCCAATGAAGGGGTAGCAAGATGATGAGCTTTTTAAAAGAACGGGGGGTTAGAACTATGTGATCTTAAGGTCCTTTCCAACCCTAACTATTCTATGATTCTGCTAGCATGGGTGCTGTCAGGACTGTTGGCTTAGAGTTAACTCAAATTCTTTCTTGCTAATCCGGAGCAGTACTGTTTGGGTTGCAGAACAAACTTCATTTAAAAGAAATACTGGCATTGAATAATAATAATAAATAATAATAATAATAATAATAATAATAATAATAACAATGGCTTTAAAACAGGCTGCAAAGTCTATTCTGACAGCCGGAGGAAGGGCTACTTTATTAATAGTTTCAAGGAACCCAAAAGACACAAAGGGCCCAAAAGACACAGCATGAGCCTCAAGATGATACATTATGCAGTCCTGGAGTAATGTTTTGACTTGATGATCTTAAAGCTCTTTTCCAACCTAGTTGATTCTATAATTCTGTGATTCTATGATGACCACAATATAAGAGCCTCTGGCTGATATCCCTCACTACTGGAAGTTAAGATGCACCAGTGCCTCCCTCCAGCCCTGCTGTGGTAGGTAGTTAAGGGGGGGTGGTGGTGAGCATATGTGCCTTGCTAGTCAAGAGCTTCTGTTTTCATGACTCAGAGTTTCTGGCTGGTAAGCCACAGATGAGTGTTGTGGTGACTGAGCGGAGAAGGCATTTTCTGCATAATCATCACACTTCAGTATTTTATAATCTGATAAGTCCCACACACACCCTCACAACTGATAGCAAAGCTGCTTTCCTGGTGTGACCAGGGACAAACAACACCAAACACTCCTTTCCTGTGGGAGGTGGCAGGGATCTCTATGGTGATTTTGTGTAACTGCAATCTCTCCCAGCAAGTAAACCCCCAGTTTAAGCACAACTGTGTGTTTTATGGGGCCAGGAGCTGACTGCATGGGAGAGAAGGGGACTGCAAAATCCACTTGTTGCTCCAGCCCCAGCTGCAGGGCCTCTGTGCTTCCAGACTGCCTGGGTGCCCAGTATGCAGTGTCCCATGTAGGACCCTGACTGGTTGCTTATAACAGATTGAACTACTGCAATTTTCTAGTTATCCCTTAAAACAAGCCCTTAGGTAACTGCCGATAGCCCCCAGAAGTTCAGAAAGCTTTGGGAGCAGGAGGGCTGCAGTACAAGGGCAGTCCTGATTTCATTTGAGAGCGTATATCCATAAAATTGCTTTAGCATAGACTCCCCATCTCATGCCATGCTCACTGTGTGAGATCTGACATTGTTCCCCACCATTTAATCACAAGAGCTCAGGCCCGGTAGGGAGAGGATATATAAGCAAAAATCTGAGCCTGATTTTTACCATCGTACAAATTGAATCCAAGTTGCCTGTGCCAATTGTAATCCCTCCTTTCCAGTTTGTCCTTTCCGTATGGGTCAATTGCAACTCCAATGCCTGATGCATCAAATCCAGAAACTTGCTGAGGCTGTGATTATTCCTGGCAGCATCACATGGTGCAGATGAGACTTATTTTGACTGTGGTACATAGCAAATATATTCTCAGGGCCAGTCTTTGCTGTGGGCATTGTATCAGTGTGTCTTCCCCCATTCTCTACTGCTTCCCTTTGTTGTAGGTGTGTTGCACTGATAGGAAGTGTTATTTGTCTTCACTTGATGTTTGTGTTTCCTCTTTGCATACTTCCCAAGCCTCCCTTCCCTAACCAGATCTGTATTTAGGAGCCCACAGTGGAATTATTTCTTATGAGTTTCCACAATCTTTCCCTGGACCTATGTAAAATTGCTTTACATCCTGTGACTGGTTGCTCCAAGATTCTCTCCAAGGGCTTGAAGCTCACAGCCTAAAAGTAGTAAGGTTATACAGGTCACTCCGATTCCCTAAGGAGGCAAATCCAACCTACATATGTATAAAAATGTATATATGCATTTCTGTATATGTTCTCCACCAGCTCTGACCTCAATTCATTAAGTTACTAATATGCATGCCTTATAATACATATCTATGAATGTGATAAACATATGATAAAAACTAGACATGGGCAAAAATGCCTTGCAGAATTTTTAGTCTGAATGACCTGATTTATCCCATATGAATTCTTACAGTGTGGCAACTGAAGTTCGTTCCTCTGCTATCCTAGGAAGTGGTAGCTGCTCTAGGAAGCCCTCCAAGCTTTCCATAACCAGAAGTGAAACTAATAATCTTTCAAAAATGTGATGCCAAAGGAGCTGCAGCTGGTTAAAGGCTACACAGGGCAAAAGTGATATTAGTGGCTAATAAAGGCTAACTCTTTTGCAAGCAGAATTAGCTTGCTTCACTAGCTTGTTATGACTTGAAATGTCTGGCCATTGAACTATGCATCTGGCTCATTTGTTGTTCTCAAACAGATTGCACCCTGACTGACAGTTTGTCTGGACAGGAAAAAAGTAGTTCAAATAAGTGAGAACAAGAGGACTTCAGTTTGTGTGACTCTGGGAAAGCAGCAATTCGTGCAAGCAGCCTTAATAAGCATATGAGATGAACCCAACAAAGAATGTGTGTGATGCAGGTCCTGGATCAGGGTACTAATCTTGCTTAAATCAGTGGTTCCTAATGCAGAACTTTGCTGCCTCCCACTTATGTTATACCTGGCTACCTAAAAGACATAAACATCCAGTAAGTGGTTGCAGCAAACCTAAGTAATTGCTAGAAGCCTAATGTTCATCACACTCCAGATCATCTTGTGATGTTCTCAAGTGATTTAAGCTGCACCAGAATAGCCTTGTGGATGTGTATTTATTTTTACTCGATATTTTGGGGTAAATGCCACATCAGAGTGTTTTTATTATGAAGTTCCTGTTCCTGCACAATGCAGCTGTACCTATTCTAATCTCCGTCACCAAAAGGGGACCATTTCCTTTTTTTCTTAATCTCAGATCAGTTTACTGAGAGCAGTTGTCCCCACTTCTGTAAGCTTGCCTTGCATAAAAGCTTTTTTAAAGCCTTCCCTACATACCTTTCTTTCCTTAGCACATACTTACAAATGTGTGTGCAGACACATAAATGTACACACACACACACACACGTGCCCATGCGTATTTTAATCAGTTTTTGCTTCAGTCCTGCAGCCTTGTGAGTACTCAGATGGGCAAAGGACTCGTGAAAAAGGTTACTGCCAGACAGCAGCAAAACACATGCTTCCTCATGTACTTCTGGTTCTTTTGAAGGGTTTTAATGCCTTCTTTATTTATGAGATGGTTCAGATTTCCGAACTCAGTGATAATACAGTGGGGACAAATGTGCACAAAAGGTCACGACTGATTATTTTTTCACTGTGGTATTGTTTTTGTAGATGATTTGAGACTCACTGTTAAGACAGGTCATCAAGAGTGAGAGGCTGGTAATGTTGCTGTTTGTGCAATTAAACCCATGAATGCTGTTCCTGGATTCAGAGTTCATAGAAACTGCATGGAAAGATTGGGTTATGCTGTTGTTAGGTAAATTCTGGCTCCCAAACTTTTTTTATAATTTAACAGTATTTGAGTTAAAAGAAGATCTTGGACTAATGAATGAGTGAACTTGGCTTCTGTAGCATGCCTGTGCCATTGCTTTATTTGCATCTGAGACCCTTGTGAAATGCCACTATCAGCATTTTGGTACAGGGTGGAAGAGGAGAGTGAAATCTCCTAAGCAAAGACCCGTAAGTCCAACTCATCACCCCAGAAATGACAAAGGAGAGAACTAATAACTTATATAGAAATATGATTCTTGAAATTGGGCTTTTGCATCTGTACCGTTTTGTTCCTGGTGAAATTCTCTTTGGATTAGCCATGATTGGGTCTGGCCTGGATTCCCAGCCCTGAGAGAGGTTGAGAGGTGCTGAGAGAGAGTAGTATAAATGCTCTTTGCTCAATGAGGATCTCGGGTAATTATGCGAGATGAAACTCCCAGTGTTTTCTTTTCACATCAAAACACACTTTTCTCGCACAGCATAAAAAGTAAATGCTCTTTGATCCAGAGGTAGAGATAAAGACATACTGAAGAACTGTGGAGAAAGAAATCTCACAGTTTGGTAAATGACGAACTTTGCATGTTGAAAAGATAATGAGAAGTTACAGAAGAGCGATCTTGTAAAAACCAGGATGATAGAGAGGAGAACTGGAGAATTGGAGTTAATATTGGGCCCAGAATAAAACCAGCCAACCAGAAAAGCATTTGCGAAAATAAATTGATTGCCAGGGTAGAGGAGAAACTAGGGCTGAAGAGCCCTCCTCTAATCAGATGCCACTATGATGCAGAAATGCATCAACACTGCTGACCCTGCTAAGGTTGCAGGGGGCAGCCACTTCTCTGAATCTCAAAGACAGAAGTATTAGTACCATGTATTACTAGCAAAGACTGGTAAAAATCTTCTAAAGATATCTTGGCCTGACTGAAAAGCCAGAATAGTCCGTTTGTGGATCAGAGAGTTTCTCTGTAAGGAAGTAAAGAAGTACTGACATAATGTAGAATGTGACAATTTCCTGCACCCACCGTTGTCCTTCCTGTCAATTTGTGTCCCCTGGTATAATAAATCTCAATTTTGAGTCCAACACAGGGGGTGGTAGGCTGAGATCCTTTTCATCTTTTTCCCATTAAGGGCCACATTGTAGCTAGTGGTCTTATCTTCCTCTCTCCTATGCCAGCTGAAGAAATCCAACTCTGTGTGAATATTCTTGATTGTACTCTGCTGTTATCATTGTACCTCCATGGTTTTGGTTCTTCTTGGTACCCTCTTATCAAAGACAAAATGCGCTCAAACTGTTGTTTTGCTCCGTTTTCTTTTCTAGAGTTAGAGCTCTACTTGTGAAGTTTTTTTTTCCCGTGCTTTTCTGTCTTTAGTTTGTGGAGTTGGTTTTGTGCAAAAAATACCACTGTGCTACAGCTACAGCCAGCAGTGGTGCAATTGCCCCAGTGCTAACCTGATAATGCAGTCAGTGCTGAAGCATTTCATCTTCAGTGCTTTGAACTCCTTTGCAGAACAAGGTTCCTGATTTGCCTTGTTAACACTAATTTGCTTTGTAATCTGAATGCAATTGCTCTGTTAGTAAGAGTTAGAGCAACCAGATGTCCATTTTTCCCTAGCATGGGTAAAGCAGCAGTGACAACCACCTCTTCCTGTTTTTTTCCTCAGCAAACTTCCCAGAAAGATGTGTACTTAATTGTAATTTGCTCTCTGTGGTCAGCAGCAATAACTCAGCTTTTAGTATCTCAACAACATCTCCATATTTAATTCTGTATGAGTCTAAGGCCTCACTGCTCTCAGACAAACTCTGTATTGCAGTTGAATACATGCAGCAAAAATGATCACATTCATAGTATGTACAGTTAATTCCCCTTTCATTTGCTGCTTCATCTGCTGTTGTGACTTAAGCCAACCAACCAAAAAAAAATCCCCTACCACTTCCTTTTGGCAAAATAACAATGACTTTCTGGGGAAGGCTTCTCCTGTGTACCTACTGTATCACACTGAAGCTGGTTTTGAATTCTAGGCAGAGAAACAATTGTCTGTCAAAATGCTTCAAAAGAAACCACCAAATAAGCATGGCATAAATCCAGGAACAGCCCAAGAGTGGAATACGAGACATAAGGAATATGTAATATGAGTCTTGTAGTCTAACCTCCCCTGTTTCCACCCTGGTGCTAAATATACTGCTGACGTCCTTGCAAGAAGACAAATGCACTGAGCTCGAACATCAGTGTTCTTGGAAGGGAAACAGGTGCATTAGTTTAATGTTTGTTTCATTTCAGTAAATTTCATAAATAGTACATGGAAAAGAGAGGCCAAATCCTTGTAATTGTATTTGTGAAAGTGGTTGTGAAGTTGGTCAAGTATCAGACATCTTAATCAAGTGTTTATTTTTAAATCTAGCATTTCCAGTTTTTAATAGAAATAAAACTACCAACTTTCAATGCGGGTACATACCGTGCTCTCCAGGAGCTCTTACTGCAGGTTAAGAAAAGTCAGATTTGCATTTGAAGTGCATTAATAACTGTTGTAACATAAGAAGGTCTTGTCAAAATGTTTAACTTGCCTTGCATCAGATAAGTGAGCAGTACTTTGCTAGCCACTGATGTATTTTATGCAGGAGATAGATAACCATCCCTCTGTGTCCTGGAATAAGACTTTCCCCACTGTTGGTCAGGTTGTATTTTGTTTTTTTTTACCTCTAACTTAGGGGAAATAAAAGTGGTATGTCAATTTTGGAATATAATTATTCCACTTTTCCAGATTTCACGTCTCTCACCCATCACCACATTTCCTGTTCCATTTTATAACCATGCTTGGTTATCCCCAGACTTCATTTTCTGGGACATGTGTGATTTGCCACCTTGTACTTTTAGCACTGTTGATGGAGAAGAGGAAACCCATGCAGTGTTGTAAATGGCACCTCATCAAGAGTTTGCAGCTTCTGAAATGCTGCACTAATGACAGCACTTTTGTTTTAAACTTTCTATGTAGCACTGCTTTGTTTTATATTAGCTAAAGAGGAATGGTTTCTCTTAAATACTTTGGTCCATCTTTGCAGCAAGCTTTTCAAGATCTCTTTCAGAAACTCTTTCTGTTGCCATTCAATAGTTCAAGTCTCTTTTTATAGTTTTTCTCTAAGAGTTTTCTGGTTGCTCCATTGATAAATGAAGTATTCTGTGGGTTTTAAAGTATTAAATATTGGCTGCAAGTTGCTTATGAAATCAGGTAGGTTTTGTTAATATGAGTTATCTCAATGTGTTTTAGATAAATACTAAGTTTCACTAAATAATCATGTGTCTCTCATGATTTTTTTTTTTTTAATAAGGCTTAATGTGCCCCAAAGCACATGGATGCCTAACATCTGAATCTGATGCAAACAACAGGGGTAAGAACTGGCATGGGCCACATGTCAGACATGGTGGGTGACAGCGTGTGTGTGGGAACACCCACATCAGGTTGTGTCTTGTGCCCCTTTCTCTCCAGAGCCACAATCTCAAGCGGCAGTGGAGTGATCATGGTGAAGCATCCCTCTCCCTAGCCTCTGTGGGTGACAGTTGTCCCTCTTCAGGGATCTCCTCTAAGGGGATTACAAGAGCTGTGTACTCACTGTGTTTGGCCAATTGGGATCCCACCTTAGGGTGAGGAAGCGATGCTCACCCTGATGCATGAGAGCAGCATTGCTGTGGTGAGAATTAGAGGGAAGCCATTAGAAGTGTACATCTTTTGTGTGTGAGACCAGAGGAGCTCTATAAAGTTTGGGAAGTGCTACTTTCTGCTGATTTTTCCATCCTAGGCCCTACAGCAGGCTTACTCTTGGCTGACTCCTTGTGATTTTGAGTTGGGAGTTTCTCCATCTACAAAGTCAGGGGTAAAGGATCAAATTATCTTGAGACAGTGGGATGAAAAGAACCATGGTTATTATGATTATACTGCTTGCTATTAATATCAAAAAGGGAGATACTATGTCGTTACATTCAGAAAGAATCAAATGCTGTGAAATTGGTGGAATTGTAACAATAGCATGAGGAATGCGGGTAAAATACCAGCATGACATGGCTTGAGTTAGAAATATTATATTTTTTGCCACATGTTAGCAACCACTAACCCCAGTGGCTAGTGTAACTGATTAAGAATTGTATGGGAATCTGTTTCAATATTTGTGATTTAAAAATATCTTGTAATGTAACACTGGAAAAGAAAACATATTTCCTGAAATCCTCCTCAGTGCCATTTGGTCACTGTCTAGTGTCTGCTTTTCCTTTTCTTTTTCCTATTATTTTAGTGTATAAACAGTGTATGTTTCCTCCTTTTCGCACAGAACTGACATTTGTCAGAGATCACTGAAAATCAGCTCTATACCTATATATAATTTGCCTTTTTTTCCAGAGAGAATGTTGAGCATTTCAGGGAGAAGCAGCTGTTTGTCTTCCTGATTCTTGTAACATAAAACAGTGAGGAAACTTCAGATGTTTTCTGCATGCTTCTGTCATGTCTATTGAGTTTTGGTTTTTTTTCCTTAAGTATTTGTCCATTACAGCTGATAGGATCTGACAAAGCATTCTAGGTTTTTTACAGTTCTTATGGTCTCCACTTCAAGTGCATTAAGCACTCAAACTTAGCCTGACTAAGCTGGAATTGAGGCTCTAAAAGTAGAATTATCTTCCATTTTTGTAATAGGGAAATGGAAACTGTAGAGCAACAAGTATCATCATGGCTGTTTTTCTTCATAAAAAACTCAAACAGCTTTAAGTCACTGACAGTACCATTTCTGCCCTGTGGACTTGAAAACTCAGTGAGACTTTCCCATGCCACAGAGAAGAACAGAATAGCAACAGTTCTGAGTCCAATCTCCAGCTCTGACACACAGTTTTTCTGTGGCTTAGAACAAATTATTTCTTTCTCATGTGTTTTAGCTCACTCACCGGCTGCACGAAGCCTCTGAGGTGTACGAAAAAGATCTCCATGAGGTCTCTGCCTGCTTCTGTGGGTGTCAGTGAGATTTTACCATAAATGGTCAGAGTTAGGTTTAGACTAAACTCTGTAAAAATCCCATCTTTGTGAATTTAAACTGTTGTTGTCAGCAGTTGAAGTTAGTAACTGTATGTAGGTTTTCATATTAACAAGGTTTCCAGTCTCCCTGACACTTCATTCAGTTTAGAACTTGATTCTCCTGAGCTGTACCAGGAAGCATTCAGGCAATTAATTTAGTTGGCCTCCTTTCAGCCACCGGAAAACACACTTTCCACCATCCTCAAAGCTGTGTCAAAAAATCAGCTCATGCCTGAAATGTCACCATGTTTAACTGGTTTAGTCTGGGGATGGCAAGGCCCAATGTTTCTGAACCTCAGAAAGCACTGAGGTTTGATTTTTTTATATATTTGTTATATCTATTCCCTTTGTTTAATAAGGGATTCTAGTTTGAAAATCCTTACTGCCCTTAAATGTGATATGGAAGTAGGGTCAAGTACTATTCAGATACCAGACAACAGGCTGTTGACTCAGTAGGACCATAGCAGTGACTATCCCTTCTCAAGAGCACTGTAAGCCTCCCAGCAAGGTGTTCTGGTCAGCAAGCGAGGAGCAGCATGGTATCTATTCTGTCTCTGCTGCTGAAATGTATGCTGGCAGGTTGTCCAAGGACCTAACAAGTTCAGCATTTGTACCCATTTGTAGTGGGCACCCTATTGCTTTGGAAGACTCGCGTAGGTAGCTCATATGACCAGAGGGCTGGCCATAGCTATGCAGACAGTCCCCAGTTACTTCCTCAAGTTTATCATACTTTATTTTTGTTGAACTCCAGTCAGCTTGCTCTGGCCTATGCTTCAGTATTCTGGTACTGGCTAAAACAGATAGAACCTGAATGATAACCGGTTTCCTGATGTCTTTCTAGGTCCTAATGTCCATTCAAATATTTTATGCAGGACTGATTTCTAATTGGCATTCCTGTAGACTGCACATGAATGGGAATGGTTCCACCAGAGAGCAGGCTTGTCTGTCTACTTCCATGAAAGACTGCAGTTGCAGGTTTCAGATAGCAAACTAGATATTTGGCATCCTACAGGTATCATTCAGTAGAAGATGCAAATCTAAATTAAAAAATAGAAGTTCAAGAAAGGCAGACCTTTTGTCAATGTTAGATTGAATCTATTGGCTTTTCAGCCTGGAAACAATGCTGCTGAATGATTGTGTCTACAGTAGTAATGCTTAGTATCAAATTATTGAGCAGACAGAGGGAGGCACAACAAACTTTTATAGGCTCAAGGAAAGTTCCAAATGCAGTACTCTGATTTTGAAATCTTGTCCCCAGTGTTAGGAAAACAATTCTCTTGGATGGACTTGGTTGTTTAAAAACCCCTGTGATTTTTAATAAGGTTATTTTGGACAACAGAACTTCAATTGCTGAAATGCTGTAAGGTGCTGGAATAAATGCACGTGCAGACTTAGGTCTTTTTGGACTTTACATAATTACTCAGACTTCCTTTATTTAAAAAAAAACAACCACATTTCCCACATCCTAAAAGTGACAGCCCTATAGTGAAAGGAAGAGATTGGTAATATGGTAAGGGTCAGATGCAGAAACAAACGTTCCTTGAATACACTGATCCAGATACACGTGCAGGGGTTAAACAGTTCACAGCTCAGAGGAAATGTTAAAGTGGCTGAAAGCTATCTGGCAAACAAGGTCAGGACTGAGGCTATTGTCAGTTTTCTAGTCAGTGGCCATAACGCTCCTACTCTAAACCAACTCCCTTAGTAGTCACTGTAAGCAACGAATGCCCAGATGAAACAGTTCTTTTGCAATTGGAATTGGCTGAATTACTATTATTATTATTATTATTATTATTATTCATGGTTGGAACTAAACTAAAGAGATGCTCAAAAATATTTGAATGGCCTTGGCATGTTTGGTGCTGTGTAACTACTGACAAAGCGTGAAAGATTACATGCTAATGAGGAAGATGTTTGCCAAGTTAGGAGTGTGAGAATGCCTTGGCAAATTAGATTAATGACTGCATGGGGGACACTCTGGTACAGATTCCGCTAGTCATATGAGCATGTTTGATGAGAATGACGTGTCCGGAAGCTTGAGTAAACACACTCTGAACCAAGTGCTCATCCTGTTAATAGAAGCGACTCCCAGAGTCATACCATTGTGATCCGTCTTTCCATGTGTGTTCACACATCCTGTTGGTTGATCCATGAAGCTGCAATGGCACTTATAGTCAGTTGCTTGCAGACACTTAGGGCAAATATTTGTTTAGTGGAATTACTAGAAGCTATCAGATACTTACTACGTTTGATTTAATGATAATTGAAATAATGATGATGAATAACCAGCACAGGGCTAGGTCCACCAAAGAACTTCTGTGTTCTAATGTACCTAGTGAAACTTATCCAGAAACGATGTTCTGTACTGTGCCGAGGACTGCGCCTGGGCACCTGGGATGGGAATGCACAAAACTCTGCACATACTGAGGAAGAAACTGCTAGCAGATAAGAATTGTTTGAAAGAAGGATTGGACTTGGCTTACTTTACCTTTCTCTGCATTCAGTATGCAGTTCAGCCTTCTTCCTCCCATCGTTCTCAGCCATAAACTGTTTTTGAGTGATTCAGCTGGGCACTGCACGGTTAATGTCTTCTTTAGTTTCCCTTCATACAAACAGCTGCCCCAAACTCTGCCCAAAAAGCTGCCAGTTTTAGGCCCTTCTTTAAGGTCATAAAAGTGTCTTCTTTTCTGCAGCTTTTCAAAGTGCTTATTTGCAACCCACTGCTTTTTATCTCACATTGTCTTTATTCTCTCTGAAATAACCTCTCCTTCTCTGACCCAACTTAACTGTCTTGTTACAGTGGTTAAAGAGATACCAACCTCCCAGTTCAGAGGCATTAAAACTGATACTGATCTCCTATTTCACCTTTTTGCTGATTAGAAGTAGTCTCCTCAACTGTTGTCTCAATGATAAGCATTGTTCTTTTTGGAGCAGTGATATTTTTCTTCTCTACAAACTGTTACATTCATCTAGTCTGATGAATATCTAGTGGATGCTGAAGGTACACTAGATATTTATCTAGTGTAACCATTTAAACAACGTAAACCATAAAAATATACAAAATGAGAATTTTAGTCTTGTTTATGGTAATTTACGGTCATGCGCTGAAGTCCTGTAACTGTTTTTAGATATTGCATTTAAAAGAAATCAGCTAAATCTTAAGCTCTGTAAGAAAAGTGATGGTAGGGGCAAAATAAGACCCATGGGATGACAGTAAGTTGAGAGAATTAATCACACTAGTTCCAGGAAGCTTAAAGCAACCTTTTTTGTCCACAATAGAAAGGAAATGAAAAGGAGATGATACTTGATTATTCTCAGTATTTAACAAGAAAGAAAGAGGAAAAAAAGTTGGCCCTAAGCATTGTGAGGGGAAAATTAGAATTAGATATGAGGGAAAAGTTTATAAACATAAGGACTGATAACCAAGGAAACCAGCTGCCAAATGAAACTCTGAAATCAGCACTGCCGAAGATATTCAGGGCTCGGCTAGACATCCATCTGTCAAAAAATTATAAAGAAATCAGCCCAGCCACAATGCAGGGATAATCCAACAGAGTTCCCTGCCAAATTTCTACCCCAAATAGTGTATGATTTAGCTGGAATGGAAAAGGAAAGCATGTCTTCCTGCATATTTCACTGATATAATTTTAAAAGACGAATTCTTCTCTCTTTTAGAAAAAGTATTGCTAATAACTTTAAAAAAATAATGATTTTTTGAACTGATGTGTGTAGGCTTTGCTGCAGTTTCAGACATATTGATCCTAGCTCATAATGCTTTTATGTTTTCTTTAAATTGAAAAGAAAAAAGTGCCTCTTTCGAATAAAAAATAGCTCTTAGAATGAAAAATTCTTTCATAGCACCTCACATAGCAATTTTCTAAAAGTTATGGAATCACTCAGAACCCTGAGGAAACACCATGCTGTATAAGAGGTATGAAGGATGGTAAGACTGGAGGGTCAGGATAATTATAATGGTATAGTTAGCTTTTTACCTCTATGTCACAACTTCAAGTACAGTCCAAGAGGTTTATTTTCACTCATTACTTCTGAGTTATTGTTCAGATGGGTTGTAATGACTTAGTTCTAGCAAGTAGGTAAATAACGCTCATACAGTACAGTGTTTTAAGACTGAATTGAGCTGGCACTCTTAAGACCACAGTTCATTAAGAATTAGGGTTTAGAATTTTAAGGGTATTTAGACCTTTAACATTCAAATAGTTACCTATTACTAATTTTGAGGAGTTTGAAAGCACTCACTCTGAGCTGGAATAAGTGGAGCTGCGGTGCCTAATTTTTTGACAGAAAGCTCAGTATGCATTTATCTGGAGCACTGAACACCTTTAAAATGACAGCCTAGCACCTTCAACAAATTTTAAATGAAACTCTGATTAACCACTTTTTAATGCAGCCTTAATAAACCTCTGATTTCCCCATTGTTTATGCCAGCACCTTCTTTCATGTACACTGCTGTGAGCGTATTCTCCATTCACAGCAATGTCTTCCAAAGCATCAATCATTTCGGAGATAGCAGGCTAGCACAAAGACGAAGCAGATAATACTGTTTTAAAGAGGTTGTTTTAGAAATAGGATTAGCCTTAAATAACAGATGAATCTTTATAGTGATTGAGGGAGTACTGATTTTCTGCAGAGATGTAGAATTTAGCATTTGCAGCATAGGACCATCTAGACCTTGCATTCCTTAACTTAAACCATAAAATTAGTGCTAGTTTCTAAGAAATGCTCTGGGATAGATCAAAACTAAAACTTTACAAATGTAAGTCTGCCACGTTGTCACTCTGCATTATGAAAATGTGTCACATGATGGAAGGGAAGTATGAATATCTGCTATCTGATGTATACAGCTGAAAAGGGAAAACAGGGTGAAGTCATCAAGCCACATTAGCCAAAGTGAAGAAATAATAAAGAGTGTAGTACTGGAACTGTAAACAATCAGGCAGAGATTACACCTCTGTGTGAAACTGTGCTTGCTTTTTAGATGTGAAAATTCAAATGCTGATAGTAGAAAATAAAGCACATTGGGCACTGTTCATCACAGAAAACGTTCAAAATGCTGCATGGATGAGGCAATAACTGTTTTGTGTATTAAAAAAAAAGCTATTTTATGTGTCACTTCAAACTGGTCTGCAAACAACATGACTTATAAGCCAGGCAATGAACTGCTGCTGGATTCTGATTGGGTTCATGTACATCCTGTGACCTCACACCCACCTTCTTGCAACAGCTCCAGCAGTGTCACTGACTGTGTGCCACAGCTCTCACTGCTGCCCCAGCACCCAGCACATGGTTCTCAACCACCACAGGAAACAGGTCCTGCGTGTGCTGCTCATCACCTCCATCACCTGTTTTGAATGTTTCTGTAAAACCACATGTGCTCAAGTTTGTCAATATGGACATCAGATAAGATGCCAGAAATCTTCACCATTGGAAGAACTTGCCTTTGAATGTGGCAGAATCTCTGAGAGAATATTCTATGAGAAGACTTGTCCCTGCAGTCGGTAGATCACGTTTACCCAGTTTTTGCACTTTTGGTGTTGACACACTTTCAGATGCACAAAAGATGAGACTTACCTGTGCATCTTAAGTAGAAGAGGAAATTTGGAAACAGTCAAATCAGGTTATCATGCAATGGGAGCTTATAGCTGACCATTCAGGCAATGCTGCTAACTGCTGAGCTAGCTCTTAGTAAGAATGTGAAAGTTGTGCTCTTTTTACTTGCTACTTGTCCAGCTCTGGACTTGTTTGGAGCAATTAATTTACTCTTGCATATACAGGAATGAATTTAAAGAATTTAGAATTTAGAGGAATTTTCTGAAATTAATGGAATTATCACAAGACTTCCATTGAGGAGGGAGAGAGAAAACTTTGCTGAAATCAGCTTTGAATGAGCTTTAGAAAAAAAAGTCCAAATACATTGGCATTTCCCTCAAAAACCCTCAGGTTTTTGCCTCTGGTGAGCACATTTCATTATCCTCATCATGCCACCTCATAACTTCTTCTTAACTTTTTCTATTTCAGCCGTTTGTCTGGTTAACTGGGTTTCATTCCCTTGTTTTCAGCCACTGCCCTTTCCCAGTTTTCACTCTTTACAATTTGCACATTTGCTCACCATCTGGCTTAACCCTAGGGTTTCCTAGGCTAGGACACTGTAGTCGGCCTTGTGAAATCCAAACCCCAGGCAAAAGGAAAACTGTACAAAACCTCTACAAGGCAGGCATTCTCACTTCTGTGGGAGAGGTGCCTACATTGCCTATAGCAGCTTTCAGAACAGAAACCATATCTTCAGAACAGAAACTTACTCTTTTCCCAACACTTTCTCTCAATTTACTGGAGTTACTGCACATTTGTTCTAGTCAAGAGAAAGTTTGACCAGTGTGTGTGTGTGTAGTTACAGAGCTTCAGAGTAGAACATAATTTAAGAAACTGTTTATAAAAATGCTTGGAATAAATTAGATTGAGAACAGATTTACTAAAGAAATTAGGAAGTCATTCCAGTGTTCTTTTCTGTTCTAAATAACGTAGTGCAAATAAATCTCTAAGGCAAGCTTCGGGACAAAGACATTCCTTTGAAAAGAGACCACAAGATTCTTAGTCTTCTAAATGGAGAATACAGAAAAAATTGGTCTCAGTCTGGGAATCTCAAATTGCTGATTCTTTTGAACAATATGAGCAAGTTCAGAATTTTGTCCAATGTATTCATCCTCGAGCAGAAAGAAACCAAATTTCTGTGTGCTCTGACTGTCTCATAGGAGCTGAACAAAAAAGAATTCCTTTCTTTTTTAAGTTTGCTGGTTTCCAGAGTTTCTAAAGGAATTCTTTTAGGCAAGGCATTTTGATCTGTGTATCTGATTTTCCCTGAGAAATTGGGATCTAGTTGCACAGTTCAGTGGTTTGAAGACAGATACTCTTTTATTTCAGGAGCCTAAATCTAAAGGGAACTGCATAGGTACAATTCTCTTGTGCTTGCCACAGAGTGAGGACTGAGGCGAGGTCTCCACACCAACACAGCCATCATCTTCTAAAACTCAACTTTTATTTTTCATCATTTGTTCTGTTTTGTTGTTTCTCCTGACTTAACGGGTATTTCTGTGTGTCTTTACAAGAAGAATCATATCATAGTACTGTTCTGACAGCATAGGCTCAATGAAATGAAGGAGCAAGTTTTCTACTGTTGCCATGCCATATGATACCATGCCATGGAAAAGTAAAAATATAATCAGTTGCTTTCTCTGCTTGACAGAGGGGAGTATATGTAATGATATTTGGGGACTAGATATAGGGACAATAATTTCCGATCCTGTTAAATCCTCCCTGAAAAGCAGCATATATTGTCTGCCTTCAGCCACTGACTGAGGTTGTATGGCATTTAGATGCTAAAAGTCAGTCATGTAAGAAGCAGGTGACATATCAGATATGCTATCCTTGCTTTATAGTGTTCCCCAGTGAAAGCCACAATTTTACTTTGGTTTAATGAGCATGCATGACCAGAAGAATAGGAGCAGACCAGCTAACATTAGCAGGGAGCAGTGTCTGATAGTAATTAGATCCTTAGAATTTTGGAGTCTTAGAACTGGGTTTTTGTTGCTCTTTGACCTTCTAAATTGGTGGCCTTTTCAGTCAGCACTGTACAGAGAAAAGTCTTGTGAGTGGAAATTCTTGTGCCAGTTAACAGATCAGTTATCAATCAAAAGTCTTAGCAGGGTGACTTCTAAAAGATGTCAGACGTAAATCAGCAATCTCTGTTTTTAATCACAGTGTGAACGTGCAGGTTCATTTTGAGTCCCAATGTAGAACTTCAGAGCTGGAGATCACAACAAGTTTGAATGGATTTTGATGTTCATTTTGCATGTTTCCAGGGTATCTAAGATATGGCTTATAATAATAGCAGGTGTTGTCTGTTTCTCTCAGCATGTGGCATGAAAGTAGTGTGATCACACAGCTACGCACTATTTACATGGTGTCAACAGTCAGCAAGGGGGATGGCAGTGAGCCAGATTAAATCATTTCTGTTTTTAAATACAGACACTGAGTGATTATGCTGTGTCACACTTGAAGACACTGGAATCTGGCAAATCAACAGCAGCTATGTGTGTCAGGCTCATCAGAATGGCTGCTCCTTCCTTGCCCCCCAAGAAGGAATCAAAATCAATGAAAGTCAGTGAAACCATATGAAGTTGACATTTTGCTTCCTCCTCACTCCACCAAAGCAGAGGATATTTGCTTTTGAGAATGGGTAATCACTCTACAGTGTGTCAGTTTGCCATTAATCTGTCATCACTGTAAATGATAAGTCTATTTGGTTTGCTTACTTTCGTTATTTTTTTTTTCAGAAAATAGCTCAACATGTCCATAATCGGGGGTAAGTGTATTTGTAAGAGGCAAGCACATTATTTAGAAAGGGTACTTTAAGGGTTTGAAGTCTCCCAAGAAAATCTAGGAGTAGTGTTCTCAGTCATAGTTTCTTCTCCACTAGCTCTGATTTCTGTATCACCCCTAGAGCTGTTTAACTTTTCCAGCTGGTGGAAAATTCACTCAGCAAAATAAAAGCATGAATAGTTTTCTGTTGGTTTAGTAACCCAATTGGGTTCTCCAAGTAACCACATGAAAATCAGAGAAAGTGGAAAGGAGGGAATGTGCCTGCATGCCAGGGAAGGAAGGGCACAGGGGGAAGTGGAGGGAGCAGCACTACTAGATGAATTCATCCATACTGTGAAACCTCACCCTAGAATGGCTGATGCACAGGGAGGGAGCTGTTAGAAGGTTAAAAGAAGCACCTGAACCACTGGAATTCATTTTACCTTGTCTCCATAGTACCTTTTTTATGAAACTAGATCTGTGTATGCTCATAAAAACCTTTGGGTTTTCTTTTTATTTTAAAGGCTAATGCAACCATTGGAGTCTGTGCATAGTTCTTTCAAGTTAAATGCTTAGTTCAACACTTTACCTCCATTTCCTGGTAGAAAATGTTTTATATGAAAACAACTTTAACCTTTTGTAGGGTTCATTTGCTGTTACGTTTGGTATCAGCTTTCTAAAAAATGCAGTCTGCATTTGGTGTATTATAGGTTCTGGTTTTAATACTGGTTTAGAAAAAAAAAAAAGGGTTTATATGCCATAAGTCAGTAATAAAATATTGTACCAGAATTCTCTCTATACACAAATTCACCCTGTGAGCAAGTGGTTTAAAGTAAATTTGATCACTTAAAGCCAAGACTTGGCCTCAATCTATCCATGAACCAGCTGGCAACAAATAACATATTGAACTCTTGGTCACAGGAAATTGTTAGGTTGCTTTTTATAGACAACTACAGTCCTTCAACCCCTGAAGCACAGGGGAATATCATACGTACATGGAAAGCACTGAAAGCCTACCATATGCATGTAAAGAAGGATAATAAAGACGGAAGGCCTGAAATGAGCTTTAATTCCTAATTTTGTGCTTTTGATTAATCAGATGCTTCTGAATTGCTGCAATTTTCCTTGGCCTAAAATCAGGTAGAAGATGCTTGAATTGCTTAATTTGATCAAATCAAACTTAGGCTTCCCTGTCTGTTAGTGTAACAGATGATAAATGTAAAACTTTAAAGTACTTTCTTTTCAGCATTATTGTGTGTTCATTTCTGAAGCACTGACTGCTCTAACAGTCCACTGCAGCAGGCAGCTCCCAGCCCCTTGTCACTGTTATGGAGGTGCCGCAGTCATGGTGGAATGGGCACTGAAGTGGTACAGCTGTATCAAGATGACTTTGAGTCAGAGCTAGGGCTGATCTGGTTGGGTGCAAGGTGATAAAAACATGGCTCAGGTGCTTCTGGGACCTTAACAGCTTCTCTGGCTAGTGCTGCAGTGTGCTGTGAGACTATCTTAGCTGCCAGGTTTGTTCAGGAGTCTCTGCACTGTGGTCTGTTGCCATGTAGGGTTGTATTCTGGGAATTATCCTCCACGGGACTTCTGTGTTCAATAAGCACCTCTTACAGAAAAAAAGGCCTTCAAACAGGCCTGGCCAGGAGCAAGACAATAAAGGCTAATCCTCTGTGCTGCTGAGCCTTACCTTTCTAATAAAGGACTCAGAACTTATAAGAGTAAATCTTCAAAGTACAGATTTGCAGAGGAAGAGCAGATAAGAGGGTTGTAGCCCAGCCAGTAAGACCACCTGGTCTTAATAGGTGGTAGCAGTCAGCCCTTGTCCAACACACTCTTTCCATAACTTAATCCTGTTCCAGGGAGTGAGATTTTCAAGGATTCTGCTGGCCATGTACTTGTTAAGGTTCAGTGCATTACAGAGGCTAAGTCTGACAATCATTCCACCCCTTGAATTGCACCAGCTAAATCTGACAGGGATGGTGTCTGCAGAACCTCAGTAAAACAGTTTTTATGATATTTAGTATCAGTAATCTTTTTCTGATGATGAATGCATGACCAATGCTTTGAGGATGGAAAGGTCTGCAAAAATGCAAGCTATTATTTTATCTGGAAATGTGTTTTGTGGCACTCCAAAGAGTATTTACATTTCTTATTCTTTTTTTTTTGTGCATGTGCAGGAGTTCTCATGAAGTTTCAGCAGTGAGTCGTAGGAATAGTTTCGTTGTGAGAAGAAGTTTTCCATTCTATCATGAAGAAAGGCTGCACGGAAAGTACAGAAAGCTGATGAGAAATAAATGTGAAAAGTTCACAAAAGTAGTAGCTGCTTTAAAAAAAAAAGAATACTTTTTAAAGTCCTGTTGTTTTTATGATAAACAGATCTGCTGAGGAAGGTGTTCATTATCTCCAGTATCATTGTTTAAACAGATGATAGAGCTATTTCCAGTAGTTCTGGCTGTCACCTAGATTAGTGTTGCACTCCTCAGTTGCTAACAAAGTTATAAGCCACTGGAACAAGTCACTAAGAGGAACAGTGAGTTTACCAGTTCCTGAAGTCTGCAAAGTGAGAGTGGATGGTATGATTTAGCAAACAATGGGGACTCATTGAGTTAATTTCACTGAGTGAAATTATATGGTTGTACTAAAGAGAAGGGAACATGAGATATTCTAGGTTGCCCTTTCTAGCCTTAAGAGTCTATAATTTCAAAATTACCATTACAAAGAACTCTTTAGGAGTAGGGATGACCATAGCACCAATCTGAATCCATCTCCTGATTTGGGCTAGATTATCCCAAAGTATTTAAAAAAAAGTTACAGACTGTAGTACTGTTTCTACATGTTTCTGTAACTAGAAGTCATGTCACAATTTTACAATACTGGAATTGTCCTTTTTGAGGACTAAGCAGACCATTTTCCTCCAAAGACCTCAGTGTACTTCAGTTCATGTAATTCCATTCATGGAAGAGTATATAAACAAGTAAGCATGCATGGTGTTGCTTTCCTACATGCTTGGAAGAAAGACCTTGCTATTTCATGATGTTTTTCAACCATCATCTTTATAATTCCATTGAACAGTTTCTCTGATAAAAAGCCTGTAGCCCACACTACAAAGGGCTTTATGTATGGCATATACTGTTGCCAACAATCACCACAATGGTCACAAACGGTATTCCTTCTGTATGATTAAACCATCTCATTAATCATAAGAGAGAATTACCCCTGTGCTAGTATGTCTTCCACCCACAGAGTTGATTTGGCAGCATAGCTAGGATTGTTGGGATGTTCTAACTAACACTAGAAGATCTGAACATCATGGTATAGTTTTTCAACTGTTTCAGGGAAAGCTGATGGTTTTGTGTCCAAAGGTGGAGTTTTAGCTTTTAGATTTTAGTAAATGCCTACTTACTTATGTTTCTGTGTGTGTCTTAAGATTTCTTCATGGCTTACTTCTATATATCATTTGTGCCTAAATAAATATCTTGGCTGTCCCTCAGCTCTAGGGCCATCTGCAAGATGTGCTTTAGCCAAACACATCATGTCACTTAGCTGCAATGAATGGAGCACGATAAAAGAGCCCAGAGGAAAGTTGATAGCTCGTCATATATAGGCATTCAGATGGCTTTATCAAGCAGTCTTTTCTGGTCTTAAATTTGATAAATGTAAAACTTGTGCTGATTCAAATAACCTCAACTTTCTCTTGCTACTGTGTCTTGTGCTCTTGAGAAAAGATAATTGGAAAAGCTGGATGCTGAAACAAAGGAGTTGCCTCTGACTACTCTTAAGCTTTTCAAATATATTATCCTATTAAAAAAAAAACAAACAACTTAGTTTGCTGTAACAGTTTCAACATCACCAATGACTAATCTATTTGACATGCAAAGGCCATAGTAAAGTATAGGTGTAAATGTTTAAGATTTTGATTTCATGAACCTACAAGAACAATTTTGGGTTGATTTGGTTGAAGAAACTCCTTAGTTTTAGTCCCCTAAAGGCTCTGTCGCTATGTTCTAAAAAATATAGTAATAAAAATACAAAAGAAGGAGGAGGGGACTAAGAAGTCACTAAATATTTGAACTACTAAATAAATTTTCAACAGGAGAACAGAAGAAAATTATTTTAACTGCAAATCCAAGACTTATTTGGTTTAAAATTGTTAAAATGGCAAATTTCCAGAATTTCAAAACCTAATTTTCCTTTGGTTTGGCTTCTTTAGTTGCCTTACTGATGCATTAGAGACATAGATTATAGACAACTATCTCTATCCACTGCAGCAGCAAGAGAGCAGCAAGAGTTTTGTGATGGTCTTAATTGTGATTCTTCTGCAGGTACTTGAGATTGAAATAGTTCTGTTTTGTGTTTCTGCCTTCCACATACATACTGTTTCATGTCAATTAACAGTTAACAGTTTGTTAACATATAGATAAGAATTACATGTGTGCTAGAAATTGATTTTGTTCACATACTGAGTGATCTTTCCCATTAGATGTCAGGAAAGTTTACTTTTCTATAACTAATGACCATGGTTGTGTTGACAGGACAAAATTTGATGTCATTGGTGAAGCATTATTAATGAACCCCACTTTAAGAAGTCTGGACGGCTCTTATACTAGAAACAAACACTGAAATCTTTTTTCCCTACTTTCGATGGTAATATTTGTATATATTTGCATTGCCCTAGAAATCAGTTCCTGTCATGACTTGACTGATTGGACCATCTATTCTGCTAGGAAGAAATTAAGGCACCAGTTGCCTTGTAGCCAAAGGAGCTGCTCTACAGGCTGCAGATGGAGGAAGCCCCAGTAGTGGAACAGAAGCAGAAAGGGTTGGGTAAGGTATGCACAAATACTGACAAATTGTTCCAGCAAAAGTCCTTATGTTTTATTCTTGTGTGAGAAGAGAAATAGAAGTTGAGGTGCTCAGAACTCTGTAAAGAGAGGTTGGGTCATAGGTATTTAATAAGGAAGTCATCTAATAACCAACCAGGGGTTTCTTCCTGGCTGAAACCAAAATGGCCTTGTACTTTGCAGGCTCTCCCCTCTCCTCGTCCAACCAAGCACAAGTGTACAATGTCTACTAATTAATAAAAAAGTACTGTTATTTCTAATCCAGATGCACCCTTTTCTAAAAACATATTCTTGTAAGACAGCATTGGCCTAAGAAGGAAAGGACATCTCATGGTAGAGGTGCTGTCCTTTGTTCTCAGGAATGAAGCATACTTCTGATGAAAGCATATCTATCTCAGTTGTAGTGTATTCCCTTGAAGCACATGACTGGAGTGTAGTTTAGAAGTAATGCAGCTGGACCACAACTGAAATTTCTATTTCTCATCTTTCGAAAATCAGTGACAGGTTTACAGTTTTTCATACTTGCAAACAGCTCTACTCTGTTGTTTCAGGCCCATCTGAGGAAGAGCTGAGATTTACTGATGCAGCTATACATAATAGTTTATATCACAAGTTTTCCATCAAAAATGGTGATGGCCTTGTGTGGGGATGCCTGGCTTCACAGAGTTTTTCAGCACATTAAGTTCCAGCACAATTCATTCTGAAGCTCCGATGGCATTAAGGATACACTTTAAGATACATTTGCATTCTCAGGTATATTTTTACTCCTTCTTTTCTTTTTTTTTTTAAAAAAAAAAAAGGTAGTTTTGCAATTGTAAATAATTGCAAATAATAGTCTGAAGACTGATGAACACTGTCTCTGGGATTCATTGCTAGACAGCTGAAGGGAAATACATTTTCTCCACTGCAGTGTGTCTCTATATCCTGCCTATTATCAGGAGCAATTTTCTGAGCTAGAGAAATTAGCAGTGGCCTCTGCAAAGCATCAGCACTTCTCTGTAGTCCCAGAGAGGAATGATACATCTTTTTCCAAGTTAGTTTTGAAAGATACATCCCTTCCAGCCTAGGAAACCAGAGTTCTTCTCTGTTTTCTTTGCCAAGACCTCCTTCCACACATATTGCAAATTGGCAGCACACAAAGAGCAGCTAGTGGAATATCCCATTAGCCAAATGGATCACCAAAATTAAATGCTCTACTTGTGTACTAGCCTTCATGTAATAGAGCACTCAGAGTTTCATTCCTTGCTGTCTGCTAATCAGTAGCACTCTTTTGCTATCCAGTACATTTTGTATTGTTTCAAATCCTAAATTTGAAGCATAACACCAGTGCTTTTCTGAACTGACAAAGCACCAGTGCATTGTAGAAGATCAGTGGAGAGATTTTGGCAGTGGAATAGGGAGCAACGGGAGCTTGTGGTGCTGCCCTTTGTGCTTGGAGTGAAGGCAGGAGTGGAGACTTCTGATGGGAGGCAGGATTGTGCTCTGCTTTCTGTCAGGCACAAGCAATTTGCAGTTGAAGGCAGAGGAGATTTGGGGTTTGTGCACCCCTTGAGAACCATGAAAGTGACTGACTGCTCTTTCATTTTGAAATTGAAAAGTGAGCACATCAGCTTGTATTCTGCTGCTAAAATCAATTGTTTTAATGGCAATTTTTGCTTCTGAATCCTGAGGATCATTTGATTTTGCTGATTGTGCGTTTGGAGCATCTGCAGACACAGGAAAATTTCAGCAGCTTTTATATGACATCAGTTGTAATATCTTTCTATATGACTATATGAGAGGTTCCTGTCCATATAAGTGCTTCTCATTTGTGCAGTCATATGGCAATTAAAAAAAGGCAATTATTTGGAAGTAAATGGTAATGGCATTTAACTGCATTATCTACTTGACCTGCTTACAGCTGTATACGGGTAGTATATTGAACCTACAGCTGCCTAAAATGAGTGATAGGTACCATAGTAGATCTTGTTAAAAATAATATTGCCTCTGAAAAATCAAATAAACTCTCAGGAGCCTAATCTTAGTAGTAAACTTTTACTCTGATCATACATATGTCTGTGAATTCACACTGTCTTTTCATTCAGAAGTAGGTTTGTTTGTTGCAACCTCATCCTGTCATTGCATTATTTAAATAGTATATAAGATACTGTATAAATATTTATGCATGGATGTTGTCAATGGATAATATACATCCTTAAAATTGAGAATAGAGTTGGCTTTATAAATCAGTAAGTCATATAATCTTTTGTAATATTGATTTAAGCCATAAGAAGAGGCAATGCTGATTGTGTGACTAGTTAGGTTTAGTTCTTTGTTAAATTAAACCAGAAGCACTGGATTCTGTATAACTTTATATTGGCTTCACTAAGAAATGATGCTTTCACTAAGAAATTATGATCCTGGCTATTTAATGCATTTGAAAAAGCTTATGTATATGTGTCTATATATACACTAAAAGCTGAATAAGCCCCTTTCTGTTGTCGGGAAATCATACACTTGATACTTGAAGAATGGCCCAGTCTTTATGTTGGGACATGGCTTTCTTTTTGACCTTTGGTAGCGCATCTTCTATAGTTCCACACTCAGAACTGTTGTTATCCAAAGATACCTACTATTATAGACTGGTCCTAACCTGGCTTCATACCTCAGCACCTGCTTTCAGTTAAAGTTCTTGCAGTGGCAGCTGAGGAGTTTGACTGAAGGAACCTGCTGTTTGTAATACAGCTACAAAGGGCAGCATTTCATACTGACTTGCAAGAGCAGAAGATTTATTCTGGACTTAAGAGATGTTACTTTTATGCAGATTTTGGGAAACTGCAGGGAAATAAGTAGCCTCCTACCCCTTCCCCCTGAAGCAAAGAAATTTGATAGCTGTGAATTGAAGAGGCTGAAGCCATTTTGTAGATGGATGTTTAAGTTGTGCAGCATGGATGGGATTGCTTAATAAGTATTCTCTTTTTCTTTCATTACATGAGGTTTTGCTTTTCTTGGATCACTAAGACTCCTGTAAAAATGTAACAATCTACTATTCTGAATATGCCAAAAAATAAACAGATGGATCTCTTTAAAGAATAGTCAATCAGTAATAGTAACGGGATCTCATATTTAGCAACCAGGCACCTCCCTGTCCTCATGTCAGCCTTTTTGTCCTGAACAAAGAGACTCTTCCAGACTTGCATATGGCAAATGACAAAAAAGAGGTTATGATAACTACAAAATAAAGCATGGCATTTTTATTATTTTCATAATGTAGTTTTAATGTGATATACCCTTGGCTATTTATGCATAAGGTTTTCTGTGGGGGACTGATTTAAACACAAGGCTTGACCCTGTTGTCAATGTCTTTCTCACATCACGATGCAACTGGGGTAACACCACTGCCTCAGTGGAGTTCCTCTGACTTAAGTGTGATCCTCCCCAGTTAATACCATGTAGAGCTATATTCATGTGTCTAAGCAGGAGCTCCTGAATGAAGAAAATTCCAGTTGGTATAGAATACAGTAGGATGTATGTTATACTCGTTAGACACCAACTGATGTGTTTAGATTAGAGCTTTACTTCAGGGTTTGTGTTACCTTTTTGCTTTAGCTGAAGTGTCCCTGTACTTTCTTGTTCTTTTGCCTCATGATACTTTTCTCAATAAAGAAAGCTTAGTGGTATGAATGACTGAGTACCTCTGCTTCTACATGACAACAGCTTTGTATTACACATAACATATATTTCTATGCTATATACTACCAAAACCTGCCTTACCTGCTGTGCTGCCAGAATAGCAGCTTCAGAAATGGCTGAAATATGCCCTTTTGAGCTTATTAGACTCTCACATGCATATTCTATGTGTCAAGCCTTGGGTTGCCTGTGAGACAGCCAAGTGGATGAAGGCAAGCACTAGACAGATTCAGTGATTCTTATAGCCACCCTGAATGCTCCCAAGGATGTTATGGGCAAAGCACGTGAGTTACACAAAAGATACACTTCAGAGAAAACAAATAAGAAAGCTGAGATGTTCCTTTACTAGTTATTTTCTTTTACTTGGGATGTTTCCAAAGTTGGGCGGATGGGATGTACAGTTGCAAAGTACAAGTCTGCAAGTTCTATAATACCTTTTCCAGTACTGGTTGAGTGAGTCAAAGGTCTGTGGTCAAGTGGGCCTCTTGGTTACAACTCTTCATTGAACATCTTATGTATTAGACTTCAAGTTCCACAGACCTTTCTTTTCCTGAGCAAAGCAGTTGAGCATTTAATTTTCAACTTCATCCTAGTTCCAAGGAAAACACCAGAAAATGAAACCACTACTGCTACCACCAATAATAGTAATGAGAAGAGGAATAACAAGGGAAGAGAGTATGATACCACCCGCCGAGATGAGCCCGACCCCGAAGAGAGCAAGTGCCCTTCCGGGTAACTCCCAGATACCTCCCTGGGCATGACGTGCTGTGGTATGGAATACCTGTTTGGCTAGTTTGGGCCAGGTGTCCTGTCTCTGCTTCCTCCCGGCCTCCCCTCCTCCCTGGGAGAGCATGAGACTCACAAAGTCCTTAGTCAGAGTAAGCATTACTGAGCAACAACTAAAAACATTGGTGTTATCAGCTCTGTTCCCAGGCTGAAAGTCAAAACACAATGCTGCACCAGCTACTAAGAAGGAGAAAAATTGACTGCTACTGCTAAACCCAGGATGTTCATTATGGACATCAAGATGGGGTCTCTACAGCAGAAAAAATGTTTCCTTCCGTTGTACCTGGAGTGAATAAGGGAAGTCCAGGAACTGTTTTGGTGCTCAGCTATGATAACGGTGTGCTGAATATGCCACAGAATGAAGGAATGATGCCAGTATGATAGAGAGTGCACATGGAAAAATGATGAGTGTTTTGATTTTGGTATTCTCTTTCCATACCACCAAGTGTTCTGATAGCACAAGTTACTTGCATTTAGAAGTCTTCCTAGAAATATTCAAAGTAGCTTGAACTTACAGTAGATGAAGATTGCTTAAAAACCTGAGTCATGCCTGGTGGGATGTCTGAGGTTTCAGACATATTTCGCTTTGATGCTATCAGAACAAATATCAGAAACAAAGATTCTCTGCTTTCTGAAGAATGCTGGAGATTCGGTGATGACAATATTAATGACCTTTAAAAATGAATTATAAATCCAGGGCAATGTCAACATTGGTTTTAGTGGTAGAAAAGTTTGTTTAAATACCATTTAAAGGAGCTTATACATGAAGCACAATCTTCTGGGTGTTTAGAAATGTCCTATTATATTATCATAACTAGAGCTTATAGTTATTATACTTTGAGCTGACCTGTTGCTCATCTAGCTGGCACTGAAAAGTTGTTCTTGCAGTTTGTCATGTTTTCTTGGAAGGAAGCAAGGCTGGCAAAAAACAACCTTGTTGGAGGAGGCACCAATGTTATTCAGGTAAATATCCAAAGCATTAGGCATTCCCCATCAGAATGGTGTTACTGACCAAAACATTTCACCATCAGTTGTAGCCAGAAGAATCCTGGTTTAGTGTCTTTTTGCAATGCTAGTACATTTTCTTGCAAAGAACAATGCTGGCCATGCTTATCCACGAGACAGTCATTAGTAGTTTGATTAGTATTGTTCTAAAATACAGGTTTCCAGCCAAAGCCTAACAGCCTTCTGCTCGATCCTCCTTTGTCAAAGCTATGATAAAACTTTGTAAGGAACAATGAAGTTTTACAATCATATAGTGAGCATACTTCTGTTCTTCGACTCTGTCAGTACAATAAAGGGAAATCTGCAAAGTGGTGAGCACCTGTGTCCCCCATTAAGTTCAAGAACAAGCACCAGAGTTTAATTAGTCTTTAGAATCATATAATCATAAAATAGTTAGGGTTGGAAAGGACCTTAAGATTATATAGTTCCAACCCCTCTGCCATAGGCAGGGACACCTCACACTAAACCATCTCACCCAAGACTCTGTCGAACCTGGCCTTGAACACCGCCAGGGATGGATTATTCACGACTTCCCTGGGCAACTCATTCCAGTGTCTCACCATCCTCACAGTAAAGAACTTCTTCCTTATATACAATCTAAACTTCCAATCTTTAAGTTTTAACCCATTACCCCTTGTCCTATCACTACAGTCCCTAATGAAGAGTACCTCCCCAGCATCCCTATAGGCCCCCTTCAGATACTGGAAGGCTGCTATGAGGTCTCCGCACAGACTTCGCTTCTCCAGGCTGAACAGCCCCAACTTTCTCAGCCTGTCTTCATACGGGAAGTGCTCAAGTCCCCTGATCATCCTCATAGCCCTCCTCTGGACTTGTTCCAAGAGTTCCATGTCCTTTTTATGTTGAGGACACCAGAACTGTACACAATACTCCAACTGAGGTCTCACAAGAGTAGAGGGGCAGGATCACTTCCTTCGACCTGCTAGTCACGCTGCTTTTGATGCAGCCTAGCATAAGGTCGGCCTTCTGGGCTGTGAGTGCACACTGCTAGCTCATGTTCATTTCCTCATTGACCAACACCCCCAAGCTCTTCTCTGCAGGGCTGCTCTAAATCTCTTCTCTGCCCAACCTGTAGCTGTGCCTGGGATTGCTCTGACCCAGCTGTAGGACCTTGCACTTGGCCTGGTTAAACTTCATGAGGTTGGCATCAGCCCATCTCACAAGCATGTCAAGGTCACTCTGGATGTCATTCCTTCCCTCCAGCGTATCAACTAAACCACACAGCTTGGTGCCATCGGCAAACTTGCTGAAAGTGCACTCAATCCCACTGTCCATGTCACCGACAAAGATGTTAAACAAGACTGGTCCCAACACCGATCCCTGAGGGACACCACTCATTACTGGTCTCCAGCTGGACATTGAGCCATTGACCACAATTCTTTGTGTGCAGCCATCTAGCCATTTCTTTATCCACTGAGTGGTCCACCTATCAAATTGATGTCTCTCCATTTTAGAGACAAGGATGTCATGCAGGACAGTGTCGAACACTTTGCACAAGTCCAGGTAGATGACATTAACTTCTCTACCCCTGTCCATCAGCTCCTAGCCCCATCATAGAAGGCCACCAAATTGGTCAGACAGGATTTCCCCTTAGTGAAGCTGTGCTGGCTGTCACCAAGCACCTTGTTGATTTTCATATGCCTTAGCATGCCTTCCAGGAGAATCTGCTGTAAGATTTTGTCAGGCACAGAGGTGAGACTGACTGGTCTGTAGTTCCCTGGGTCATCCATTTTCCCCTTCTTGAAAATGGGGGTTATAGTTCCCTTTTTCCAGTCGTTGGGAACTTCACCTGACTGCCATGATTTCTCAAATATGATGGCCAGTGGCTTAGCAACTTCATTAGCCAGCTCCTTCAGGACCCGCGGATGGATTTCGTCAGGTCCCATGGACTTGTGCACTTTCAGGTTCTTAAGATGGTCTTGAACCAGATCCTCTCTTACAATGGGCCTAAGGTCTTCATTCTCACAGTCCCTGCGTCTGCCTTCCAAGACTTGGGTGATGTGGTCAGAGCATTTGCCAGTGAAGACGAAGGCAAAGAAGTCATTCAGAACCTCAGCCTTCTCCAAATCCTGTGTAGCCAGTTCTCCTGATAGCTTCTGGAGAGGGCCCACGATGTCACTGGTCTGTCTTTTATTTGCAATGTACCTATAGAATCCCTTCCTGTTATCTTTCACATACCTAGCCAAGTTTAATTCTAACTGGGCCTTATCTTTCCTAACCTGGTCCCTAGCTTCCTGGACAGCATCGCTGTATCCTTCCCAGGCCACCTGTCCTTGCTTCCACATTTTATAAGCCTCTTTTTTCATTTGAATTTTCCTCAGCAGCTCCTTATCCATCCAAGGAGGTCTCCTGGCCCTCCTGCTGCACTTCCTTCTAGTTGGGATGCAACACTCCTGAGCTTGTAGCAGGTGATCCCTGAATATTAACCAACAGTCTTGGGCCTCCCTGCCCTCTAGGGCTATATCCCATGGAACTTTACTAAGCAGGTACCTGAAGAGGCTAAAGTCTGCTCTTTTGAAGTCCAGGGCAGTGAGCTTGCTGCACGCTCTTCTCACTGTCCTGGGAATCTCGAACTCGACCATCTCATGATAGCTACAACCAAGGGTGCCCTGGAGCATCACATTTCCAACCAGCTCTTCCCTGTCGATGAGCATGAGTTCAAGCATGGCACCTCTCCTTGTCATCTCCTCTATCACTTGCAGAAGGAAGTTGTCTCCCACACAACCGAGGACCCTCCTGAATTGCTTGTGCCATGCTGTACTGTCCCTTCAACAGATATTAGGGTGGTTGAAGTCCCCCATAAGAACAAGGGCCTGTGAGCATGAGGCTGTTCCTATCTGTCTATAGAGCGCTTCATCCACAGTCCTCTTGATCAGGCAGTCTGCAGCAGATCCCCACAGTAATGTCTCCCATCACTGTTCTCCCTTTAACCCTGACCCACAAACTCTCTGTTCACTGCTCACCTGTCCCCAGACAGAGTTCCATACTCCCCAGCCTAACCCTAACATAAATAGCAACTCCCCCTCCCTGCCTGCCGGGTCTGTCTTTTCTAAAACCGCTGGAGTGGCTGGAATATCTCTACATTGCTCCGAGCATATATTATAGTTGTTGGCAACGGACTGGGTGTGTTGGGATGGAATGATGCCCCCCTCCCTCAACATATCTAATTTAAAGCTTTCTTTACCAACTTTGCAAGCCTCCTACCAAAATTCAGCTCCACCAGCCTTCAGTAGACCTGGCCTCCTAAATTGAGTCCCATGTTCTAAATATCCAAACCCCTGACTATGGCACCACTGTTCTAACCATTTATTAACGTGGCAAATCCGCCTAGCCTTTTTAAGGTCCTCCCCTTTATTCTGAAGTATTGATGAAAAGACTACCTGAGCTCCAGAGCCCCTAACCACTTCTCCCAGGGCTCTGTAGTCCTTCGTTGTGTTCTCTGGGCTACTGCTCTCTATAACGCTAGCACCCACATGGACCACTAGAATTGAGTAATAGTCAATGGGACTTAATAGACCAGGCAGCCTCTCTGCAACATCCCTGATCCATGCCCCTGGTAGGCAACACACCTCCCTTGAGACTGCATCAGGCTGACAGATGGGTGCCTCTGTGCCTTTCAGAGTCCCCTACCACTACAACCCACTGCTTTTTCCTGGCAGCACCAGTAGTGATATTTACCAGTGCACCAGCTGTTTTTTTTCTGGTGTGAGTGTGTTTCCCCATCAGCCCCCTGCAGAACTGCAAAGTGGTTCTGGGTGGGGACAACAGATTTAGGAGGAAGCCCCTTGCTTTTAATTGTCCTCTTCCTCCTTTTTGTGTTGTTTTTTTTTTTGTTACTACTTCCCAGCTTCCTGGGTTAATGGACTCTTTCTTTTCTCCATGAGCTACAGTGGACGCTTGAGGCCCCTGCACAGTTTGGGCCTTAAGCAGGCAGTCCTGCTTCCTCTCAACTTCTTGATATCTTTCAGCATATTGACAGCATTCCACAGCTCAGCCACCTGCTGCAGGAGGACCTCCACCAGGGAGCACCAGGTGCAGCCCTGCCCATTGTGCACCCTCACCTCAACAGACCAGTGCAGGCAGACCAGAGCAGAGCTCCCAGACCAGGCCCTGGTCACAAGGCCAGTGCTCACCATCCAGCTTACCTGCCCGCACAAACTGAGACACCACACCCTGATCACTCGCACTCCCTGGGGCAGGTTTTTACCCAGTCAGGGCTGGTGCCGCTCCTCCTGGCTCCGCCCCCTGTGAGTCAGTTGCTCGCTCTCCTCAGCTGAGCTGCCGGCTCCTGGGCAAGTGCTGTCGAGGACTTGAGGCTCCCTCGGTGGCTCTTGCTGCTCTGAGTTGAGGCTCCTGAATGTTGAGCTTCCCCCCATTCAGGTGTTGAAGGCGTCCTCTCTCGAGCTACTCACCTCAGCAATTCTCTAAGCTTCCATTTAAAATTACCAAGATGACCTTATCAAAATACTCCCTTTCAGCAGAGAGAGGATGTATGTACTGTAAACAAAAGATACCATGCCATACTTGTTTGAAAAGGCTCAGGTGATTCCATGGCTCTGAGAAACCTGTTGTATGTGATTCCATATCTACAGTTTGATGAGCACTTTAGTATTAAGAAGCAAGATAAAGGTCCAGCTCCCAAACTGAAGAGGCTCAGTACTGCAGCGGGTACCTTCAGTAGCGCTGAAGTGGAAGAAGCATTCTTTTGCTTGATGAGTTTGGAGTTATTTAGTGTGATTGCCCCTTCAGCCCAGTTTTCTGTTTACAGGGTTAGCACGAGAGAAGAACCACAAAGAGGAAAGACTAATGCCTTCTGCAGATCATGTAGTACATTTGAATTGAGGCTTCCCTGTTTTCAGTTTGTGTTAGAGATAGTAACTATCATCAGCAGAAGCAGACACAAGAGTTATAAGATACTTCTTGTCATTTCTGTAACATTTATGTGTCTCTGCAGGTCTGCACCAAATTACATGTTTTAGCAGGTGAAGAATACAGTTATCCTAGAGAGATTCGAGTCCTGATCCTTTTCTGACGTGCAGTCCTACATTTTTAAGGCTTGGGAAGATATACAGATAAGAAGACTGTCTTTTTTTCTCTTAATTTGGAAAACTTCAGCATAAGGATCAGGACTTGGCCTGCTACCCTGCACTCACAGCAATACCACACTTCAAAGACTGAGGGCTGCAAAGAGTTGCTCAGATTTTGTTGTAGGCCAAATGATGCACATGACCTTCTTAGAAACAGTTTCAAAGGTAACCAAGAGGCAGCAGAAAGTGTAGCTATGTTCAGCTAAATTTGTCAGTGACCAGATGATGGGAAACGTGGAAGTGAAAGTGAGAGTGGGCACTAACATTTTTCAGTTATACTCAGGCAGCACTGCTGTAATGATATATGTGACATCTTATGTAAGGCTGAAAAGCTGTCTCTTCTTCATGAAGTTAGAGGCTTGTTCCTGCTGAAATCCTGCTGAGAAATGCTTCCAAACCCTGATAACTGATCTTGCAGCACTCACTTCAGTGTCTGTGTCTTACTCATGTGTCCTGTGCTGGCAGTCACAGACAATTATTTGAGCTGGAAAGCTAAGGCAGCATGCATGAGGTGTCTGTTTTTGTGGTTAGAACCTGGGTTTGGCTTGTTGCAATGTTAAATTATGAGTATTAGTAATCTGAATCTTCTAAAATGAAAACTTAACCAGCTAAGATCTGGGAGTGAAGGACCATGTGCTGCTGAGGTTTCACTGTAGTGCCTCATGGAGCAGGCAAAACAGAGAGTTTGCAATGTGTTAGACTAGCTGCAGGGTGGTAGGGAAGTCACAACTGTTTATGGAGCATCACTAGGCTTGAGTAGCTTCCATGACTAAAAGGCAACATTAAATAAGAATAATACACACTCTTAACCCTGTAAATATGTCCACTTTCCTGTTTCTGCCTGGATGAATGCTCTTTTCTGCCTTTGGATCTGAGTTACATTTGATCTCTCTAGAGTTATGTAGGTTATAGATATCTGGATCTGTGGCCCTCCACACCCTGGGCATCTATTGGGCTCTGATAACTCTGTCTGTTCATGAATTACTGCCATGCCAGCCACCTTTCTGCAGGTGTCCTTCAATTGAGAGGTTTATATGACCATGTTCCTGTATTATGCATGACCAAGCTCCTTTAAGGCATGGCACTGTTTTGACTTGCTGTCTTGCATGTAATCTTCACTGCCTGTGGGTTGGTCCAAAAATGGACTGGGATCCTGGTCGTCCACACAGCATAGAATGCATGTAAATGGCCCATATAGTCATGCTACTCTCATCCAAATCCTTGATCCAAAGGAAAAGGAGGTTCCCCTTGGACCGCACTCATAGTGAGAGAAATCAGACTTTATACACTCCAGCTGTGCCCATATAGTGGTCACAGAGATGAGAGCATAAATGTGGCCATAAATTGGTTAAAGATTGGAACAGTACTGTAGAAGCTCTTGTTTTCTGTTTGTAGGAGAGTTGTATTCTGTAGGTGATTGAAGGTGGTATTATCCACATTATCCAGTGAAAAACAACAATTTTCTCTCTACACGGATTGGTAAGAATCGGATCTTGAACTTACTTGCAAAGGAAGTGTGACATCCAGAGAAATAATTTCAAACCCTTTCATGACTGGGGATAGGAAGGATGACTCCCAGCTGGGTACAAAAGGCAATTCAGGCCACAGCAAATTACACAGATGATCACAATTTTTTCCAGAAGAAATGGGTGTTCTGACTTCATCTGAGATTCAGACTGAGTTAAATCTGAGCTGCCAGAGACAATCTTTGGTCTGTGTTATGGATCAGTGGCCACTTTTAGACAATTCTACACCTGTTTCTATCATTTTATGACTCTGACAGTATGATGTTATCTATGTATGAACATTTCCCTCACACAAACTGAGCTTGCCCATCTATGCAGAGGTAACTGTTGTGATGTCAGAAAAGCATAGCTTTAGGTTCTGTTAAAATGGGAAGGGATTTTGGTTTTAGCCAATTAGTACTGAAGGAAAAGAAGTAAGCCCTATGTCTTCCTCAGATACAGCACATCATGTACTTCTTATTAAGGACAATGTGTGTGCTGAGTGTCCCATTTCAAACTTCAGCTGGTTTTGCTGTTGTCCTATTTAAAACAAGTATAGTTAGAATTTTCTTACAATGGGAAAAGTGTGTGTATATATTTGTTTTCCACTGTTCCATAGCACAAAAGCTGTTGGGAAGTTGCTCCCATTTTAGCAAGATGTACTGGTGTTGAATTTTGTTTTGGTTTTACCCTAAATAATAAAAAACAAAAAATAAGCTTCAAAAATGGATAAATGTGTGAAACCAAAACAAATGATTTTACAACTTTAACCATTACTGGTGCTATTACTGTGATAGTTGGCTGAAGTTTTCAGCTAAGGATCTCAAAGTACATAAAATATCTGGAGGTTCAAATGAGATCAGGCTGTTACATGACGTACTATGTTGTTTCTGCAAGTAGCTTTTTGGCTTCTGTGTTTCACTTCAGGAATTTTTCGTGGCTGGATATGAGGCTTTTAGGGATCTTTTTACATTATTCTGACCCCATTATGTAGGATGAAAGGGTTAGTGTACATGAAGTGAAGGAACCAGTCTTTATTGTTAAGATAGGGAAATGAAGTGAAGGAAACATATGCCAAAGATCAGATAGATGAAGGCAAGAACTAAGGCCATGTTTTACAATTCCCTTAATGATAAGTATTTCCGGTTACCTCAGACTAACACAGGTAGTGTGCCACACAGAAATTATGTCTGTTAAGGTATTTCAGAATTTCCCTTTCCTCCCCTGCCTATTCACAGCAAAATATATTTTCACTAACAATGATTCTGCAGTGCTTTTGTACTGCATGTACAGGAAGCTGAATGAGTGTCTGGGGACCTTTCAATGGGATCTATAAAAAGTCTGTGTCAATAAAATCCTGTCAGATCTATCCTTCACTACTGTGATTACAGAAGAGGAAAAGCGAAAGGCATTTCTCAGTGTAACTGCAATATTCCACCACATAATATTCTCCATGTTTCCTCAGATAAGAAAAATTGCCCCTCTGGTGTCAGTGGGGATGGGGTCACTGAATGGGAACAGGAGCATTTTCATTTTTTTCACAATGGACACTTGTGTGTTTTCCTGACTGGATAAACTATGTCCATGGTTACTGAAAAAAGTTTATTTCTGTAGGAAATAGGTAACCATGTTTGTACAGTGGGGGTATCAGAAAACAGAGGATTTGAAAGGAAGGGTCTAGAGGTCATCAGCAGAGGGGATATGATGAGGAAATGCAATGAGATATATTGTGTGGATTCTTGCATGGCTTTCATGGGATGCTTCCTTTCAAGCACTGGTAAGCAAGAGAGGCGAATAAAAGCTCTTTAATAACACAACAGCAGGGTGAAATTTCAGGGCTAGCTCTTCACCTTGTATGAAATAGTGCAACTGATTTATGCCCACAAAGGATTTGGGTTGAAGCCTTAATTGCTTTCTTGGCTAAGTTCTGTTTTCCTTATGTGTGCTCAGACTATCAAAAGAGCATTAAAAGTTATATTTCACCAAAACCTGTTGCTTCTGCCACCCTATTTGTTCATTATTTTCTCTTGAAGTATTGTTGGAGAGTAACTTTATTTCATAGCTCTAATAAAAAATGTGTCCAGAGCTACAAATGGCTTTGTGAATGTCAACAGCATTCTTAATTTGTGCTTTCTTGTTAAGTGACCAGTGGAGGAATGCTGGCAGGCTATAAATGTAGAATTAATCTTACCAGATAATTTATGCCATTGCTACATTGCTTGTGTCCTGTGTTTCCACATTCATCTTCAGGTTTCCCATTGCTCCAGGTATAACCTGTTCTATGATCTTGTGTAGCATTACTGCCTAGAGCACCAATTAAACTGTGACTGCAGCTCATACAGGTATGAATGCAAAGCTGAGTGCTGCGGAGCATGAGAAGTGTTGTTCAGAGCAGACTTAAGACCTTGCTCTAAAACTGGGATGGAAACTCAAGCAGTTGCTTTCTGCTGAGTCTATGCAGTTATCCTGCCTAAGTGGAGGATCTAATGCCCTTCAAATGAACATCTACTTGAACTGGATTTACTTACTGTGTAGCTCTCACAAGGAGAAAGTGACCACACTTTCCCCAAAAGGCTGACAGTAAACAAAAAGAACAGCAGCAAACAAGTAGTGGACAGAAAAAGAAATATTTCTTTGCAGGCAAGAATCAAATGTGTGGAAAGACTGAATGATTCCTGAAGGATCATGCTATAACATGTGAAATGTGGTGTTAACCTGAATTTTCAGACCAGCAGCTTAACAGCAGGATGTGAACTACCTTTGTTTCACTGCTGCTTTGTGCTTATGTACATAAGTGTATCCCTATTTGGTTATACTTGAATCATAATGAAATAGTCATGGTACAAAAAGTGGCTATGGCCATTTCAGATTGTGGCTGTATCCCTGGCAGCCTGTTACAATATCGCTGAACCAGGCAGTGGAATGGGATGCAAGAAAGTTCCTCATCTGCTTCAGAGCAGAAGCCACCTGTGTCAGAGTTAGCAAGGAGATTGTTACCTAAGTGTAGCTGTTTGCCATTGTAGTGGAGCAAGTCCAAAAGCATTCACCAAGACCAGCTGCATTATAATACATACTAGGATATCGTACAATAGGCTAGAAAAATGTGTCCTCATTAGAAAACTCACCGTTACGTTTCTCATAGCCTCCAAAAGATGTCAGAGTTTTAGACCTTTGAAGTGTCTCTAGAAACTTCAAAGGTGGGTAGAAAGGTAGGAAATTGTGCATTATACTACACTCATTGTAAAAGATTTCTGCATGGTACTTACCTGAACTGTAGCAGACTTTCTGTGTCACCTTTCCTCTTATTGGGTGCATGTCCTTGGGAAACTGTGAAGCAGTCTGATACTTGACAGTTTGTGTTGTACAATGAACTAACTATTCTTATAGCTATAATAATGCATCATAGTTGCACCGTGTTTTTATACAGCAGAAGAAAGTCATTGGTCCTCACAGCATGCTGCTGGAGGCTTCAGTGAAAGAAAGTGAAATCCTCTGAGGGAAGTAAACACGTTGGATCTTCCATGTCAGGGGCCAAATTTTCTTTGTCTGCCACTTTTAGGAGTAATATCAGCTGAAGTTCTGTGCTGCCTGAGTGCAGGAGAATTTATGAGGATTTGTACTGCAGATCATGGACTTGCTACGAGTAAATAATGGGTGTTCAGCCTGTCATGGAGGCAGCCATAAGCAGCCCTGCAGTGCCTGTAGGAAGGTTATCAAGAGGGATGGGGCCAGGCTACGCAGTGTGTGGTAGAAATATGGGACCCAATAGTCATATACTGAGACAAGAGAGGAGAAAGCGTACACAGGGAGAAAACTTTTCTCCATGAGGAAAGTCAGGCAGTGGAGCAAATGCCCATAGGGGTTGTGTCATCTCAATCCTTGGAGGTTTTCAAGACCGAGTTGATCATGGTCCTGAGTCTGCTTTGATCAGGAGGTTGGACTAGAGACAGTCTGAGGTTCCCTCCAACATCAAGCATCCTCTGATCCCATGACAACATATACCACAGAACTTTACCATGCAATTTCTGGTGGAAGCAAATACCTTTTGTTTTAGTGGGATCATACATCTCTTGAAAATTATTTCAGCTTTTATTAAAGAATTCTATCCTGTTTTTGTTAATTATGCTTGTGGTTTAAAAACCAGATGGCAGCTTAGCTCAAAACTTTCCATTCCAAAACTCACAACAAAACTAAAACTCTTCTACCCCTTCTCTGCTTTTCTTCTCTTCCTCCAGAAAAACTCCCCATATAAAATGAAAAAAAAACAACAAAACAACCCACCTGATCAAGTGAAATATCAATAGAGAGGACAACATTCATTGGTCCAAGCTTTTGGGTCCATTTCAGTACTTTTAGTTTGTCCCCTTAAATTAAGTGTTCTTAATTTAATTCTTAAATTTGTTCTTATTCAAAGGTTCTGTTAAATCATTGGGCATATCATGTAGAAGAAGGGTGAATTATGGGCCTAATGAGCACATTATTTTTCAGGCATATATTGGGCAGGCAGCTGGAAGTTCCCATCTTTCAAGGGCCCTTTCAAGGGGCCTTTCAAGGGCCAATACTCAAAAAAAACCCTAATTTTTTGTGTTTGCACAAAAAGACGAAGGAAAATATTTTTATATTCTTAGAAATCATAGAATCATAGAATGGTTTGGGTTGGAAAGGACCTTAAGATCATCCAGTCCCAATCCCCTGCCATGGCCAGAAACACGTCACACTAGACCATGTCACTCAAGGCTCTGTCCAGCCTGGCCTTGAACACTGCCAGGGACGGAGCATTCACAGCTTCCCTGGGCAACCTATTTCACTGCCTCACCACCCTCACAGTAAAGAACTTCTTCCTTATATCTAACCTAAACTTCTCTTGTTTCAGTTTGAATCCATCACCTCTTGTCCTATCGCTACAGTCCCTGATGAAGAGTCTCTCTCTAGCACCCTTGTAGGCCCCTTCAGACACTGGAAGCTGCTCTGAGGGCTCCATGAAGCTTCTCTTCAGGCTGAACAGCCTCAACTTTCTCAGCCTGTCTCCATATGGGAGGTACTCCAGCCCCCTGATCATCCTCATGGCATCCTCTGGACTTGCTCCAAGAGTTCCACATCCTTCTTATACTGAGGACACCAGCCCTGCACACACTGCTACAAGTGAGGTCTCACGAGAGCAGAGCAGAGGGGCAGGATCACCTCCTTCGACCTGCTGGTGACAGTCCTTTTGATGCAGCCCAGCATACGTTTGGCCTTCTGGGCTGCGAGTGCACACTGCTGGCTCACATTCAGTTTCTTATTGAACAACACCCCCAAGTCTATGAAATTGCAGAGACTACAAGAGGGAAATAAATTGCATGACATTATTCCAAGATATCTATCAGGAATTCTCTAAGTTAAATCCATGCTACAAATTCAAGCATGCTTTTTGTTTGGAACTTGAAATAATCTAATGCATATGGCTCAGTTTTTATTCACTGTGTAGAAGACTGGTAATATATTCAAGTGAGGATTTTGACATTTTGGCTTGGTTTTGGCATTTAACTGGAAGAAGAACAGGATAAAAATTGCACTCACGTATATGAAAAAAGAATAGAGGGGTATATCATTCTGTCAACTCTGCCAGTTTTATCTACATACCTCTTCAGCTAACACCATTGATACCTCAACAGGGCTATCCATCTAGTAAAGGAGGATTTAGGCAAGTAATGGTGGCAGAAGTAACTTCAATTTAACTTGTTTGTCCCTATATCATGAAATAAATTCCTCTTTAAAAAGGCCCATCTTCTGCTCTTATTTTCAATGGTATTGTAGTCCAGATGTAGTAAAGTACTCAGAACTGAAACAGAAACACCAGTAAGGACTGAACTGATCTCATATTGTTTAGCTGTCTAAAAGTTGCACTTGTCTGAAGCAGTTGCTTTGGCTACTTTTAAAACTGAGGCAAAGTAACAAGTGTTCTATAAAAGCAGTTCATCCCAGTGTGGAAATACCTAGTTGACTACTTAAAGTTTGTTCACCTTTTAGTTAGTTAAGGCTAAATGAGATGATCCCCACTATAAGCATGGTAGAATTTAATCTTCTGTTTGCAGAAGTGGTCATATTTTTATATATTGACCTCTCCAGGATGAGCAGAAATAAATTAAGATGGTGTTCTTGTATTAAAAAATAGCTTGTGAGTTATTACAGTATACTGTGTAGTCTAAGAAACCTACATCCTCCCAGCTATTAAAAATAATCATGTTTTTATTGTCTAAACTAGCAATCATCTGTTGCAGTTTGTATATTACATAGCGGATTCGTTCCTGCTCAACAGATTTCTGAGCAGCCATTTATCTTACTGTGCCACAAAGTGGGATGCAAGCCAGCATCATGGACAATATAAAATAATGATAGTGGGTATGAACCTATCAGTAGCACACCTTCAGGTCAGATATTTACTGCATGTAATAATGCTTTTTGTCCTGTAGTGCACACAGAACCTTTTGTCCAGATAGCAAATAGAAATTGTGGAGAATTACTTTATATTTTTTTGCAGAGGGCACTGAGATTCACCAGAGCAGAAAAATACCAAAGTGTCAGTTCTGATCATGCAAATGTTTGCTTTTGTAGCTGTATTTTTTTTTAACAGCTACACTGCTTCTCAGAAATAAGAGATAATCCCAAACCCAGTTACAGTCCCAAATGCACTTCTGCACTAATCTCCCAGTCTCTTGGCCGTATATTTAAGTTAAGCCTGTTAGTCAGGGATTCCTGAGACCTGCAAAGATGAAGTGATATAAGGGTGGTAGAGCCATGCAGTCAGAATTGCAGCTTCAGAATTAATACACTTGATGTTCTGTCTGTTCTAAAATCGTAGTCTAGTGTGAGGTGTCCCTGACCGTGGCATGGGGGTTGGAACTGGATCTAAAGGTCCTTTCCAACCCTAACCATTCTACGATCTGAGAGGGTTATTCATAAAATGACTTACTGGTTAGTTATAAAATGGGTTAGTTATAAAATCCTGCAGTGTTGACTATGATGAATATGCTGTTTCTGCTACACTAGCAGTTGAGAGAAGTATTTTTTTCACCAGATTTCTATTCTCAGTGGGACATGTCTGAACCTTTCTCATGGTCAGGTGGTTGAGAGACACAAACAACGTGCCCTACATGAAGCAGACTAGTTTTATTAAGTTGCATTTTTAATAATGCTCCAGCTAACTTTGTGCTTAGAACAAGACAAGGTTCCCCCCTCTATAAGCCACCTGTGTGTGACAGATAAGACAATCCCAGGGTTCCTCAGCAATGCATTACTTGTATTTGTGTTATCTGCAGAATTTCAATCCCCTACTTTATATCGCCAGTAGGTCCAGCTTTTAGCAGACTCTGCTGGCCCTAGTTGTTTTAAATGGACAATGCATTATTCATATGCTATGATACAAATTCATGACCCTTGCACAAAGGAAATTACTTCTACCTGCTTCTAAGACTTCTCCCATTCAAGAAAATTAAACAAAGCATTCAGAGATCTTTCCAATTGCTTATGACTCAGTTGAGAAACTTCCAAGTTTCTTTTTGTATGTAACTTGAGAGCTCATTCATTGAATGTAATTATGCTGTATGATGGATTGGAAAGGACAAGTGGAGAGCTAAATAAGATGGAGATAACAAAATAATGGTAATAAAAATAATAGTGCTTGGGTTACGTGATACTTCCTAGCAATGTACATTGCCACGCTGTCACTGTCTTTGAATACTAATGTAGCCCCGTGGCTTTTTCTTGCAGCATATGTTTAGCAGAGAGCATGCATTGTCTCTCTTCTGGATTTTTGTGTATAAGGGGCTTGGCTGCATGGTTTGGAGCTCTTTGGAGAGATGGGATGGAGATGGCATTTCATCCTATTTGTGGAGTGACTGAAGACCTGCATCTTGGGGTCAATGTGCTGCCCCTCTTATCTGTGAGACTGGGTGGTAGTTTTTGCAGTTACAGAGACCAGCCATGCCTCTGCCCTTTCCCTGCCTGGGGGCTGTCCAAGATGAAGCCTCTAAAGAACAGTAAAGGCCATTGGGCACACACCCATGTGTGTAACACCACAGTGACCCAGATAAGGCACTGAAGTTGTTTACCACTAAAGAAACCTCTATGACTTTTTCAATAGCAGTGTTAGAAAAGGCTTTTATAGATTCTTTAACACAAAGCAAACACATTTTATCAGTCACATGAATGCATGTGTTTGCCTGCCTAAATTGCTGTACGGTACCACAGCTGTTCTGGTTAATCTGTAACTAGGAAGCTGGCTGGAGAAGAATCATTTTGTCACCTCAGTTGGGTGTTTACTGGGGCCTGCAGAGGAGAATACCCAACACATTCATTGAAAGTAAATAATGGAGATGCTGAGATATAGCTTCAAAGAGAGAACAGGAACACTTCTGCACATGAGATATTTCAGAAGAAGGGCTTGTTTCTGAACATTTTCTGAGTGCTTTCGCTGTAACTTAAACCAGACTACATGTGCTTTCCAGACTCCCTGGTTTTGTCTACTTAGATGAACCCAGATTTTCCTACTCTTCTATTTCTCTTTTCCCACCCTGTTCCAGATGTGCAAGCCTGCATAAACCAGCAGGATTCCTATTATGCTTTCCCATTCACTATTCATCTAGTTTTTTCTTGATGTGAAAATTAAATGCGACCCAGAATAACCTAGTTGGATGGGGGGGAGGTTGTGGTGGTAGACTTCATCATTCCATTCTTGTGATTTATTTTTACAGGGTGTTTTTTTAATTTTATCTTTTCATTATTTTTCAAGTACTAAAATAAAACAGAAACCCACACACAGAGGAAGAACAAAAAAACTGGATGTATGCAGGAGGCTCCTATTCAAACCAGTGGCATCTGAGGACAGGAATTATCTCCTAGATGGAACAAGTGAGCAAGATGCTGATACATAATGGTGGCTAATCAATAGAAACAATATCAAGACCCATAGGGATGAGACTCAGAAAAATTACTTCTGCAAACAATAGTAGTATTCTTGCCAGGAAGAGATGGATGAATAATAAGAAATATAAAGAGGAAAATTTCTGATACTAAGTTCTGGAGCTAAATTTTCATTTACTCCAATATCAGCTTTTTCAGAATCACAGAAATATGAAATAGTATCGAATAACTGAAAATAAGATTTATAGTATTTACCCCACTCTTAATACTGACTAGGGGATTGTAATACTAGTCTATTTTTACTTTACTTAGGTAAGTTATGAGGGCAGCATAAGGCATTACTCTTTGTTGTGCAGTTCATATACCAGAATTACGATGAAGGTGGTGAGGTGCTGGCACAGGTTGCCCTGGGAAGCTGTGGCGGCCCCATCCCTGGCAGTGTTCAAGGCCAAGTTGGATGGGGCTTGGAGCAACCTGCTCTAGTGAAAGGTGTCCCTGCCCTTCCTCTGGATGATCTTTAAGGAGCCTTTCCACCCTAAACCATTCTATGATTTTAGGATTGTATGTTTTAACATCAATTTGAAGGAAGCATGGCTGACTTTCTTTGGGTTTCTTGTGTTTTAATCTGATAAACTCTTCACACTGCTTTACCACCACAAACTACGGGGTTTTACTGAAGACAGAATCTTTATGAACCTTGTTATAACAGGGTCAGTGGGGAAGTGGATTTGATTTTTGTTTGCTGAACAATCCAAGGCTAGAGGAGCTTTGTTAACTGAGCTGCTGCTCCAATAATTAAATTCACCAGGATGAATAAGAATGTGCTGAACTATTCTGAAGACAGTTTTCACAGTCAGCTGGTTCCAGGGCCTTTGGCTCTCAGGTGTGGATAGCACCTGTAGTGTGCCAGAGCTAATTGCTAGTCTTAAACTTAATGAAAAGGTTTCAGAAGATCCAAAGAAAAGGTTGTGTTCTGTTGTAAAGCTCAGTGGATGCAACTAACCTCTCAAAATAAGGTGCTCTAGGGAAAGTTCTCAACCTGATTACCCCGTTTCTGCACCTCAGCAGAGAGGCCTCAAAACAACAAGATTAAAGCTCTGTTCAACAAAACTGTCATAGATACATTAAGTTAAATGATTTCTTTATGTTAGACACTTTGCTCTCATTCCTCTTTTCATCCCCATAAGCTGCTGAGTTTCTTAATAACTGCATCTTGTCTAACTAAGAGGTATTTAGTACTTCTGAGAAATTGAGACCCTGATTATTGCATCCTTCCAGGAACATACAGGGTGGAGCTGCAACAGTGATAGGAGGTGAGGATGGTTTTTATCTTTTTTTCTCTTGACATTTACTTAGTTACATACCTAGCAGTTTCAAATCCTGTTTCTCATGCGTTTGAAATAAAAGACAGGATAATCTTATGATAGGGGAGAACCACGTAGATGGCTGCATATCTACACATTGATTCACAAGTGATCAAATGTTTTAATAGGTGTGCTATGCTTTGTCATAATTCTGAATACAGGACTGTAAATTCCAAATAACTTAATCTTTTTAAAGTTTTGTTGTATAATTATTTTTTTTTTCCTGGGATATTTTCTTTGTAAAACACTGGGGAAGAGTTGGAAAGTGGTTTTGTGTTTCTCAGTTTAGCCAGTGTGATTGTCTGAATTAATGATAATCTGTGCCTTTAGCAGTTTAAATACAGGGTTTTTGCAGAACCCAGTGCTCTGACCAGAGTAGAGGCATACCCAATCATATACATTCTCATGGGCTTATGTATATCATTTAAATAGATTGCTTTGACATCTAGCTCTTTACCATTAACACCAAAACCGGACTCAGAATGTAGTATGTGAGAACTCTTGTTTACACCAAAGGAGATTTCCTAGCACAGGGCTCATCTATTGCCGTGGTTTAAGCCCAGCTGGTAACTCAGAACCATGCAGCCACTTGCTCACTCCCCCTCCTTTTCCTCCACCCACTCCTGGAGGGATGGGGAAGAGAATGGAAAGAATGAAGCTCCCATGGGTTAAGATAAGAACGGTCCAGTAACTAAGGTATAACACAAAACCAGTACTGCTACCACCAACAATGATAAGGGAAATAACAAGGGAAGAGAATATAACCGCTCACCACCCACCAACCGATACCCAGCCTGACCCAAGCAGTGATCTAGCCCTTCCAGATAACTCCCCCCAGTTTATATACTGTGCATGATGTGCTGTTGTATGGTCAGAGTAAACATTGCTTAGCAACAACTAAAACATCGGTGTTATCAGCATTGCTCCCAGGCTGAAAGTCAAAAACACAGCACTGCACCAGCTAATAAGATGGAGAAAAACAATTGCTACTGCTGAACCCAGGACATCTATAAACCCACAAATAACTGAGATTTGCCTTGCAGAACTTACTTAAGGAACTATATAGCAAAATATGCCTTCTGAACTCACAGCAGCCACAAGAGTTGCCTGTTAGTATTACTTCTTACTTCTCAATTGAACCTGATAGTCTATTTTTCCTTATTTACTAGATTAGAGAATGAATGTAAAAGTGGCATATGTGAGAATAGAAACTCATAAAGGAAGTCGAAAGACCTTTGTGACTATAGCCTCCGTTTTCTGATGCATAGCCTGTTCCTGTGCTGGCCAGCAGGACTAGCTCAGGATTTCTTCTTTCCCAAAGGTTCTGAGCTACTTTGTGGAATGCAAATAATATATGTTCTCTGTCTCCTTCATCCCACTGGCAACTTTTTTCCAAAATTAAGTGACAGAACTTCTTCCGTGCTGTTTTCAAACTGGTGAAACTGGAGTTCACAAGGTTTTGATGGCTGACAACCAATGAGATAGGAGAAGAATGAGGCTCATAAATTCTGCTTTAGAAGACTGCTTAAAAAGTCACATTTAAAAAGGCCAAGCACTTGCTTGTGCACTTGATGATATTCTAAACAATTAGGCAACTAACAACGACTTTTGATCCCATGGAAACTGCCCTAGGGAAAAAAGTCTTCCTCCATTGAAAAGTGATCAATTTAAAGCATTCAGTCACATTTTTGCAATTTGATGGCAGTTTCCATGGGGATGGGAGTAGATGATTGCTTAAGTGTTATCATAACTCCTGTAAATAACACTGATGGAGGTAAAAAGATGTGAGTTCTATTTTAACAGCACCTGTAAATATATTAATTTTGGGAAAGGGAGAAAGGAAAGACCACAAATGTTTTTCCTCCTTCTCCATCTGCGATACATTTCTGATGAATGATGCAACCTCTCCGAAGAAAACAAAATGCTCTTTTTTTGGCCTCTCATTCATAGTTCTGGAATGTGTAATATTTACCACTTTGAGAACACGATGACCAGTGGTGTCAGATTCCTTCAAGAGTAGATAGAGTTATGCTCATTTATAAATCTGAGTCAGAAAAAAAGATTTCAGTGTCCAAAAGACCAGGGAGGAGGGGTATTGCTGGAAAAATACTGCCTGCTTGTTTCAAAAGCCCTGGCGAGGTGATGGCGCAGCTTAAATAGTGACACATCTGTCAGGATGCCCAGGAAGATGCCAGCCTGGCACACCCTGGGCAGTGCGACCACACTAATGTGGCTAATGGCCTTGGGCTGGGCAGGGGCAGGTAGGGCTGCAAGTGCTCTCAGGGCCTAACCTTCAACCAGTGACAAACTGTCCTGGGTTCAGCAGTAGCAGTCATTTTTCTCCTTCTTGGTAGCTGGTGCAGTGCTGTGTTTTGACTTTCGGCTTGGGAACAGAGCTGATAACAATGATGTTTTGGTTTGGCCAAGGACTTTGTGGGCCTCATGCTCTGCCAGGGAGGAGGGGAAGCTGGGAGGAAGCAGAGACAGGACACCTGACCCAAGGTAGCCAAAGAGGTGTTCCATACCACAGCACGTCATGCCCAGGATGTAACTGGGAGTTAGCTGGAAGGGCTGGGAGTCTGCAGGGTTGGAGCAGGTATGGGTCAGTGCTTGGTTGGGCTGGGGGGGCGAGTTATTGGTCGGCTGGTGGTGAGGTGTTGTATTCTCTTCCCTTGTTATTTCCTTTATCATTATTACTATTGATGGTAGCAGTAGTGATTTGTGTTATACCTTAGTTACTAAATTGTTTTTATCTCAACCCGTGGGAGTTGCATTCTCTTTGATTCTCCTCTCTGTCCCTCTGGGAGTACAGCGCGGGCAAAAAGGGGGAAGTGAGTGAACAAGTTCCCTTACTGGGTTTAAACCATGACACAAGCACAGGAGTTTTCTTGGGAGTCAGGTTTTGAAGCTTTTCAGCTCTGGGAGTCCTGAAATGGGAAGATAAATTCTGTAGCTTCTGAAGGTGACCTCAAATTGAGTGCTGCCCCACCGCAGCCTTCTATCATCTCACCTGTCTGTGATGTGTGGAAATGATGGTACTTAAATCTGAGTTTCTCTCTACTTCAACTGACATTTGGACCTAAAACCTGAGGGGTTTGAATTACTGCTGCTTTGGTAGTGTTTGCACTCTATCAAACAGACTAATCAATTAGTTAAATCTGAAGGGATTTTTTTTGGAGAGGAGGAGGGGAGATTTGGGAGGGTAAGAAGAAAGTGTATAGTTCAGAGAGACCCAATTTGAGTAAAGGTCTTCTCATCACCTTTTTTTTTTTTTTTAATCTGGTTGGTACTATTACAGACATAGCTTGTGACTGCAATTGTGAAGCATCTGCATGGAGATTAAAATCTCCCCAATAGATTTGTGATGCAAAAAAAGATTGCTATGTGGGTTGCTCATGGAAAATCTAATTTTAAACAGTGTTGCTTAGCTGGGATTTGTTGGAGAGCTAAGTGGCATTGTTCTTTTGGTCTGATGCGGTGAACATTGAGGTGTTGTTACATATGCCATGCTAGTTAGTAGTTTCCTTTGAAAATGTCATAGAATGTACTGAAGAATAGTTATACTGAAACAATAATTAACTGTTGTTATGGTATTTGTCAATCTCGACACATTTCAGTTTGTCTTTAAAGTTGTGCTGTGGAATTGTTTACAGTTGCTGACTCCTAACTTAACCACCATGCAGCACATTTCTATGGTCTGCCTAAATCTATTTAAATTAGAAAAATAGTCTTTGCACTGTCCTATTTGGGCAGGGAAAGACATCAATCACTTCATAAGTGGTAAGAAACTGAGAGAACAAAGGTTTTAAGGTGAACACTACATAATTACTTCGTGTGTGACTTTTGACATGAGTGGTTTTTGTCTATTAATTTTCAGACCTCCACTCCTAGTTTTGTGACTTCATGAAGAGTCATCTTTGTTAGAGAGAATTGCTGGATCATACTGTGGAAGTGTCATTTGCTAAAGTTCAAATCTGAATTTTCAATGTTCTGATTATTTTTTTTTTATTGGTATTTAAACAGCAGCTCTTTTTTATCAAATAATTAATGTAAAGTGTCTAGCTTTGGTTGACAATAAATGGCACAAACAATGACTAAAGGAATGCTTGATCTGACAAAAAAATCCAGGGGGTTCTGGGAATGTGTAGAGTAATCACAGGTTTAAGTGCAGGGACTGTGTTAAGGGGAAAAAGAGATGGAGATCAGCTGTGTTTGGAAAAGCTGCAGAAAGGAAATGAAACCAATGGCTGAGAATGTCTAAAATTAAATCAAGGAAGGAGGTTACCTATCTCTTCTTTAAGAATTAGCCTTCATTTCTTTAATTCTCTGTAAATGTGAGGACAAGAAGACATCCAAGTTCAGATGGCATTGTAAAAAACCCTTGGCACATTTTAAAACTTTTCAGACGTGTATCAATACACAGCTTTCAAAGCTACATCTCAGTAGCTTTACACCTCAGTCACAACAGAAAGTTAAGCTCTATTACACTATCTTTGTAGTTATACAGACTGTTGAAGACAGAGCTAATACAATGCTCAGAATAATAAACTTTCTTCTAATAGGGTATAGAATTTAAAATCTGCTGAAACTTGGAGGATTATATTACTTAATTTACTGTTGCAATCAAGTGGTTTGTGTGTTGTAAGACTAAACTGTGGTACATTTGTATTGCTTTTGTAGTACTTCTCTTTCTTTCATATAATTGAGCATTTTTGAAAGAAGAAGAAATTTTGTTCTTGGAGCCTATACTGATTTTTTTTTTTTACTTTGTTCTGATACTTGTACCCGAGAGTTCACTGCTGTGAACAACCGAGACACTTCTGCATAAGCTGCAGCCCTGTGGCAAATATTTGTCTTTATTGAGCTATGTGAAATGGTCTTCCAACTCACTCTGGAAAGAACAAGTTGTCTTTTTAGGGACTGGATGTCAGTGAGATGTAATTATGAGAGTCACTACCATGTCTGTGAAAGGAATACAATGTCTGTCATGATCTGTGAAAGGAATGCAATAAGCTAAAAATTCCCAGTTAGAGCCAACCTTTAATCTTGATCACTTTGCTCTGTATTTTCAGTGTGTTGGGCCATTAGGCACTATACAGAATCTTTCCACAGAAAACATGCAGCATAACTCTTCAAACATTAACTGATGAAGCATACAGGAAAATCCTGGCTGAACTGCTTTTAAGGCAGACTAAAATTATATCCTGGGAATTTATCTCACTCTGCTTCTCCCTTGCATTTCAGTGGAATTTCTGAAATGAGTTCTTAAAATAATTTTGAATATTTGGATCTTCAGGTACTCTAATAGTGTAAATTTGGAGAACAAGTTCGTTTGAATGAATTTCAGACCCCAGTTCTTGATGGGGAGTGAGGGAAGAAGGAAAGCATTTCCAGAAGTTTTTTTTCTCCTTACATGCTGTTTCTGTACCTATATGTACCTATATGTAGAACTCTAGGGTAACATCAAGATTGAAAGAGTAAAATCTGAATGATGAAACTAGATAACTGTGTTTTGTTTCAGATGTATTAATGCAGATAAATTATGTTAGTTAGTCTTTGTTAATGAATTCCTGGAGTGAAATTCTACACTGAAAATCAGGTTATGTTTATATTTTGATTTGATCTTTAAAGACAAAGAAAGACAGGACATAAATAAAATAAGGGATTGTTCTTAAGAGTCATTCTGACTGATTTCATTTCGGGCACTTTCTGACTTTTGAAAACTCAGCTGACTTTATTTTCCCACTGTAATTCCCTGATCTTCAGCCTATGATCATCTTCTTTCCAACTGATTTTGGTTTTCCCCTGAATTTGTAAGATGTCTGTGTAAGACAGACTTCACAGACAGGTCTTGGGAGTGGAAGCTGCTTGCAGATAGCCCAAGTTATCTTCAGTATCATTATAATTAAAATAAGATGAAAGTTTCTAGATTTAGAAATATAGAAATGAAATAATCTCTTTATGGATATGTATGTATATAATCTGCAGATGTATTAATTTCTTCTTTCCAAAATATCAGAAGGATCTTGGGTTCTGAGACTTGCTTATTAAGAGCAGCAAGAAGCAAACTGTGAAAAACTTCATCAGTGACTTTGTATGATGAATCCCAGCAGTTGGTACGTCCCATCACTTCTGAAAACAATATATGAATAGCTGAGCGTGACTCTTGGTGCAGTAAACTCTTTGTACAGAGATTTCTAAATATAGATGTAGTAATTCAGAGTCACTTACTGTCCGTCGGATCAATATAGATCTGAAAAATATCTGAATCTATTTTTGATGTTGAAAAATAAGACCAGTTACTGAGATTTTAGCAACTTTGAGATGTGCTTTTAAGAAACTCTGTGACTGCTTATCCATGCTTTGCTACTCTGTGATCGGAATTGATGTGACTGTCCTGATATCTGCATCTCTATATTTGGTATATTTACCCATACACAACAATTTTCTGGTCTAAAGAGGAGAGGCCTGTAGTGGAAAGTGCTAGCTATTGCCATGGCAAGCACATTTTAAGCAGCTGACATTTGCCTTCACATATAGGAAATTTCCTTCTTCACTATACAAAGCAATGAAGAGGCTTCATGTGCATTTAACTTGTTTTAGTGCCACAACAAGCAGTCTGAGTTGGACATGTGATTGCATTTTATGAATACCGTAATTTTCTTTTGCCTGAAAATGCTGTAATTATTATGAATTTTAATCATAATATGACCCTAATCTTCTCATAAAAACTCTACAGACATTTTGTATAGAGGGGAATGGGGAAGAAAGAGACAGAAGGTAGAGCAATTTATAACTGCTTTTCACTCATGACAATTGTCTGCTTAAATCTTAAATATTGGTTGTGTGTTATGCACTCTTCTGACAGATCAGACTGACATATAGGATGGGGTGAAAGTCAGGAGAAAGGTTGTGCTACAACAAGCTGTGAAACAGTTCTGGTGCTGGGAAAAAGGAAAGTATTAGCATATTTAGAGGAAGATTTCATCCCAGGGACATGCCCCAGTGTGATTTCACTATAATATAGACTGGTTTCTCTTAGTCTACTTCAATGTTTTTTGTGACATGTCTAGTCATTATAGAATATGCTTGTTGCACCAGCAGTTTTCAACTTATGCTATCCACCATAGCTCATCTGCTCCACCCAAAAAACAACGCCCAGAATAATGAATCAACAGTGTTACAGTTGCTCCCCCAGAAGCCAGATGTCATCTGAAATCAAAATGTTTGGACTCCTTTTCTCCAGCCTAAATAACCCCCGTCCCTCAGGTGCTCTAGATCCTTTACCAGCTTTGCTGCTCTTCTTTGGTCCTGCTCCAGCACCTCAATGTCTCTCTTGCAGTGAGGGACCCAGAGCTGAACACAGGATTCGAGGTCCAACCTCACCAGTGCTCAGTGCAGGCAGACAATCACTACCTTGGTCCTGCTGGCACACTGGTGCTGATACAGGCCAGGATGCTGGTGGCTTCTTGGCTCTGTCAATCAGCACCCCCAGGTCCTTTTTCATGAGCTCCAGGCACTTTTCCCCAAGCCTGGAGCATTGCATGGGGTTGTTGAGACCCAAGTTCAGCACCTGGCACTTTGCCTTGTTAAACCTCATACCACTGGCCACAGCCCGTGGATCCAGGCTGTCCACATTGGTCTGCAGAGCCTTTCCATCCTTAGCAGATCAACCCGTGAGACCTCTCCCAACTGCTCTTAGAATATGTGACCTGCCTGTGCACCCTGCCTGGATGGTCTATAACAGACTCTCACCATCATAGCCACCTTTTTGGCCTTTCCCCTGCTTCCTACCTATAAAAACTCTGATCTTATAATCACTATTATTAAGCTCTAAACAATCAAAAGAGCCCCTAATGTACAGGGCTACCCCACCTCCTCTCCTTCCTTGCCTGTCCTTTCTGAACAGTTTATAGCTATCCATTGCACCGCTCCAGTTGTGCAAGTCGCATACCATGTTTCTGTGATGAGAACTATGTTATAGTTTTCCTGCTGCACAATGGTTTCCAGTTCTGCCTGTTTGTTGCCCATGCTGCATTCGCAGGTGGAGCTGCACTTCCCATCTATCTGGGGGAAGAAGCCCTAATTCCTAATGTGGCAATCTCAGGCACTTATAAGGTTTCCAACACATTAGTAACCCTTATGTTTTTGCTGCTGTATGGATCTCCATATGGGGAATTACCATCGCAGAAGTCATACTTTTATTGTCAGCAAACAGGTGTGATTTTCAGTAGAAAACATGGATACAAGGTAAAGCTTTTTCCTAAATAGAAAATCCAAAGAAATATAATCACCCAATAGAGGGTTGGAACTAGATGATCTTTAAGATCCCTTCCAACCCAAACTATTCTATGATTCAGTTCTTAAAATATATCCATTCTCATGCTGCAGACACTCTTTTCTTGCTGTTTCTCCACTGCCATATAGGGGTGTAAAGGTGTGCAGCTGAAGTAGCTTTTGTAGAATTAATCATAAAACAGAGGCTCAGTTAATCTGTCTCACAAATATAGGACTCATCAGAGCTTCACAGCAGTAACACTCATTGCAATTTTCAGTGTGTAAAAGAAAACATGGATTTATCTGTGTGCCAAACAAATTGTCCAATTATGGAATATTGTGAATTTAAAGGTTTAAGATCTAAAAGATGTTTGGGCAACCTGGGGTATATCCGAGCCCTCTTTTCCCGCTCCTCAGCAGCAGTTCACGTAGTGTATTTGTTTTGTACCTCTACGGTCCTGAAAGAGAGGTGGAAATACAACTGTGTAGGAGATGATGTCAGCCTCTCTGTTATCAAAAGATACAGTGAGTATGTGTGTGTGTGTGTGTTTGGAATAAAGGGAAAAGATCCTGGCTTTGAACCCAAGTAAGACAGCTGTGGCTGCTATGCCAGTACTACTGTTGTTGGATTAGTACTGAGAGACCCTCTGCTTCTGCAGCTGTCGGACAAAGGTCTGAGCTTCCTGCACACCCTGTGAAGATATCATCTCTCAAAGGGTCCAGGGAAGCTTTTTCAAAGCAGAGGGATGGAGGGGAAACCCCTCTCTCTCTCCCTTTCTCTGATCTACAGGGCAGTCATCCACTGGTGTGCCAGAAATGAAGTGATTTTCTGTCTGCTCTGCCTATACAGTCTCATTTCCTATTCACGCTTCAGCTTAAAACCTCAGCTAGTTTGGCACAGCACTTCCCAAGTCAATGGAGCTGCCCCACTCAGGATCTAGCAGCTTAAGATACAGCCTTCAGTGTTATTCTTAGGCTCTCTGGCATGCCAAGTTCAAAGAGGAGCATTGTGCTGGTCTGTACACCCTTTGACTAGGTTAGCTGATCTTACAGCTACAAAGCTGAGTAGATGTGAGTTTTGGAGAGGGCATGCACTGTTTTCTGGGAACCGAGTCCTAGCTGTAGTTGTGTGTTTACTTCAAAGGTGGAAATCTAGACTTGCTGCCTCAGAGTTAAATCCGTTGGTAAAGTGCGATTTTCATGAGGCTGAGTCTGACTACACACTCTGAATTTCCTTAACTGCTTCTCTTTGGACAGAAACTAGCCTAAATTTGCATTTTTGTCTTCATTTTTCTATTTTGTGCCTGAATTCCTGCCAGACTTGAGCCTTTAGCCACATACTGGGTGAGTGAGCTTAAGAAAGTGTACATTTTCTGCAACTTAATCATTCTAAGGACCACAGAACTACATCCCATGTATTTGTAAAGCAGTCACATGGGAAGTATTGAACAAATGAAATCGCTGAGTGTTTTGAAAAATTCTTCCACTTCTTAGGTAGAATGTGGCAACTGTTAAACAGTACATGGCAACCACAGAGACAGTTTGGGACAGGATAGGAGACAGGAATACAGTATTCTTTTGGGAACTGTGGGGAAAATATAGCTAGTCAAACCGCCACGAACAAACTCCAGCATCTGTTTGTGCACAGGAATGCACAATTGGGAGGGTGGAGAGTGGAAGGAAAGAGAGGAATAGGAAAAATAGACTTCCCTTCTGTGAAATGGATATTATTTAAAAAATAGCTGAGAATTTCTCAAATTACCAAGAAGTCTAATGATGAAGAATACAGAGACAAATAATGCAGCTGAAGAGGGGGAAAGAGAGAACAAGAGAAATTTCAAAATCAGCTGGATATTGCTGGTAATGTCAAGATTACAGGAGGAATACTTGTTCTAATCTGTGAGTTTTCTTGAAACTTAATTAAAAATTATATGGAAGATAATTTTACCAAGTTGTTATCATGGAACATAAATCCATGGGGATTACGAAGTGGGGACTTCCTCAACTGAACTCTAAATAGGACAGGGTTTTTTTTTAGCTATTTATATTTTTGAGGATGTCGCTTTGTACTTGCTGTTATTTTCAAGGGAAAAAGCTGATTCTGAGCCTACAGCCATGTAACTAAAAGGCAGGTTTCAAAAAAATTTTGCTCCCACTATCATCCTCGGATATGTGCCAAACTTTCAACATCTTTTAGTGCACCTTTTACGACAGACGGATCCCCAGGTCTCTGGCTGCAAGCTCTTGGGTACCAGATGCCTTCAAAAGCCTGAGCTCCCTTTAGCTACCTAATGAGGCACCACTTGTGAGCATGTGAAAAACTCTTCCCCACATGTCAATAAAGATGCCACTCAACTTCTCTCACACTGTCCAGGTTCCATTTGGTCTGAGGCTGTACATCACTGATGTGCTTCATTGCTGCTTCACCTGCAGGTTTGCTTTCTTCCCAAGGACTTGACCTGTGAGTTTCTGAGTACTGCTGCTAGAATCCTCTTAGTTGAGCTGGAGAGTACTCCACAGCTCAGCAGCCTGAGTCTGATGGTGTTACCCTGTCGTGTGTTTGTCCTTATTGTGGAAGAACTGGGCTATTTATTTTCTTTTTCCTTTAAAATGTGATTCGACTGAGGGTTTTTGCAACCGCGGCTGTTCTGATGCTGCGGAGCTGGGTATGTACCAGAAACAAACCAGCTATGTTTGAAGGATCTTGATCTGTAGGGCTGAATTTCTGGGCCTCTGTCAATTTCACTGAGCACAGAAATCTGCTTGTACAGCTCGGGCCCTAATTTCGCAACCATGACTGTTTTGTTTTTCCATAACACAGCATGTCAGCAGAAATATGAAGGGTAGAGCCAAGAGATCCTGGCTCCCAGGCTCCTACGCTTTCTTGAGACAATAGTTTTTCCTTAGAAACCAATAAGTTATGGACTAAGGACTGCTCCACTTAAAACTATCTTGGGCTTTATGGCTAAACGGATTTAATAAAATACAAGGGATAACTAAAGTATGTTACTGCTGAGGGGGGTGAGGAGAGTTAAAACTTATGAAAAGACTTTGCTTGCAGCAGAAAAGCACAGTAACCACTTAAAAATATCTCTGCTAATGTTTTTATTTAAAAAATGGAAAAAGTGAGTCAGCACTGAAGGCTCCGTATTCACTGCTGTGTCCAAACTCAGCTGCTCTGCCGAGTCTCCCCATTTCCTCCTCCCATGTGTGCTGTTGGTACAAGCGTATATAACTACTCCTAATTTAGCAGCACACTGCTGCTACATTTGCATGGGCTCTAATAATGATCCTGAGTGGTTTTCTGCTGTATGATTTTCTTTTCCAAGGCAGTTACCAATGGTGACCTGTGTGCAATATCACAAGGGTAGGAAGGAATCGTGTTTAGGTGACAAGTATGTTCTGCGTCCAGACTGCTAGGAAAAGAATGTGAACTACAGTAGCAAGAAAACAAATCGATTTTCATAGGCACTTATATATACTTGGTCTAGAGCCTAATTTCCTGTGGCAGTAACTCTGGGCGTACCTATAGAGCTAAATCTTTCCACATTCTAGGAGATTTTGTAACTGTGCTGTGGGCTTGATCACCTTTGATTCTATACTGTGTTTTGCATTGAGATAAAAGGCAGAGTATCTGCATTAGAGGCTCTCTAGCAGTTACTGGCTTCAGAGGAAATAAATAAGGATGGACTGTTTTCTATTATAAGATGGTGTCGCAGGGGTGTGTACGAAAATATGGAATATGCCATCTTCTGTGACCTCATGGAGAAAGTACTCCTGCCTGACATGTGTTTTGGTTTTTTACCTATTCCATATTTCTCTGCTTCAGTATCTTTGGTGGGTCCCGGCCTGACAGGGTTTTCAATGCACCCTGCAAGCCCAAGTGAAATACACACCACACTGTGAAAGAGATATGTTACATAAGAGATTCTGTGAGGCTTACATGGTGCTGGACTGCAGTGTAAACTGTCTCAAGGATGGACAAAAAACATCTTGCACCCTAGGATTAACAGATTCTGGTCAGGGGCTCTTGGGTAGTTAGGACAGAAAGAAATCTGTGTGTGCTGGTTTAGTGTGTTTTAACAGCTATATAAACCACAGTTTGAAAGTCTGATGTGTATCTAACCATCATCATGCCTGAACTGTGCCTGGTAAAAAGGGCAATGAGCTCCAGTTATGCAGCCCTTTCTCCCATTGCTTTTCCTCTGCAACCAGAGAACAACCAAGGCTATTTGCATGTAAATCCTGAGCATTTGGTAACTTTTGCTGCAGCATGAGAGAAAGGGAAAGAAATGCAAATTCCCCATGTAGCTTGTGTTTGAGCCACGATGAAGAAGATGTAGCTTGTACACTGCTTGGCAAACGATCCTAGCAAAGCAGTTAGAGGTCTGCCTGCTAGTCTGCAGCTGCTCTACAATGGCCAGAGCCCAGTACCTGGAAGATCTGGAGTGACAATAGCAGTTGCTGTTCAACCTCTCAGATACTCTGGGTTTTATTTTGTGGGGAGGGTGAGACAGAGCTTTCCTGGAGGTCACTCCAGGTCACTCACCAGACATCCATGAGACTGGTTGTTGTGACAGAGCAAACTTACTTCCAGGCTCAGTGGAAGACAATCTGCTTCTGCTTTGACTTCCCTAATTGTCCAGAAAGCTGGCTTCCAGTAGCAGGTATGGAGTGGGAGATGTTATTCCAGACATCCAGGCAGGGTATTCTAACACACGCGCCTTTTTATTTAAGGGGAAAGAACAGAAGTTGTATGCTAATCAGATTTCCTAGTGAGCTGCTGGCAGGCATTCATCGCATGGTAGAAGACTAATACTTTAAATACCTTGTTAAAAGGATCAAAAAAAGTAGCTCTAGACCAGAAAAAAATCCCTGTAGTTAGTCATCCATTGCCCTAAATATGGATCTGCATGAGCAAGAGTAGGCAGAAGTTGGGTCATGATAATTACTGAACACAAATCATGCCTGCCACAAACATTTCACTGGAGATATTCAGCACCTCACAAAGCTATTTCAATGCTAGAATTTCAGTTTCAAGGCACAAAGGTGAATTAAGGAATGGATTTACAAGGAGGATGGTATAACATCAAAATATTAAACTATCTATATTAGTCCTTCACACCATCACCATACCAGTTGGAGAAAGTTGTTGTTTGAAGGCTGTTACACAAAGCTGTTAGATAGGGATAAATAAATGTATCCTCCTGGTATAAGGTGCTTTCAGAAAGCCTGGAAACAAGCTATAAAGTTTTGCCAGGTCTTGCTCACTTCAAATCACAGCCTTAAGTCTATTGGATACTTCTAGACTGTTAGTTTGTATACGTACTTATGTCTTGGGTACAAAGATGAATTGAGTCTGCTTTCTGTTCCTCATTTATCAAGGGTAATTCTTGCTGTCTTCCAAAGGACTTCCACCTTGCTGTTTTGCAGGTTCAGCACACAGTGGTTTGCTTAGAGTAACAGAATAAACTGCCAAACTTTTACCAGCCAAACCGTCTTCAAAATACATTTTCTTTCCAGGAGAAAGGCCTACACCCAAACCTTCTACGGCATCATGTACTTATAGATCTAGGCTGTACTGTGAATGAATGGATCATTCCACAAAACACGAGCACGGTCTGCAGCGTGTAAGGCCAGTGGTTGGAGAGCCAAAGGTGCAAAGAAAATACTGGGTTGGCTTTCTCTGAGCTGCTAAGGAGCCAAAGACCCTTGGGTCTTGCACAGCTCTCCACATAGCAGTGGAGGGCAATGGCAGGACAAAGGCTGAGCCAGGACTGTGGGTGCGAGTCAGTCAATGTCAAAGCTTTCCAGAAGGTGGTGGGGCCTCTTATCTGCTGGTGCTCTGTGGCAAAACACGCACAAACCTCACTGGTTCTCCACCAGCCAGAGAGATTGCTGTCTTCAACTCCCACTAGTACTGTAAATAGCTTACATCCAGAATGGTTTGGGTGTCAGTGCATATATCCTGCCTCTGCCATCCAGTGATATGATAACATATTTTGTGCCTTTGAATGCCTGCACTGTACACTGTTCACAACAGTGTCCCTTGGGCTCTTTTAACATTGTAAACTTAATATAGCCTTGGTCTGCAGCCATTTTTTTTCTGAATCCATGTGCATTATTGAATTCCAGTGCCTAGAGAAACATCTGGACTAGTAGTAGGATTAAGACTATTTTGCAAATCTGAAGGATTAGGAAAGATAGCACATTTTATCAGGGAAAAGGGAGACTGAAGTAATTGCTAATAAAAACTGTGACACAAATATTTCAGTAAATCAAGCATACTCAAAATGCTGTTTTCTGTGTAAACCTGTCATAAGAGAAATATTGAAGATTTTGAAACATATATTGCTTTCCATTGGAAATAAAGTTTGTTTACTATCAGATTATTTCTGTAATAATAATAGATATAATAGTATAATAATAATTAGTTCTGTTTTAATAATAGCAATTAGTTCTGTATAGCATCATTATTTAATTTTTTAGAACTCTAAACATTTCTAGCACTATATGATCCTTGTTTATTTGAAGCGTGCAGAGGATATGCAAAGATGCTGTATGAAAGCCAGTTAGCAACTGAATGACATAGCTATCTGAAACAAACTGATTCAGCTCAGATCTATTCCCCATAGTCAGGTATCTTCCTTTATTTCACATGAAAGTGTGGGCATCAAGAAAAAATTATGAGTGCATTTCAGGTAATCAGCTCCCCTATCACTCTAGGCAGATTTTCAAAGAGGCTGGATCTCAGCAGTTCTGGTAGTAAATATGACATTTTCAGTAGTAGCTTCTCATGTAACTGTGAAAATCTGGTGTCTAAAGACAAAATCATCGCATGGCTTCACGTCTCAGGAGCATCCTCCCCAGCGACTGCAATGTAAAAGTGACCCTGAAACTATTTTTGGTGGTGATTTCTGTATGCTGCCTCTGCCACTTTATTCATCTGATAACTTCCTCTTAAATAATATTGCATAACAGTTACCTAAATTATGGTGTTTCTATGAAGCCAGGCTTTACAAAATATGCTTGTAAAGTGTAATTTGTCCCAGAAGAGAAAGATTTCCAGTTCCTCTCAGGTGGAGGAAAATTTTGAGCCAATGTCTGTTGGAAAAGCAAATATGAGAACAAAAAGGCAAAACCTTTGGAAGAAAAAGTTCAGAAAAACCTGTGCAATGTAGGGCCTAAAGATGTCCAGATTTGCAGTGAAATTACAGATTTCTGATGTTATTTTTCCAGTATGTTGCCAAATATTGCCAAAACAAACAGTCCAAATATCTCAACTCATTGAATTGCCATCTGGGATAACACTATGCTACTGTTGCCAGTTCTTTTAGCAGTAAGATTTTTTTAAAGCAGAATTTTATGAACAAAATGGCATCTCATAGAGTCATAGAATGGTTTGGAAGGGACCTTTAGGATCATCTAATTTCACCCCCCTCTCTGACTTGGGCAGGGACATGTCACAGTAGACCAAGTTGCTCCAAGCCCCGTACAACCTGGCCTTGAACACTGCCAGGGATGGCGCAGCCACAGCTTCTCTGGGCACCCTGTGCCAACACCTCACCACCCTCACAGGGAAGAGCTCCTGCCTAATGTCTAATCTAAATCTACCCTCTTTCAGTTTAAAATCATTCCCCTTTGTCCTATCACTATATGCACTTGTAAGAGGTCCCTCTCTAAAAGAATATTATCATTGACATGAAGTGCAAAATGGTGCCAGAATACAGAATTTATTGAAAGAGCCATGACAAAGCATGCACTTTGAGATGAGGCAGTTTTGTTACTTTGCAAATGCAGACAGATTTGCAGGCTGTAGTTGTTAGGGGTACAGATGACTTAAACTGCAAGTCACAAATATCTGTTGCCATGAAGGAGTGGGTAAAGTTTTGGGTGAGCTGCGGTATGATATTTCCATTTGATACCTAGAGTCAGCCAATAGCAGCAGGTGATGTGAGGCTAAAGAGCACAACATGTTCCAGTAGCACCTGAGGTACAGATGCTTCACGCTACACAGTGAGCCTCTCTCTTTGCTTCGTTGCTGACTCTGAATTTGGTGCATGCAACTGAAAGTGCATTTATTTTGTTCAGATTTTCACTAAGTAATGAGCATTTCCTTGCAGGTATGATCCACTGAACCAGGAAATAGTCTCAGGCAATGATGATTCTCTAGCAGATGTATATTTACTTCTTTTCTGTTTGCATTCACAAGTTGTGCTCTCTGCAGGATTTCACTCCCCACCATATGCAATGATTACAAATGATGGGCATTTAAATACTTTGCCAAGCTATGTTTTTTCTCTGAACAGTTTAGAAATCACAACCTACACGATCAAACAATAGGAAATACATCTTGTACTACATGGAATCAGAAGATGGATGGATGTTTCTGTTCCTTTAGTGGGTTTTCTACCAGAGGAGGTGTGAGCAGTATTATCTCAGTGATTGTGGATGTGCCTATTCCAGCTATTTTAGCATTTATAGGAAGATGTTCTCTGGAGCAAATGCATCACCCTGGGAATGTGTTTCAATTTAGGAATGAAAGGACTGTACCTAAAAGTCTGGTTTTGCTTTGGATTCCTCATCTGTGAAATGTAAATCTTTGACAAATTAGAATGAACAGTTTTAAGAAACGTGATGTTATAGTTTGGCCTCAGGGTACGTGGGGCTCTGGGGTAGCACTCACTTCACAGCATCTCCAAAGGCAGAAGATCACAGAACTCATTTTACACATAAATCCAGGGGAACCTTTTGTGACAGCTTTCTGTAGACAGAGCAGTCTGGAAAAGGATCATCTGCCACTACCTCTGCAGAGGTAGTTTAGGGTGTTGAGGTGGTGAAAACTGTATAGCAAATGTGTTTTGTTCAGATCTGTCCTACTTACCTGCTGCTGCATTTGCTGGGTTTTGCTTTTATGTTCCTAAGGAATCTGAGAGTCTCAAAGTGGGAAGAACAACAGAAGTGGCCTACAGGCTTGTATCTCAATTTTGCAGGACCAAGAAGAGGAATGAGTCTGGTTGGAATCTGTACTTCCATTTCCTTCAGGATGGTACCTAGGAGTTGTTGCTGCCATGCTGCTGTTGCTGCCCACTGAACCTGAACTTTGCAGTCAGAAAACCTCCTCAGCTGCATGAGGCTGTATTAGTCTAGGCAGTGGAAACTCACAGGTTGCAGAAAGGGGCGCCTATTTCTTCAGTACTTTCTTCTGATGCTTTCTAATGCTGGTAGTAACATCCTCTGGATGTTGTTGGTTTCAGTCTCCTTTCAGTTTTCGTGGTTACATTGGTTTGTTACAAAGCTCTTTTCCTTGTGAGGTTGAATTAATTTGCAAACTGTAAGTAAGAGGAGAATCTGTGTTTAGTTCATGCCCTTATACCTGCATGTGTGCCTTTTAAATCTCAAATGTACAGTAGAACAACTGAGTAAAAAGAACTAACTGCAACTTTCTGATCTAGCCACATTTCTGCAGAATCTCCAGTTCTGATCTCCAAGTTAGATCCAGTTTATATCCTACATACTCAGATGTATTATACTATAATTAGGATAGCATTTAAGAATGTTTATTTGCATAAGAAATTCTTTGCTTTTCCTTTGGATTTCACAATGCAGTAGCAGAATTTAGATCTACATACTGTTTGCACAATGCAAACAAATGACAATTAATTAGAAACAATCTTTTCAAATCAATTTAAAGAAGTGATTTATATTTAAGCAGATTGTCAAAAAACGTTTCTCCAGATGGAATTTGGTGACTGTCAAAGAGAAAAAGGAAATTGATTATAGGTGAAAAAGTCATTTGATACACATGTATGAAATCCTTCAGCTTGTGCCAGAAGAAGGGAGGGTAACTGGGCCATGCTTAGTGGGAAGGTTCAAAGCTGCAAAATTTCACAGTTTCCTCAAGTTTAGAATTTAAGTTTGTAATCACTTTTTGGCCTAGTAGTATTTCTGTAGTTAAAATAGAAAGTTCCACATTAATAATAATAGTAAATGCAATTGACATTATCCAGCTGTGTCCAGTGCAATCCAGAGTTGTATGCAATGTCCCAGCACTGAGACTGGTAATGAAAGGGGCAGTAGTGAAGGACACTGGCTGCACCTCATCTGGTGCTGATTGCCTAGGTCCAGTCCAGGGCCTGTTCAACAACGTCTTAGGGCTCTCACCATACATCTCCCTTCTGAGGAGAGCCAGGTAGCAGTATATGATGGGTGAGATAAGTGATATGCAGGCTGGTCCCTCCCAAGGACCGGATCAGAATGTGGTGAAGGAGCATGCCCTCCCCTGGGAACTGTGATGCCCTCTTGTGCCCTCCTGTCTAGCTACAGCTCTGGAATTTCCTAGTCTGAAGACTGAAGAATATGAACTCTAAAGGGCTGGAATAGCAGAAGGGAAATTACAGTTTAGATGATTTTTGTTTAGTTGCTGCCAAAAGCAAAAAAAAAAAAAAAAGGTGCATTTATAACATGCAACATATTTACTAGTGCCTGAGGAACTGGGGTAATAAATTCTTCTCCCTTTGCGAGAAAATACAGTGTATATTCTACTTTTAAATTCCTTTGAGTGCTGTGGCTTTACTTTTACGTGGCAGAGTATATCACAGAGCAGATATACTAGCTCAAGTCCCAGGAAAAGAAACACGATTTAGTGTGGTTCTGCAGCAGAATTACAAAACCTGAGCTTTGGCAAACCTTACTGTGGGTATTTAAAAAAACTATCACATAATGACCCCAAACTTTGCACTGCAATTGCAGTGTAGATTACTGTCTGGTAATAATTTTATGTTGGGGTGGTAACACTGATGTTGAGGAGATCTTGCTGACTGGTGCAGAGCTGTGCATATCTTGTCCCTCAACTATCGTTTGGAACCAAGTGTCCCTGATATACCCCATAGCACTGTCACCATACACACACTTTGTGCCTCATAGTCGTAAATAGTCCTTCCCTGAGGTGGAAGGTTTTTGTTCCCTTTCACCACTAGCTTGTTGAGGCTCCAACTAAATCATACAGCTTGCTCAAACATCCCCATTTCCATTTTTCCATTTTCTTCTGATTTTGTGTTCTTCTGCGCCAGCAAACTTCTGCCTCTGCTTCAATTTTCTCTTCTTGCCACTCTTCATTATTCAAACTTTAAATATGCAAAAAACTCAATGAATGGCAATATAACATTGTGGAAAAAAGGTGTCACAGCTGGATGATGCTACATAACCTCATTGCTTATTGTGTTAAAGACAATTTATTCTGGTTTATCAGTTTCAGACTAGGTTACCCCTTTCCCCAATATTAGGATGTCTTTTTTTTTTTTTTTGGCTCACAATTGATCCTGTAAGTTCAAATGCTATTGATTTTCAGTTATTAAAATCAGGTTCCTTTTCAGGGGGAAAGAAGAGGATATTGAGTTCTCTCTGGGTAAATATATAGATTTTGCCAATATGTAGACTCTCCAAATTTGAACTGGAAAAAAATATGGAAATGATAAAATGTCATCCAAGATAGAAAAGAAATTGAGGGATTCCTTTTAAGTATGGTCATAAGAAACAAAAAACATCTTTAAAGATGTTCTATGCCCTACATTTTTGGGGGAGGTGATTATAATCAAAGACAGTAAACTCCAGTTGTAAACTATTGATAAGAGAAATGTTGAAACGAAAGAGTTTATTTTGGAGGATGATTTCAGGGTCAAAGGCATTGCTTTCAAAACACACGATGTTACTAGCAAGAGGAAATATTACACCTCACTTGACATCATTGCATTGTTTCGTGAACTGTGGTTTTGTTTTATCTCTGTGCTGGTCTCAAAACAGCTCTCCTTTTCAGGTTAGATTGATGAACACGTTGGCATTTCACTGGCATCCTTTTGTTCATTAAAAAAGCATGGTGAGAGCAACTTGCTTTGGAGGAATAGTTTGATTTAATGACACTGGCACTAATATTCTACATAAATGTATTAGCAACTTTGATGCTGTATAGGTACATTTCAGTTTGGGGAGAATTGGCCCAGCTCATTTTTCTATGCGATCCCATTCAAATATCCATACAGGGTCATATATTGCCCTGTGCATACATTATAGATGGGAGAGGGAAGGATAGTCTTAACCTTTGTTTTCTGTAGTCTGGTTTATGGACAACATACTGGGGTTTTTAAAATTATATCAGTGTCCTACTTTTTCCCTTCCTTTCACCTCCTTTTTTCCTTCATTCAAGTTGGTCACAGGAAACAAACTTTTTTGTTTGTCATTTTTCCTTGTCTCTCTTTGATGGGAAACTGCAGAGTCATTGCTTGCCAGCAATAGCAAAATTTTAATGAGGTATTCGAGAAGTCCCAGTGGAGAACCTGCCAGATGTAAAGAAAATATAGAATAAATGCAGGAAATATGCAGGCCAGTGCTTTGCTTGATGGATTGTCCTGCCACACATCACACAGAACTGTTTATTCAGTTATTTGTGTGACTGTTCCTAATGAATAGTTTTTCATACAATTATACCTTTCCTCGCAATTCTTCACAGGAAACGAGCTAATAGTTTCATCCAGGAACGGGATCGGAGCAACCCTGCCTTTTGAGAAAGTTCAGGTCTGTTTTGGAGGTTCAGACCCACTTCTAACCTGAACCCACCATGGGTTAAGTATTTTTTCCACAGTTTTGCAGGAACCTTTTCTTTCTAAAGACTCCATTTTTGGAGGGCAGTGAAGATCAGAAGCTAAAGCTCTTCTCCCATCTTTTTGTCAAGGTGCTTTTCCTACCACTGATTTCTGGACTTGGACAACTTTCAACAAATCAGTGCATGTCAGCACCCTCAACAACAGAAAGCCAAAGCAAATTTGTACAGCTTCAGTGCTTCAGACACTCTGAAGCGTGACTTAATCAGGACTATGCTCTCACTGCTGCCTGGCAAACTGCAGAGGTAACTGCCCAGAGAGGGGAAGGCAGTGGGGTGAACTGTAAATACAGCAGTCTGTGAATCAAACTGCGCTCTCTCTCCCACCATCTCTAGAAATCTATTGAGCTGGCAGGCTGCCCTGCTTGAATTGGATGTGGAAAATATTATGTAAGTTTGCCCTGTGTTCTGTGCTGACAGCATAGGCACAGGCAGGTTTCGGTTACACTATCTGCCCCAGCTAGTTTCGGTGACCAAAGGCTTCTTTATTTAAACCTATGTCTCAATTTCCATCCCCCCCCGCCACGCCTGCCCCTCCCCCCCCATATTTGTTTTTTTTTCCACTGATAATAAAATGCAACTCAACATCTGCACACAGGAAAACAACACCAGCAAAACTGTGTCAGGCTATTCCCGTTCTTAAAGCAAGCAAACAAATAAGCAAGCAAGCAAGCAAACGAACAAACAAACAAACTGAAACCTGCAGGAGGAGGAGGGGTATATTGCCTCTAACTGCAGCCAAACACCAAAACAGTCTGTCTTGGATACCCTCCTCTCGAGTTATATGCTGTGTCAATACCTCCCTCTGCTGAAAGCTCTACATTTTTCCTCTCCTGCTTGAATACTCTTTTTCCTGTAACAGGACTTGTACAGATCAGGTGCAGTCTGTGATATGTAATATATATGCTCCAAGGAGAGCATAAACTTGAACTGTTTGTCCTTCCCCAGCATGACTGCAGGCTTAAATCTGACGTTAGGAAAAGATGATAATTCAGAGTCAGATGACTTTTAAAAATAATCTTTAAGGAACTTCTATGCTGGAATTCAGCCATTGCCAAGGGACATGCTTTTTAAAGACAATTCTATGTGTGTGCACCTTACAACTACCATTTACTTCCTTCAGTTTTAGTCACTTAATTAGTTTTTGTTCTAGAAATAGTAAAATTATAGCATGATTTATGATCTATTGTGCTGCATAAAATACCATGTAAAACCTTCAGTGTTGTGCTACCCAAAGAGACTGCATTATCTTAACAATTGGAAAATCTATGAATCATCTCAGCTACAGCTGCTGTGGTTATTAGGGACCACAAAGTCAAAACTTGAGTTTGTCAGAGGCTGTGGGATTAGGACCTGAGATAGTCATTTCTCAAAGGAGAAAGATTTGAAAGTGACCATCAGGTGTGATTTTCCTGTTTCAGGTACCCCAAAATGTCACACCAATAAGGGCAGTGACTTTGTTAGAGGTGAATGAGTGAACTTAGAGGAGAATTGGGCAACTTCCAGATGTCACAAGTTAAGCCCCTAGTTTTAATAGAGGACTAGAAGGAAAAGGCCCCTGGTTCATGAAGAGCATTTATTCTTTATGTCTGCCCATCCCTTCAGAAACTGAGCATTTCAGAGAAGGCTGATGCACTCCAAAACAATAGCTAAAGCTGCAGCATTTCACAGCTAGTTCTAATTAATAATCCTTATTATTTCCTCATTCTGTTCAGCTGCTTCAGGGGCAGTGGAATTTTCTGTCTGTTTGATGGCAGATAACAACAACCAGTTTACATCAACCCGGCTTTAGAAGAAGTACAAATCAGGTCATTCCTATTAACTTTTTCAACAGAATTTTATTAATGTCTTCAGGGACTCTGGAGATGTCAGAGGAGAAATAAATCACACAAGCAAATAAATATCACAGGAAAAAGAATGAATTCTGTGTACTGGCAAATTGTCCTGATTGGGGAAGGGTTAAAAAGCCAACACACAGCCAAGGAGAAGGTAGAAGGCAGACAATAGGCTGCAGGAAGGAGCACAGCTGTAGGGAATATAAACATTCAGGGGGAGCTCATATAAGGAGGAGAAGCAATCATCATCACATGGATGAGGTTTTCAGGAAGGTGTTATTCTATGGAGTCTTGTAAGGAGAACTAACCTGATGAAGGGAGGTCAGTACCTTCTACTAAAATGATAATGGGAATTAGGTTTTGGAAGAAGAGAGGGGTATTTGACACAAAGTGTGCTGTGAGTTGAGGTTTTATGGCTCTCTGGAAGGTAACTTCTAACAAGAGAAGGCTTGACTAAGGAAGCCTAGATTGAAGATTGGCACCCTGCATAGAAAAAGAGTGTCAAAGATACCTGTGTGTTACTGTGCAAAATATTGTGTTGGTTTTGGATTGTCTCACATTGGGTATTTATAATTGGTAGAAAAATATTAGCATTACTGTATAGATGGAATGAAAATCTTGCCATGTGTTTGTACTTGATATTTCTTCAAAATGATATAATGTTGAGAGTATATTTGGATATTAAGTCACTCATACACAGGTTCTATAAGATACTGGATGTGAATGTGACATGCTGAACTGAAACTGAGACTGAAAGGCGCAAATTTACCTTAAGGGATAATAGAAAAAGGGATCCTTATGGATTTTTCCAGCCCCCAGGTGTTTTGGATATGACGAGGTTTCTAGGATTAGGTTGGATGCTGTTATTGCAGAAAAGATGTGTATTTTTGTTTTGGTCTTTTAAGATGTAAGTTCCCATTTTGTGCTTTGGCGATTACTTAGTTATTGTGTCTGGCTTAATGTCTCTTCTAAACAGAGCTAGATTTAGATGGAGGAAGGCAGGTTACAAAATGTGCATCCTAGTTGTAACAGAACAGTCAGAAACACATCTGGGATGCTGTGGGTATGTAGCTGTTTGCAGTCAGGTGAGTGACAAAGTCTAAACAGTGACTCAATAGGAATATGCTGCTGGCTTTGGGTCTCCAGAGCTAGGTTGAATTCTATGAGCTGCAGAAAGTTTCCCCACATTCTCCAAGACTCTTCAGGGATGAAAGTCCTTTACGGAAGACAGATGAAATGAGGATGTGAAAGGATTTGTGCCTGTAGCATAAATGAACTCAATTCATTTTATGACTGTTTCGGACAGCAGAGTATATATTTATGTAGGATTTTTTGCTCAGCACAGTGGCATCCTAATGAAGCTGTATGTTAAGTACCAAAATTGTCTGAGTTAGCTAGGCTTTTAATGCATGAAACACATGAATGTGTAAGATACTGAGAGCAACTTGCTTAGGGCACACTTCTCTTCCAAATCATGTGTCGTATTTATGTTTCTCAGAATTAGATAATAAACCAAAGACTCAAAGAAATGGAATGTATATCAGAAAGGACCATTATCAGTTATGCTAACTGCTCAGTGAAATGTGAGACCAGGCAAATCCCAACTGGTTTCAAGTTTTCTTAGAGATGAAACTCAGATCAGGTTGCTAGAGAGCTCAAGAATTTTTGAGCAAACTTAGACCTGCTGATTAATTAGAACTTAAATAGTGGCTTTACAAGACATGTTCAAAGCACTTGCTATAACTATTAATGATTTCCCACGGCTCCCATGGGATTTAGAGAAGTTTGATTAGCCTCCTTTTCCTGTCTGCTTTTCCAAGCAGACTTGTTACAGGTTTTAATATGTAATGATGCAGTTCAGTATCTCATCAGGTGACTATCCTCAATAAGTAGGCTCTCTAAGTTCTTATCTGGTTTTTAAGGATCTACGTTTAAAACTGTTGTGCTGAACAGGTTATCTTGGTGATGTCTGGTTGCGATGAGCTATCTGCAATAAACCCTTTGTGACAATAACATAGGTACTATTTTTGCTTTGTAAATAGATTTTATTTTCATTTTAATATACATGCCCATTGTGCAGACTGAAAGGTGAGATATTAAATAGAACATTTGTGAATAGTTCAAGGTTGCTCTGTAAATATTATTATTTGAATTCTGGTGCTGTTCTTGCTGTCCCCCAATCCAGTGGTTTCAAAGCCCAGTGAGATGTGCAGTATTTACATGTGAATATTTGTGTGAACACATACTAATGTACATCTTCTGCCGATTGTTTATTTTTGGCAGAGTCCTATAGAAAAACAGTGCATAATCAGAGTAGTTCACTTGGATGTGTATGGGTATGTGTATGTATGCACGCACTTGTCTGCCTTTGATACAATGTACATGTGCAAAAGACACAGAATAAGCTCTTCATTAAGTCACTGACTGTTGTGGTTTAAAGCCTGTTGAGGAGTCAGCCACACAGTCCATACTCCCTGCCACCCCCCGCTCCTGGAGGGATGGGGAAGAGAATCGAAAGAATGTAACTCCCATGGATTAAGAACAGTCCAGTAACTAAGGTATAACACAGATCACTGCTGCTACCACCAACAATAATAAGAGAAATCACAAGGGAGGACAATCTGATACCACCTGCCAAAACAGAGAGTGATCTTCCGAGTAAATCCCAGTTACATCCTGGGCATGATGTGCTGTGGTATGGAATACCTCTTTGGCTAGTTTGGGTCAGGTGTCCTGTCTCTGCTTCCTCCCAGCTTCCCCTCCTCCCTGGCGCAGAGCATGAGGCTCAGAAAGTCCTATGGCCAGTCTAAACATTTGAGCACTAACTAAAAACATCGGTGCTAAGCACTGTTCCCAGGCCGAAAGTCAAAAACGTAGTGCTGCACCAGCTAGTAAGATGGAAAAAAAAAAGACTGTTACTGCTAAACCCAGGACAGTATCCACCCCTTCCTTATTCCATACTGTTCATGTCATGCTCAGATCCCACATTTTCAATATACCATCGCTCTTCAATATATACATCCACATACACAAACAGAGAGAAAGAGATCATTTCTTAGTGCATGGACCAATCCCTGTAATGCTGCCGAGTCTGTTTGGTCCATGATGTCAGGTTCCATCTCTTGTAACAGTCTTTCAGGGCAGGAAAGGCTGTGTGCAGTATTGGATCGTTGCCTGCTGATGCTGATTGTTCCTTTACCGCAGAACTCGTCTGGTTCTATCAAAGTTCATTCTCTGTTGGGATGATGGCTGGAGGGAAATCGGGGCCAGTCGCTGGTGACCTGAAGACACCCAGTTGATGGGCTATAAAAGTATTACATAGCAGTCAACAGCATACAATTAAGTTCATTGGCTGTTTTCCCCTAAAATCAAATCCCCTTGAGGTATACATCAGGCTTCCCCATCTTGCCATTTTATTCCCCAAAATTGAATCTCCTGTGCAGGTCCCTTGATCTTACTCCGTTTTATGGCAAAACCGGCTTTCAGCAGGATTTGGATTATTTTCCTCCCTTTCTCAAAGACTTCTTCTGCTGTACCACCCCACACAATAATGTCATCAATGTATTGCAGGTGTTCTGGAGCTTGCCCCTGTTCCAGTGCAGTCTGGATCAGTCTGTGGCAGATGGTAGGGCTGTGTTTCCACCCCTGGGGCAGTCGGTTCCAAGTGAACGGGACACTCCTCCAAGTAAAAGCAATCTGTGGCCTACACTCTGCTGCCAAAGGAATTAATACAAATGCATTGGCAATATCAATCGTGGCATACCACTTGGCTACCTTTGACTCTAGCTCATACTGAAGTTCTAGCATGTCCGGTATGGCAGCACTCAATGGTGGTGTGACTTCATTCAGGCCATGATAGTCTACTGTCAGTCTTCAGTCTCCGTTAGACTTTCGCACTGGCCACATGGGGCTATTAAAGGGCGAGCGGGTCCTGCTGATCACTCCCTGACTCTCCAGTCTATGCATCAGCTGATGGATGGGAATCAGGGAGTCTCGGTTGGTGAGATATTGCTGCCGGTGCACTGTTGTGGTCACAATTGGCACTCTTTGACCTTCAGCAACCCCACAACAGAAGGATCCTCTGAGAGACCAGGCAAGGTGGGCAGCTGCTCAGTTTCCTCAGTCTCCAAATCAGCAATACCAAAAGCCCATCAGTACCCTTTTGGGTCTTTGAAGTACCCTCTCTTGAGGTAGTCTATCCCAAGGATGCATGGAGCCTCTGGACCAGTCACAATGGGGTGCTTTTGCCATTCCCTCCCAGTCAGGCTGATTTCAGCCTCCAGCACAGTCAACTCTTGGGATCCTCCTGTCACTCCAGAAATATAGATGGGTTCTACCCCTTGACATCTTGAAGGCATCAGAATACACTGTGCATCAGTATCTACCAGAGCCTTATACTTCTGTGGGACTGATGTGCCAGGCCATCTGATCCACACAGTCCGGTAAATCCAATTGTCCCCTACCTCCACCTGGCTGGAAGCAGGGCCCCTCTAATAGTCATCACAACGTTGGACACTTAAGTCTTGTTGAAAGAGGATAGTCTTCATTATCACAGGAGCTGGAGTAAAATACTTTTAAGATCATAGATATGGATCCCCAAAAATGTTGCTTTGACCATTTTTCAATTACAAGCAAATTTGGCAATATCAGGAGACACATCTGTATTTATTCTGTCAATTACTCTTGAAATGTTTGGTTTTGCCTGAAATATCCCTTTCTGATGTGGGGCAAATGAAAAATGTTGCTTGTACTTTAGCTTTTTTAGTGACATCTCCATTTGTGTCCAGTCTTAGCAGCCTGCCAGCTCAAAAGAAGCCTTCCTTTCCAAACCTGCTGCAGAACTGAAACTCCTCCTATCCATTGTTCTGATTAGTTATATGGAAATGGTTTTAGCACCTGAAAATGCTTTGGGTGGTCTGTTTTGGTTTTAGTGTCAGTATACTTATTGTGTCTCTTCTTCTTCATTGAGGGGGATTATATTTAAACATGTAATCCTAGGAATGCTAGGACTAGTGAAGTCTGATGACCAATGGTTTTCTCCTGTTAATATGGCTAGGAAAGTTTTTGTGCCTTGTGTTTTAATAAACTGTCTCCTTTCTGTGCAGATTCCTGGGTGTCTTGCAGTATGTAAACTCATTGCTGCTTTTCCATTAAAATGTCTGCAAGGAATTGTTCTTGTTTCCTTAAGGGAATGTCCCAGTTATGCAAAAAAACCCTACTGCTAAGTCACTTCTCCAGGTTAATTGCCTTTAAAACCAGATTTAAAAAAACCCAAAAAACAACAAACCAGTTCAGCCCTCCTCTTTGTTCTACCTGGCTGCCCACCTTAAATACAAAATGTAGAATCTTCTAGATCAGTTTAGGAAACCTGCCTTAAAACAGATAAAGTCAATAGAGCTCTTAGATCTTTGATCATTTTTCCTCTTCCTGAACCTTAGAGACAACATACCTTGAGATTCCTGTATAAGTCCTACAGCAGTACTTCAGGAATCCAATTGGCTCTTCTAAAGGAGAAATTAAGGCAGATGCTTAATGGATTACATCTCTTTCTAGCTACACCATTTAAATTCCAATTGCAACCTGATCCATTTCTGTTCTAGTTCTTGCTCCAGCTGTACAATCTGTCACCTTGCCAGTCCTATAGCACTTCAGGCACCTATTTTTTAGTATCTCTTCCACTCTCAGCCCAGAGTTCCAGCTCTGGACTGGCCAGCAGCAGGTGCTGGGGGTGAAGCAATTGGCACCCACCTATCCAGACACTAGGGCATCCATTCTGTCTGCCTGGGATGCAGACACTGGGCTGTCTTTGTCTTTCTTTCAAAAACCTTGATTGATAACTGCATGTGTGTGGCTGCCAAGGTCAGGCTGTCTTTGGGAGGATGTTTTATCACCACAGGCACCTGGCTTGGCATAAGATTTAGGGACCTGCCTCGTCTTTGACATGGTTCTGGCAGTCTGAAAAGACTTTCTTGAAAGACATCAGTTTGCAGAGTCTAGCCAGGTTTACTTTTTGACAGCTGTCAGGAACTTTCATCAAGTAAGAAAGTCTAAACCCCATCAAGAGCATCAATAACTGGCGTTAATACTTAGTAAAAGATAATTTATTTTCTTTTTCCTACTGATGAATATTCTGCTTCTGAGGGATTTGGCTTAAAGACATTAGAGATTCCTTGCATTGTTTTTGTTTTGTAAAGCAGCTACAGATATCTTGCACATATTAGCATCTTTTGACATGGGGAAGGAGGGATGGCTCTGAAGTCAGACAAGGTTGCTTAGGATTTTATCTAGACAGATAGTCAAAACCTCTATGGATAGAGCCTCCACAGACACTTTGGGAACCCCACTTCGCTGTCCTCATGGCATGGAGAGCTTCTCCTTGAACCCAGTCTGAACTTCTCCTGTTTCAACTTATGCCCAGTGTCTCTCATCATTCCAACACCTTCGGTGAAAAAAGTAAAGGAATCATAGAATGGTTTGGGTTGGAAGGGACCTTAAAGATAACCTAATTTCATCCCCCCTCAGCCATGGGCAGGGACATGTCACATTAGACCAGGTTGTTCCAAGCCCCATACAACCTGGTCTTGAACACTGCCAGGGATGGGGCAGCCACAGCTTCTCTGGGCACCCTGTGCCAGCGCCTCATCCTTATGCTGAATAATTTCTTCTTCAGATTTTGTCTAAATCTCCCTTAAAGACATTGTTCTTCATCCTGTCCCTACCAGGCCTTGTCCAAAGCCCCTCTCCAGGTTTCCTGTAGCCCCTTTAGGTACTGAGATCCATTTTAAAGTCTCTCCAAAGCCTTCTCTTCTCCAGGCTGAATAAGCCCAGCTCTCTTAGTCTTATCTTTACAGCAGAGGTGCTCCAGCCCTTGGATCACTCGTGTAGTTCCATATCCCTCTTGTGCTGGGATCCCTAGAGCTGAACACAGATAGGTCTCATGAGACTGGAGCAGAGGGGGAGAATCGCCTCCCTCGATCTGCTGACCATGTTGCAAGGAAGGCTAAGTCGATGGAAGGAAAAGATAGCCTTTGAGAGTAAGATGTTATTCTGCTAGTATCACCTCACTCTCACCCTTGAAAGAAGTGGAGAGATTATTTGTAAAGAGGGCTTGAGACAGAGGGAGGTGAAGAAGCTTAATGTGTTGATTGCAGGTTACACATTTCGGAGATGGTGCTGCAGAAGATGGTGCAGCTGGCAAAATATGCACAGCACTTCTGCTTTGCAGGATGAAAGGAAAGGTGGTGAAATCTATGGCTTGGGTACTACTGTCCTTCAAGACTCTTATCTGAGAGTAAGATGACACAATGAATTGATCATAGTGATAACCATTGAGAAATGGTATAGTTTAAGCTTTCTACTGTCCTCAGTTGCCACTTATTGAGACTAAAACTGCATATATCTAGATGCTTTCTCTTGTGTTACTGGGCACTGAACTCCCAAATATATGCCAGCTTTTCTCCACATTCTGCAAGTTGGTGTTTCAAAGCACTGACATAATTTTAAGATAAAAGTACATTCTGAGGTTGCCCCTCAACTCTTACGAGGCCTTAATACACCTCTGGAATGACAGTGTTATGTTGAATACAGTGTGCTTTTTCTTATCTTACTATGATGATATTTTAGTTAGAATGCTCTGCTCAGAAATGATTTGAAGTAAAACAAGTCAATATGATGCTTAAATGCTGCTTTGCTTTATCTGTATCACACAGTATCACAGTATGTTAGAGATTGGAAGGGACCTCGAAAGATCATCTAGTCCAATCCCCCTGCCGGAGCAGGAACACCTAGATAATGTTACACAGGAATGCGTCCAGGCGGGTTTTGAATGTCTCCAGGGAAGGAGACTCCACAACCTCCCTGGGCAGCCTGTTCCAGTGTTCCGTCACCCTCACTGAGAAGAAGTTTCTTCTCAAGTTTAAGTGGAACCTCTTGTGTTCCAGTTTGTACCCATTACCCCTTGTCCTATCATTGTTTGCCACTGAGTAGAGCCTGGCTCCGTCCTCGTGACACTCCCCCTTTATATATTTATAGACACTGATAAGGTCACCCCTCAGTCTCCTCTTCTCCAAACTATAGAGACCCAGCTCCCTCAGTCTTTCCTCATAAGGGAGATGTTCCACTCCCTTAATCATCTTTGTTGCCCTGCGCTGGACTCTCTCCAGCAGCTCCCTGTCCTTCTTGAACTGAGGGGCCCAGAACTGGACACAATACTCCAGATGGGGTCTCACCAGGGCAGAGTAGAGGGGAAGGAGGACCTCTCTCGACCTACTAACCACCGCCCTTCTAATACACCCCAGGATGCCATTGGCCTTCTTAGCCACAAGGGCACAGTGTCGGCTCATGGTCATCCTGTCGTCCACTAGTACCCCCAGGTCCCTCTCCCCTACACTGCTCTCTAACAGGTCATTCCCCAACCTATACTGGAACCTGGGGTTGTTCCTGCCCAGATGCAGGACTCTACACTTTCCCTTGTTATATTTCATCAAGTTACTCCCTGCCCAACTCTCCAGCCTATCCAGGTCTCGCTGGATGGCAGCACAGCCTTCTGGCGTGTCAGCCACTCCTCCCAGCTTAGTGTCATCAGCAAACTTGCTGATAGTACACTCAATTCCCTCATCTAAATCATTGATGAATATATTAAATAATACCGGTCCCAGTACTGACCCTTGAGGCACTCCACTAGTTACAGGCCTCCAACTAGACTCAGCCCCATAGACTACAACTCTCTGGCTTCTCTCCTTCAGCCAGTTCGCAGTCCACCTCACTACCTGATCATCCAGTCCACACTTCCTCATTTTAGCCGCGAGGATGCTGTGGGAGACTGTGTCAAATGCTTTGCTGAGGTCAAGGTAGACCACATCCACCGCTCTGCCATCATCCATCCACCGTGTTATTTCCTCATAAAAGGCTAAGAGATTGGTCAAACATGATTTCCCCCTGGTGAAGCCATGTTGACTGCCCCTCATAACCTTCTTATCCTTGATATGCCTTAAGATGGTACCAAGGATAAGGTGTTCCATCACTTTCCCAGGGATGGAGGTGAGGCTGACCGGTCTGTAGTTACCCGGGTCCTCCTTCTTGCCCTTTTTGAAGACTGGAGTGACATTTGCTTTCCTCCAGTCCTCAGGCACCTCTCCCGTTTCCCAAGACTTGGTAAAGATGATGGAGAGTGGTCTAGCAATGACTTCCGCCAGTTCCCTCAGCACCCGCGGGTGCATCCCATCTGGACCTATGGATTTATGGATGTCCAGATTGCTCAACTGGTCTCTAACCCATTCCTCATCGACTAAGGCAAACCGCTCCGTCGACCTGACTTCATCTAAGGTCTCAGGGGTACAGGGCTCTTCAGGACTGCCCGCAGCAGAGTAGACAGAGACAAAGAAGGCATTCAGTAACTCTGCCATCTCTTTATCTTCTGTCACCAGGGCACCCATCCCGTTCATCAGTGGGCCTACATTGCCTCTGGTGTTAGTTTTGTCTGCCATGTATTTAAAAAAGCTCTTTTTGCTGTCCTTGACCCTTCTTGCCAGGTTTAATTCTAAGGATGCCTTAGTCCTCCTAGCTGCCTTCCTACATCCTCTAGCAGCAGCCTTATATTCCTCCCAAGTGGCCAGCCCCTCCTTCCATGACCTGTAAACTCTCCTCTTCCACTTACTGTCTTACAGTATTTTAAGTTATACTTACACTAAGGCAACCACTTTGGAAAAGAATGTTTTGCTGCAAGATTTGGTTAATGTAGGGTTATGTGTGTTAGGCTACATGGTACGTTTGATTTTTATTTTGTGGTGCTTTATGGTCCCTTAATATCCATAAAATTGCTATTTGTACTCATGACCGGACTGCTAACACACACAAATAATGTGTGCTCTTTCTTGTTGAGCTCCTGATGGTGTGTTGCCCAAAAGTGCTATGTTGGTTCTCCATGTATGATTTTGAGCAGGAAAATGATGCTGAGACAATTTTATTCCACAGATTTGTAGATTGTGTGTTTGAAGGGGACATGCCTGAAACCTGCCATAGGTGTTCTAAACAACAGAGGAAAAGCCTAGATTTCAGGTTGTTGAAGTTCTTTAGTAATCTTTTATTATAATGACTCTTTTATTATAATGACTGGCTTAACATGTGTGGACAAAGAAATGTCCTTTTAGCATAACTGACTGCAAGTGCAACATGTACTGTTGTGTCTAGAGTTTTCATCTATTGTCTGTATCACTAGCCCTTGCTCTCACTGATAAATCCAATTTATCAGATATCTGCTGGAAATACAACAGAGGAAATTCTCTGGGAGGTTCCTAGAGTGTGTGGAAGATAACTTCCTAACACAGCTGGTGAGTGAGCCAGGTAGGGAAGGCACCCTTCATGGACCTTCTCTGTGGACAGAAAAGCACTTGTGATGTGATGGTTGGAAGCCATACTGGGCATAGCCATCACAAGATGAAAGGTTTTGATTCCTAGAGAAATAAAGAGAGGGTTCAACAGAACTTCTGCCTTGGACTTGTGGAAGGCAGACTTCGGCTTGTTTAGGAGGGTGTTGACAGAGTCCTTGGGAGGGCAAAGGAGTCTGCTGTTGTCATCCTTTTTTTTATATAAACAATAACTATGCTTGCTGGCAGCTGCTTTGATGTCTGTAAGCACCCAGCTGCAAGTTCATGATCTCTCACTCTTTTAGACAAAGTTAGGATGTTTCAAAAGCTCAGTTGAAGAGAAATAGGAACAGGAAGTAAAAAATGAGACCATGCACCCTGGTGTTGTCTTCAACCCGTTTTCATCTAATAGAACTGTCCTTGCTTCTACTGTTGCTGACGGAAAATGTTTTGCTTAATGGACTATAATAGTCCTAATTATATCCTTGTCTTAATGATCTGAATTTTTTTGTCACCTACTTCTGGAAATTCCCAAGAGGATGAGATTTTGGTGTGCTGTGTGCTTGTAAAAATGTTAAGAAAGCAGATTATACCCTGGGCAGCTCAGAACTTCAGCACTCATTTGACAAGTGGATAAGTTGAAGGAAAGCAGCTGCTTCCACCTGCCTGATTTTCTGGGGTTTTGAGGGGTAGAAATACTTAAAAGCCTGGATCAACCAGTAGCTTTTTGTCAAAATGATACTTGCAGTAGCACTGGATGGACTACAGTACGTTTCACTGCTAAAGCACAGCAAAAAACGTGCAACTTCTAGCTTCTCATCATGTTCATATATCATATGTATATATACTATTTTCACCATTTCTGATTTCTTGTCATCTGTGTGTGAATATTTAAGTGAAAACTTTACTTTTGCTGTATTTCCCCATTCATATCACCAACTGGAACAGTTCTAAATTTTACCACTGTTCTGGTAGAGACTGCTGTGTGCATCTACAGCATGCTTCACAGCTCTCAAGTGCTACTGTGCCATGAGCAGCAAGGCACAACAGCCATTGAACATCATAGTTCAATAGTCCATTACCTCACAAGTGTGAAACCACATACGGAAACTAAATGGGTACCAAGCTCAGAATGTGCCTTCCTGTTTTTGTACTGTTTTCTGACTTGAGCTTAGAGTCTAAACAGACCTTTGTTTTTGTTCCTTTTTTTTAGCATATATCTCTGTGGCAACTTTCTCCATCCAACTATCAGCAGAGAAGTGAGACTTTTTCCCTTGAGCAACTCTGTAAAAAGGGTTTCCACCCTTGAAAACTGTAGACAAGCCTTGAACTCTTTGCTGAGCAAAATGGACTGAGCTTAAGTAGGAGTTTTTTTCAAATAAAAGGATTTAAATTTTCTATTCCAATGAATATTTAAATCATTTATAATTTATAATCCTGCTCTAACACTGTAAGGTAGATATGTTGGGGGTTTAAATCTTCTTAAGCACTCAGACTCAATATCCAAGCAATAAGGAAACAAAGCAGAAAGTCTCCTCAAAAAACCTTCCTACTGCGTAAGTAGAATCAAGCTTATGTTGCTCACCAGAAGTCTGTTGGGTCACACAGAAACCATTCCTTTGGAACTATTTGTTAATAGAAAATTAAATACTTAAAAAAATGCATGGTACATATTCCACCTATAGTAGTTTTCACCATCTCTGGCTTTCTGCTCATTGGTATTGGTGAACTTTGGTAAGAAAAAACAAGTTGGATGAGTTCATACTAAAATAAAAAGTGTGAAATCAGTGTAAAAACCCCTTATATAATGATGTAGGGGTTTTGCCATCAGTTGAGATCTTGACCTTCATGCTGGATGCCTTAATATAGATCATTAAGTATATAAAATATACTTACTTTAGTCCCATGTTTAGGACTTGCAGCACTTGCTGGGTTAATTCTTCTCAGTTTATGTAGGACATCAGCCCAAGTGAGCCCAGGTTTCTTTGTTTTTGTTTCTTGTGTAACTGTCACCTACTTCCAGGCAGTGGGAAACTGGAGGTTGATTGTATTCAGATGCCATATATTAATATGTTTATGTATTGATGTTGTGGTTTAAGCCCTGTCGGCAAGTCAGCTGCACAGTTTCTCTCTCACTGCCCCCCTTCTTGTCCTGCCCCTGCTCCTGGGGGGATGGGGAGGAGAATTGAAAAGAATGTAACCCCCATGGGTTGAGATAAGAACAGTCCAGTAACTAAGGTATAACACAAATCACTACTGCTACCACCAATAATAATGATAAGGGAAATAACAAGGGAAGAGAATACAATACCATCTGCCAACTGATAATACCCAGCCTGACTGAGCACCAACCAATACCTAGTCCACCCCCGCAGTGCACTAGCCCTTCCAGGTAACTCCCAGTTACATTCTGGGCATGACGTGCTGTGGTATGGAATACCTTCCTCTGCTAGTTTGGGTCAGGTGTCCTGTCTCTGCTTCCTCCAGCTTCCCCTCCTCCCTGGAAGAGCATGAGGCTCAGAAATTCCTTGGTCAGACTAAACATTTGAGCAGTAACTAAAAACTGTTATTAGCACTGTTCCCAGGCTGAAAGTCAGAACCAGAGCACTGCACGAGTTACTAAGAAGGGGAAAAAAATGACTGTTACTTCTGAACACAGGACAATTAATATAAGTTAATATAAACTTGCCAAAATAAAATAAACCCAGGGACAATCATAATTGCATGGGGAAACATGCAGTTCCTGGTAAATGAGGAATGCACATAGGATGAATTGCATTCATGCTACATGAGACAGTTCTTAAAGCTCAAAGCATTGTTATTTTACATACAATATTCAGTCCCTGTTCTAAAGGCAGGCTGATGCAGAGCTTCCCTACAGGAATCTGCTGTATTGCAGTATAGCCACCAATGTATGATATTGGTGTAATCTGAAAGGGGAGTACCATTTTATTCCATACACCAGATCCACAGTGGATAGAGATTTTCCTGCATTTATTAACTTTTACTTCATAATGATAACACCCTTTCAGTGCAGACAATTTGGATAAATCACCAGCATGACTTAGGAGCTACCTTGGATTAACCAATAGTCATATAAGTTGTTATTCTAACCAAGTACAAGTACGGAATGCAATCTAAACCTTGTTAGTCAGCTCCATCAATATTGATGAATATGGAAACAAGGAGGAATGTGGGTACCAGGGGTCCCATTTCAGGCTTTGGAGAAGAGTAGTCTTCATTCAGGGAGCCCAAACTGTTCTGTACTATTTGAGCACAGGATTTCCCTTCAGTAGCAAGATAAGAAAAATCTAGTTTAAACTCAAGTGTCAGTCCTTGCAGCGACTCCTTGTTCTTTAGATTGTGCTCAGACCCTCCTGCTCTTCACCACTGGACTCCTGTGCTGCACTAAAACCCAAAAGGCATCCTTTCTCCAGATCAGAACATCCTCCTTTTTTGATCATCCCATCTTTCTGCCAGGCACCCTCCTTTTTCAGTTCAAAGGAATAGTTTTTAGATGTATTAAAGCCCTTCAGGGACTCATTGGTTTGCCAAGAACAGGGAAGGTCCCTGCCGTCAGTTTCCCAAGCAAAAAAAGAAAAGAGATGGCACATTAAAAACTGAAAAAAATAAATCTATATTCATCTGCTTCTTCTCAGGCTGGAATGAATTCAGATATTCTGTGGCAATTGCAGGCAGAAGCTCTAACCGTATGGGGCATGTTAAAATTTCCTGGTTTGAATGGTATATAAAGCTTGAACTGATGAAAAATGGCAGCTGGTTAAATGAAGAGACACTAGAAAATGTTAACTACTAGAACATCTCTAAGTACAAGTGGGAACTTTCTTTTGTTTTTCATTTGCTAGCACACAGTGCGGCAGAATTGAGGTAAATGTACCCAGGAGCAACAAAGGCCCATCCTTGATGAAAAACTTTCTGCTGTAAAATGTAATATTCCTACACCAAGGTCTAGAAATCTGAGGGATGTTCAAAGACAGGTTCGATAGAACTTGAGCTTTGCAACAATTAAGTTACTTTTGATGCCCTTCATTCTTAGAAATAGGTGAGCTGTTGACTGAATGTCTTCTTCCCTTTCTTTCCCCTCCAAATTTGGTTTAGTCAAACACGTGGCATGGAAAAACTTCAGCCTCATTAGTCTTACAAAATCAGACATTTCTTTTCAAGCCATTATAAAGAGAAGTCCCTGGATATAATAAATGTAGGACTGTATTCTCCACTGTTGTAACTCTTCTGATCTTCCAAGCTAAGTAAAACTAGAACGAAAGAAAATCAAAGCTTCTTGCATCCCATTTTCCTGATTTTGATTGCTGATTGAATGGATGGAGAGGCATTTGTATATGTATATATACTTATATACATAAGAAACTTATATACCCAGCAAGCACCTAATGGCTTTAGAAGTTATTGTTCTGAACAACTGCAAGATTAAAGAAAGCAGAGGCTTCTTGGCAGGTCACTCTTTCTTTGTTTGGGGTCCCCCCCCAACTTCTGTGTGAGATTTAAGCAGATCGTAAGATAGCATCAATAAACAGCAACTGAAGTGTCAAAACTAGTTGGACCTCTCTTCCCCAGGCAGCCCATGCTGTATGTGAGAAGTCCTGAGAACTGGAAAAGGCCTTACTGTTGAGAGATTTAATGGCACAAAACTTGCCTTCAGCATTAAGTTTGATTGTGAATAGCTCTCCCAAAAATGAAACAGAATAGATTATATTTCATAAACTCTGTTCTTTGAGGTTTTCTCTTTCTCACGTTGCTTCCTTTCCTGGTGCTGATAAACTTTAGCCAAATTTCTAGAAAGCTGAGAATGTGTGTTCAGGAAACACAGGAGGAACTTTGGTAACAGTAACTTTACACAAGCATAAATAACAGCTCATTGAAGTATTTCTTACTGTTAAACTGCCTTTCTTAGACCTGGTGCTTCGGAGACATCATAAAAGAGGGTTGGCTGTCAGTCATTCATGATCCCTTTCCATTATTTTGGAGCCACTAATAGGACAAGAAAAGATGTTACAACTGAAGCCTTTGGAAGCAAGAGAAGACACTATAGCTGAAGCTTTTGGGGAGTACAAGATTTCTGTTGCAGTCTGCTGCAATTGATCACAGTTGAGAAATGGCACATTAACATCAGAATCCATAGGTTTACACTGATGATTGCACTTTTTTCTCTCTTTATCCTAAATCTAAATTTTTCAGATATCCTTAAGGTCTGAGCTGATACTTTGCTAATTACAGTCCATGAAAATAAGGAGTGGTCTTGCTTCAATTACAAATCCTAAGGAAAAAGGGTCAATTTCATCTCAGGGAGTAGCGAGTAAAATGCTGATAGCCCCTTGGGCAGAAACGTATGTTGGAGAGGGACAGTCCTTACTGCCAGTGTTTGTACTGGTAAACTCTGCTGCTGTTTTTATCTGCTTGCTTTTTGACTTTCTTCCTTATTGAGATGTCTTTCTGAAAGCTACTACACTCAAGTGGAATAATTTAGAAGAATATTTGTCATGACCCCCTCTGTGCCTTTGCACAGCATGGGCAATAACTTCTGTTAATATGGGGGAGTTTCCCCAAGGTGACTTTTCATACCTCTGCACAAATGTTTTTAGAATGTTCTGCACAGTCCCTTCTTATATTGCAGTAAAAGTTTGTGGTTTAGACCTCTTAGAGGATGCTTATATATAAAATGATGAAAATCTCCTCATGCGAACGCTGTTCGTGGCTGGACATGTTCCTCATATTTTTGATGTGAGGCTGAAGAACTTCAGTGATGTGCTATTTGGCAAAGACGCTAGGTAAGAAAAAGGTTTACGAAGTGTTATGTAATCCATTCATGAGAAAATTTTCCCTAAATGTCTTCTCTAGATCTAGGAGTAAGTCTGTTTAAACAATTTTTGAAGACTCATGCTACATAAGCATGGATGCTTAAGTGAAATTTATGAGTTATTGAACCCAGGTACTACTCTATTTCAGTAGACAATCTAAAAAATAACCCCTAGTGTTCATTTTATATTAATCCAAATGAGTTTTATCTCTAATAGACTAAAAATAACCCTCAGGAGTAAATCTGAGAAGACTGTCATCTTGCAGAATGACTCCTCAATAGGAAAAGCTGACACTATACCTGGTTCTCCCAATGTCTACTTCAAATTTTGTGTCCCTCTGATTTCAGTAAATGTGATCCTGATTTTCTTTATGACATAAGAGATCAGGTTTCCTTATAGATGGAAAAGGCTATTCTGGTTGTAACTCAGAGAAAGTCAAAAAGGCTCATTTGGAATACTACATATCCCAGAAATGAAACTGCAAATCCAGGACTGTAGAGATATGAGTTATAGTTGCAGCTTTGACAGAAATTGCCTTTGATCTTGGGTGAAAAGCTTTAACTCTTGCCCCTTTCCTATCTTTTAGTTATCTTACAATTGTTGGCCTTCTCTTCGCGATTAAGATGTACCAAAGGGAGTGGAATGGTTTTAAGAAAATGTTGCGAGCTAAGTGAAAAATCACTAGGTTTATGTGGCATTTCATGACACTGACTCAAGTTGATGCAGAGACTCAAATCCAACTTTATTACAACCGAGCCCTTTTTATTCCCCTGTTCGGTACTTTCTCAACCTGCACGTACATACAATCTTCAATCTCATTAGCCTCTGTAAAACTCTCCAGGTAAATAGTCCAATCACAGTGTTGCAGACCCTCTCACAATCCCCACATCCTCTGGCCTTACACACCCCAAGTCATTGCCCCAGGGCTTGTCAAAGCACCAAGGCCTCAGAGCTCATTCCCAAAAAGTTCTTCATGCAAAATTTATCACCTTCACTCCCCACAGATTTACATGGTTTAGTCTATATCTATCTGAACGCCATTTACTTTTTCTTTCATCCCCTCTTTTTTTTATCAACTATATCAGCAGAGGAATTAGAAAGCTGAGGTGAAGCCTAGGAATTGTCCTTTGCATTGCTACAACTTTCCTCTGAAGAAGGAAAGTTGCCCTGAGATTTCCACAGTATATACTGGGTATATATCAGTCTGCCTGGTGAAGCAATTAAAAAGATCTCAAAAACTCTGAAGCAGGATCACTAGGTTTGTTAGGGCCAGCAACAGTAATCTGAGCCAAAAAAGCAGTCCAGTTCTATTGCATTATACCCTTGATCTCAGCTAAGCTTGCCTCCTTTGCCTGTGCCCAGTTACCTTGTGTTCTGCCTCCTTATTGGAGATAGATTGGATCACCAGATCCTGTACTGTAATTCCAGATTATCAGAGCAACAGCATTGTAGAAACAATGGCCTGAGAAACTAAAGGAACAGTAGAGTTATGTATGCCAGTGTCAATTGTGTAAGCATTCAGAGTGGCTGTGTCTGTACTCCAGTCTCTGTGCATACCTAAGGAATACGAATGCCTGAGCTCTGACAGTCGAGCTGCCTATTGACAAGTGCCAGCTAATTAAAAATACCATTTTCACAGTAAATTCTCATCAAAATTTGTTTAGGTTTTTTTTCACTTGTGTGAACATATTTATGGAACATTCATCCAAGGATGATTGTTACTGGGTTTGAAACAACAGATCAGACAACTGCCTTGTTTTGCTGCAAATGGCTTTTTTCTGAACTTCCTGTTCCTGTGAAAATGAACTTCTGAAGGTGACTTCATTGGCCTTCAGGCACACTAGATTTTACCTTTGGCTTTTACCATTTGGATTGTCACTTGTTAAAATGAGACAAGTGAGGCCTTTGAGCCTATTCCAAGTTCAATTTTTATATAAGCCCCCAGCAGCCAACTCCCACCTCAGCTTTTTCTAGTCAACAAAGTATTTCTAACATTATATGTGCCTATACGTTGCTGTACGTTGTGAAATCAGGCATGGCTTTATTCTTTGTTAGGGAAGTAATTTCCATATCAGAATGTTAACACTGTACAGCATTGTGTGGTGATAGAAAGGACAGGGAATAGAATGTATAAAGATTTTCATTTAAAAGCCTTGCTAGAGGTCTTGGCAGCTTCTGTTAGCCTCTCATAGCAACAGCAGTGAGAGAGAGCATTTGACTCTTAAGCAATGTGATCTCATTATGTAGGGCAGGAATATAAAGTGAAGAGACAAAACACTGTACTAATTTTAGGTTCCACTTGAGCCTGTGACAGGTTTTTAAAATTCACAGCACCCTAGTTGGGTTGAATCTCTCCAATAACATCTGATTTGAACAGATCCCTGGTGAACAGCATAGCTTCTTGGTGCTGCTTTGCTTCCTGTTTGGTAGTGGAAGGCTTTTACACTTGTTTTGATGCTTTCCTCTTACTGACTTTCTGCATTAGTATTGGTCAGAGCAGAGTATCCTCTAAAACCTGCATGTGGGGAGCCACAGGATCAAGCTGCCAGAGTCCAGATGATGTTTTGAGTAGCCCCATCTCTGATGTTTTAATGTTATGTGTTTTTTTTAAAACAGATGTAAAGCTCCACAAGGAGCACACTCTGAAAATGCTATTGCTTTACATTAGTGATTTGACTTTACCTTTTTTTTATCATCTCAAATCACTTCTAGATAACACACACAAAGTCGGTGCAGTTATTCTACTTCTGTAGTGTGTTTTGCATTACAAATGGGTATAAAGTCTGGGGCATCTCAACATACCCAAAGATGATCTAGCACCCTGTGTTGCTCTGAAAGCTCAAAGGCGACATTTCCCTGGCTGGGGATTCCCCAGGTGCAGGAGAGTCTGCAGCTGGTGTTCTCTCTGTGTAGCTGTCTTCGCCTATGAGCACCAAGCTGCAGCTGCTCACAGGGAGCCTCTTGGGACCAGCCACCAGGCATGAGAGCTGAGGTTGCTTTGTGGCTGTTCTGAAGCTCACCCAAGTGTTGTGCTTTTTGTCTTGTGTCTGAAGCTGAAATGTATTAGAAAGCCCACTTTAAACAAAGAAGCTGGGAGAAACCCACAGATTGTTGACTGCAGTGATCCACAGGTGGTTTGTATTACTTGCGCATAATCTGAACTCTTTTGAGTTGTGTAAGAAATACCTCCCACTCTTTGTGTAAGAAATACCTCCTTCTCATTGCTCTGCAGCATAAGCCCAGCATAAAACCTTAGATTTTAGATTTTCAGCAGGATTTAGGATGTTAGGAACACAAATCCTATCAAATTTTAATGGAGTTTAGGGTATTATTCAGTCTCCCTTGAAAAATGAACTCTAAATCTGTGCAGGATTAGAGGAAATTCCCACTGTGAACAAAACCCTTCCTCCAATGCACACCTTTTCCTGGAGCTTCTAGCCACTGTTACCATGTTCAAAAGATCACTTCATGCCTGAGGAGTCTGGCAGAAAGCTTTTAAAGTTCCTCTCAGTTCAGTAGACTGCACACTGGTCTGATTTGCAGTAGCATTTCCTATTACTCCATAAAAGTCTGGACTTGCCTTTCATTTAAGCTAATAGATTGTGAATTTATATAACTATATTAACAGTTGCTTGAGGTGAAGAATATATTAGATAAAGGCTACAAAAGTGGGTGTTCCTCTATTTATTTATTTTAATGGTAAATTAGGTTGTTTCTGGTGGTGTAATTGCCATGCCGTAAAATGTATGCTTTTCATAAAAGTGACCATCCTCCCTGTTTGTGACATTTTAGGCTTTCAAAACCCTAGGAGTTACAAGAGCTGTCTTAGGCAATGTTGCCGCTATTTCTTCATCCTAAGGCTCTGTTACTCAACTCAAACAACTGGCAGATCTTCTGCCCTACAGTCTGCCCTTGGGCCCTTCTAACTGTGTATGGTCTCCCCTATCATTTCCTTTCAGTATAGGGCAGTTCACAGGTAGTGTCAAATATTATAGAAGCAGGTTGCCAGATATCTCTTAGCTGCAGAAAAGAGCTCTGTTCCAGATGCTTCTTTAATGTTATATTGCTATTAGCTGTTGGCTACCAGCTTGCAGCTCTTTACCCTGTTCCTCTCCTTGCTGAACTAGCTACATTCCCATCTCAGAGGAGGAATCTTGTGGTGCTGTTTGGCTTCCAAACTATTTACACTGAAACATCCTTGTAGAAATAGAAAGAAGCAAAGGTCAGGTTAACAGCCCCGTATTAAAGGTCAGCAATACCCTGGTAACAGTAGAAATCCATCCAGCTGCCTGCAGAGAAGTTGAACCCCTTATGAATAGGAAATAACCCAAATAAACAGGGAGGTAGATAAAAAGCAGTATCTTAGCCCTGAGCCATGTGTCAGGTGGAAATGTAACATATGAGAGCTTGTTGGGTATTTCCTATGCCTAGCTCTAAATGACATTGCTCAAAATATGAAAAGGTAGCAAGCAGTCAGAAAAATAACTAAATAACTGACATGTGAAGCTTCTGACTCTCAACCTGAGGCTTTCTGTTTTTTTACTGCAAGCATGTAATGCAGCCAAGTTTGTTCAGCATCCTTCCTGTGCCTTAAAGTGTGACTTTTATGGGTGATATTATGTTTATGGGTCTTTGTTCATCCTCGGCCTCACGTACCCCACTTCTGCTTCCTCTGAGGCTTTGCCACCACACTGCAGGGTGTTAATTTCCTGTTTTGAGTCTGTCACAGACAAGCTCAGAGCCTTGATTAAAACACGGCACACAGACACCCGCTGCTGACAAAGACACTCATAAAACTCCAGAGTCTAAAGCTGGCCCTGGTGTTTCCTCGCTGAGCAGCACAGGGACCTTTCACCTCTTGGAGAAATGCTGTTTGCAAAGTTCTCATTTCTTTTTAATTAGGGTTTGACTGAATTATAGAATTATAGAATCATAGAATAGTTAGGGTTGGACAGGACCTTAAGATCATTCAGTTCCAACCCCCCTGCCATGGGCAGGGACACTTCACACTAAACCATGTCACCCAAGGCTCTATCCAACCTGGCCTTGAACACTGCCAAGAATGGAGCATTCACAGCTTCCCCGGGCAGCCCATTCCAGTACCTCACCACCCTTACAGTAAAGAACTTCCTCCTTATATCCAATCTAAACTTCCCCTGTTTAAGTTTTAACCTGTTACCACTTGTCCTATCACTGCAGTCCCTAGTGAAAGGTCCCTCCCCAGCATCCTTATAACCCCCTTCAGATACTGGAAGGCTGCTCTGATGTCTCCACGCAGCCTTCTCTTCTCCAGGCTGAACAGCCCCAACTTTCTCAGCCTGTCTTCATACAGGAGGTGCTCCAGTCCCCTGATCATCCTCGTGGCCTCCTCTGGACTTGTTCCAACAGTTCCATGTCCTTTTTATGTTGAGGACACCAGAACTGCACACAATACTCCAAGTGAGGTCTCACAAGAGCAGAGTAGAGGGGCAGGATCACCTCCTTCAACCTGCTGGTCACGCTGCTTTTGATGCAGCCCAGGTTACGGTTGACTTTCTGGGCTGTGAGCATGCGCTGCCGGCTCACGTTCATTTTCTCATCGACCAACACCCCCAAGTCCTTCTCTGCAGGGATGCTCTGAATTTCTTCTGCCCAACCTGTAGCTGTGCCTGGGATTGCTCTGACCCAGCTGTAGGACCTTGCACTTGGCATGGTTAATGAGTCTTAGCAAGCTGCTCTAACATTTGCTCTGGTTGGTTTAGGAATGAATTGGCTATAAAATATGCACAGCCTCATGAAACTTAGGGGAACTGCAATGGAGAAAAAAAGGCTCAAGCAGACCATGTGTGTTATGGTAATGTGTCTGGCATGCGTGGTCTCTGCAAGACACATGCATAGGCATTCCTGACTTTCTTCATGGTTTTCTTGGTCATTGAACAGAAGTGCAGGTTGGGGGGGGAAAGCCACATTTTTCTTGCTCTTGTGAGAATCCTTCCCTTTGTACTCACATCCAGCATTGGAAGACTTACAGAAGTCATCCTTTAGGCATGAATTTCTACAGTCTTTTCCCCACTTGTTCATCTGGCACAGTTTAAAAGTGTCTCAGCGTACTTGATTTTAGACCATCATGTAGAGTCATGGATCTAACAAGCAAAAAAAGGTTTCCTATTACTCAGCACACATTTTTTTTCTCCTCTTCAGTTTGCTGTGTTGTTCTCAGGACCGCTGTGAAAGCCCCTATATAAATACTGCACATGCTTTTACAAGAGTGCATTTTTAATTTGGTTTGTCCTAATAGAGGCCTTCTTCATGCAGTTTTCAGACCTTTCTTTTTTTCTGTTCCTATCAAAATCCTCCTTATTTCCTTATTCTTATGAGATTTAAGATTAAAGAGTATATCAGAAATAATAATTCTGACCTATGACTACTACTTTGCATGTCTGCTACAGCTACTGGGACAGCCAAATACCTCATCATAGAGTCCCTTCATAATCAAGAGGGAAGAACTGTTTCTGCACTGAGCTGTCTTTGGGATCTCTCTTGCAACATACCTGAAATTTAACTAAACTTCAGCTAATTGGAGAACAAATTTTGTAACCTGATTCCTTACAGATGCAGCTGCACCACCCTCCCTTATATCAAAGGAAATACAAGCCATGTGCTCTTCTTAGCCTTCAGATAGTAAGGGTTTTGAAAGTCTTATAGCATGTGTCTCTTACCACCCCTAACCAGTTATCTTTTAAGTCTGCCATGCCTTCTTTTCCCCTTGTCCTCCAGTGTCCAGTGTTTGAGTCTTTCTGAATTACTTCCTTCCTGATTGCTCCACCTCAGTGGCGAAGTACACCCAAGTGTTCTTGCCCTCAAAATGAAGTCCAAGTGCGGCTATCACTTCACGCCTGATGCATGAAGAAGGCATTATACTGGGCAGCAGAAAAGTTTGCGCGCTGCAGACACTGCACATCACCTTTTGCGTGCTATCTTTTGTACAGGGGGGAGGAAGGTAGCTTCAAACTGCATGTTTCCTCTGCCTTTCTGCTGCCCTATTTCCTGCAGCTCAGGCCCATAGCCTTATGTTGTGCATGATGGATTCCTGGGCTTTTTATATATGCTGCCTTGCAGAAGAAAGAAGAAACTACAGCTGCAACTTACTATTCCGTATTATCTGTCCAGTCAGGCCATAATACTTAGCTGTAGGGAGCAGAAGAGGTGGTCTGGGTGACACCCTCAGTGGTTGAGTAAGTGGCATATGGTATGTCTAAAAGACAACCAACCACCTCGCTAAGTCCCAAAGACTTTCTCTTCATCTCCACCTAGTTTGTTTTACTCTGGTGGCTGTTTCCACCTCTCTCCGTTTAACTTATCCCATTCCATCTAAATCCTCACCCAAGAGGGAGAAAAAACCCAAAACGCTATTGAGAGCTGTCGTGATGTTGGAAGTTGTGATGGTGTTTCTGTAGGCTGTTGCTGTCCTAGACTGCCTCTCTGTCTTGTCTCTATAGATGGCAGTGTAAACAACCCATGGATAGGAAACCACCCTTTTTGCAGAAACTGACTAAGGCAGACTTCATCAGAATCTGTAGTCAGACTTCCTTGGAATTGGTAGATTTTTTTTGAGGGCTATCAATGTATATTTTAAAACTCTCTCATGTCTTTACAGGAGTCCATTTCTGCTTTCAGAATATGTCATTGTTACTTGCTATAGCTGAATTGATCTAAGGATTCGTAGGAGAATTAAGCTGCAAGTCTTCTGACGCAGCAGTTCTTTTTTTTTCACTCTGCACTATATAAACATCTATATGGCTGGCAGCCATTAATGAGCTCTGGGAACACCTTATATATGTATGATACAAGCACTAAATGAATGTTCTGCATTGTTCTGTCTTTCCTATGCTGAAATGTTACGTTCTTCATTGGTCATGCCTTCAAGGTTTCATCTATGGGGAGCAGCATGTTGTAGTGATGTGCTGCTTGCTGGATGTCAGCAATGCCATAGCAACCACTATAGAGCTGGGATGAGCTGTGCAAAAATGAAATATGAATCATGTTTTCAACGAGTTAAACATGATGCATTCCATATGCAGGATGTATATGCTTCTCTCTGCTTTCTGAGTAAGACAGATCTCATGCAAGTCATAGAATCTGTATTTTTTTTTTTGTAAAACATCTGTGACTTCTGACCTTTCCAGGCTTCTGTGCATATGAGTGAGAGCACTGGTGTGATCACAGATTGTGAAACAAACTGCACTGAGAATAACAGATTAAATCTTGGAATTCATGAGAGAAGCTAATGGAGAGCTGGAGGCTAGCGGCAATACTAGTTGACACAAAAGGCCAGGCTGATTTCCCAAGGCAGTGAGTTGTTTTAACTGGACCAGCTGAAATGGAGGCATTGTCAGGGTTTTTCAATTTTCCAAGTTATGCAACTGATGTTTCTGAAGTTATTCAAGTGCAAGGATGAAATAAAATTGAAGCACTTGAGGCTGTTCCAAACTACTTTGTTAAAATCATACTTAGCACAAGCTGAGTCTGCAGTACATGTGCCGTTGACTGATCTGTGAACCAGACCTGTAAGCGCTGGCTGTCAGTGTGAGGGACACAGAATGAAGTAGCATTGTTCAGTTCCTCTGGCTTCACTCCCAGTAGTGGGGCATTAACAAATTCCATAACTGTCAAAGGTGTTTCTCTGTTCTGAACTAATTTTAACTGCTCTTTGTTCTTGGATCCTTGCCTTGCTTGTTTTCTGTCTACTCACAATTGCATTTTTCCTCTTGCTGTCCAACAGTGCACTTTCTTACTCTTTGAGGCTCTTCCCTGTCTTCTTATTTTTTCCTCTGTTAAAGCTCTCTCTAATTTTGTTCACTTCTGTTTCTGCTCTCCCCTCACTTATTTGCAACCAAGCCCAACAACCTCTTCTACATACAGCCTTCATACTTCTATTATAACACTTTACCTGTTCCTGTGTGTGGTGGTGGCCATGCTTTCCTACTAAATGCTTTCCTGATATTGTCTAGTATGGGCCCACTGAAGGGAAGCTGCTACCACTCTTCCAGTTAGAGAAAACTGTATAGAGAAAAAACACATTAAACAAACTCAATGTCTTGAGATAGCATCTCCCTCAGATCAGCTCTACAGAGAGCTCTGCACCCAATTGCCTGGAAAAAGGAAGCATCTTCTGTGTTGTACAGGTAAAAACGCTGATTGCTGAATGCTTCAGGCTTGATCACAGCTCTGTCACAATCACATTAGGAAAGGCACAGTCTTGATGCACTGTGCCTGCAGCAGGTTAGATGACAGGTTAAGATTTTTATGTCATTCTGAGGGGAATGTCCTGTAGCATGTCTTCACGAAGGCCTGGCTGATGTGCTGGAGATGGAGCAGAGCTGCAGAGGGTATTTCTGCTTGCATGCTCCAAGAATGCTGCTGGATATATTATGTTCTTTCAATCCATTTGCACCTTGCAAAGTCCATCTAACAAAAATGTAATCATTATTATTTTGCAGCAGTCTAAGTGGTGCAAGATAACAGCCTGGTGCCAGGAGTTGTAGGTTTCTAAGGGTCATCACCTTGATGATAAGCAGACTGAAGAAGGGTTGTAACTGCTTTTTTTAGAAGCTAGAGGCAAAGACAGACCCTAAAATGATTTGAAATCTTTTTATTTAATGAATAGTCCTTACTATAACAGGCTGTGGTATATAAAGATTTGTAAGCCTCAGACTTACACACTAGTGCTCCCTGATTAAGGAAAACCTTATACCTGCTAAGGATACTTGATATTGCCCAATAAAAATCCTGCCAATATTGCTATGGCAAGAGTCCCTAGATGTTAACATTATCTGTACTCTTACAAATCCATGTGTATGGACATTGTCCAGCCTCATGAAGAAGGCTGCCTTGTTCTTGTGGAGATCTTCTGTGGGAGCTCAGGCAAGCAATAGTGGTGAAGTCATTTCTGTTTCCAACCCCTTTTGGAATGCGGAGATTACTTGAATACTGATAACTGCACACATATTATACCACTCTAATGGTAGACCCCCTAATTTCTGTTTGTTACTGTGACAGAAGTAAACAGTGATTTAGGAGTATGTATCATACCCATCTGTGCCTGCTGTCAGTGGGGACATTGTAGTGACGGCCAGATGGGAGGCAGCAGTCAACTGGAGGTGTTTCTGTAGCCCACTCATCTAAATCTGCAGCAAATGTGAGTTAAGACTCATTTAATACTTTGACTGGAGGCTATACTGCCAGAGCTTCACATCTGCTACCACTCAGAGAAGCTGAGAATTCTGTGCTAGGCAGGTTTTGCATGTGGCTCTGATTTTGTGTGAAGTTGAATTTAAGTATGTGCCATAGAATGTCTACTAATCTATGAAAAAAATGCATGGATATCAATTTAGGATTTCAATATCTCTGTGAGAAGTGTGGTTAATAATAATGCCTGAGAGTTAGCTGTTTACAGATGATTGAGAGATTGGATAGATACGCTATAGGATATTAATAAATGTGAGCACTGGACTTTGCTCATTTTTGCCCAAGTGTTCCTTGTTAGAACTCTGCAGCAATGTTTCAACAAAATGTTGTTTTAAACTTCAGATTTTCATTGCCAAAGTTGTGACTGATTCCTATGGGTGATTAGGGAATCACACAGCTGATGAAGTATGCAGAAAATGCTGCCTCCTCTTCTGCTTCCTCCATGCCCTTCTTGCTGCAGATGTTTCTATTCTGAAGTTCTGACTGAGAAATCTCATTAAAGAAATCTGAGGGGGACCCCCAAATCAGGAAATTGGTTCATGATTTTTACTGGAATGCAATATAGCAAATCAAAGAGTTCTGTGAGTAAAAGCAAAATCAACCAAAGCTTCTCCTGACAAACTTTATTAAACTATCACAATTGGGTGATATTTGTTTGAAATAGTGATTTTTTTTAATAACCATAAAGAGTATTATTTGGACTAGATCAGTAGCTTTTCTGATCTCTTACTGTCCAATGTTTTCCACTGTAATGAGAACACTGTCCTTTTTGTTCTTGCAGCTACATACCCTATAAGGAAAGTCCATCCCAGGCTTATATATGCAACAGTCTTTTTTCAACTCCATAGAAGAGGAAGTCTGAGAAACATTAGTTTTCCCTCACCTGCATCATGTTTTTTGTTTGTGAATTGATTCTTCTTGAAGTAAACTCAAAGGTCTGTTGTAAGTAACATACTCTTGAAGTGGGAAATATTGTTTGTCACTTCTTTATTTTGTAAAGAAACAATACAAATGCAGTTTTTCACATTTTGGGGTTTTTTTTTCTACCAAGGAGAAAAAAAAAAAGTCTTATAAACCCCTTTCAATTTCATTGCATTTTATCCTATTATCCTGAAACAAAAGGAACTGTTGTGCAATGTGAGTTATAGTAATGTAGATTGATAGTTATGCAGCTCTGCTCCTCTTCCCAACCCCAGTTCCATAACATCCTGTGCTTAGCAGATTCAGAATAGTTTTCTACTAGTAAAGGTGAATCGGAGAGGGGCAACAGGTGATGGAGATTCTCTGTCTGTCCATTTGTGTGGGAGATGCTATGTCTATCAGTTAATTCCTCTGCTTCCTTTAGGAAGTGGTAAAAAAGAGGGGAAAATTCCTCCCCCCCACCCCCCAAGCACTAAACGCTCATTTTCTTTTGAGAGGACAATCTTTTCATAAAGATAGGTTGATTGATTGATCGATTGATAGCTTGGCTTCGCGAGCGAAGATTTAGGAAGGGCTTTAACCACGCTTACTACAAGCACAATGACCAAGGGCATGTGGGATATGCAAATCTGGTTGGAAAAAAGGGTGCTTAGGCAATCAGGAAGCATCCAACCAGGACTGTCATCTCCTGAGCAATCTCGAGCTACTCATGCACGGGTTCACCCGCATGGAAGGTTGGATCTGAAGCTACCCATGCACCTTGTCACCTACTGTTTCGACCCTCGCCTGTCCATTACAGACAAGTGAGAGTGAGCCCTGCCAGCCTGTGCAGTGGATTTTTTAGGTGAAGCGCAGAACTGGCCCCACCCTTTACACCTGCAGTTTAACTGCCATGGCCTAGCTAGCTAGGATGGTGACAGCAAAGTCCACAGGTCGTAGGTTTTGTAAGAGTGTCCTTCTTTTTGATGGAAGACCATACAAGGCTAGACGAGCTCCATCAGCCCAGGTTTGAAGATAGGAGCTTTCCTTCTCCTATGAGGAAGGCCTGTCTTCGCTAACGAAGATTCAGGAAGACCTTCACCAACACATTCTAAAGAAGATTAACATTTCCAGGGTCAATCACAAGCAACTGATGACGCAATAGCACAAGTGTCTAGGCGGTATACTTGGAGGTGTTCAGTCATAAGCCCGCAGATGGTAGCCTCATGCCAGTGGCTCCTCAGCCAAGCACATGCACCAGGGGCCTGAACCTGCGGTTCCTCTCGTACTGAGCAGGATTACTATTGCAATAATGCATCATCAGTAGGGTAAAACTAACCTGTCTCAAGGCCAGCTTGCTTTGCAGAGCACCAGGATTTTTTCTGACTCTTTCTTGCACTTGGCAAGGGCCCTCTGTGAGCACTGGTGGTGTTGCTCCTCATATTGAGTGAGGAAATTGAAGTGTACTCAAATTAGAAACAGATGACTGGAATTTAGAGATGAGTTAAAACTGCACTAAGCAAAGGGCAAGAGTGATATAATTTGTCTAACTTGTGACTTGTTTGCTTATGGGATGCATTGGAGCCCCCCTTTTCTTTTTAATAGCTTTGAGAAGTAATAAAACTGAAATAAGTGTTGATCAAACGTGACTCTTGGATTTGAGCTTTGCAGTTCACTCTTAGATCTAAAATGTCCCAAAGCAAAATGCCAGAGCTTGCTTCTCTCTTGGTCTATGTCTTGCACAGGTATGATTTTACTGGAAACAGTAAGATGGTGTCAAACTGAGATGCTCATTAAAGGACCACAGTGAAACTACTTCATCTCTGCCTGCTGAAAATTTGGCTAGCCTCTTTGCTTTAATGAGAGAAAAAAAACCCGAACAACCCATTACAGAATCTGTCTCCTTAATTTTGTAAAAGCCTGAGTCACAATTCAAGTGATAGGGCTTGAATCCATCTATTTTAAAAGCTTGAATTCGATGATGGACTTCTTTGTTTCTGCAGTGACCTCTTTGCTTTACTACCTTAATATTTACCCTTAAATAATGTTAAAATGAAAGCCTTCTGAGGAGGAAAGTGGTCCCCATTGCCTTTTGGATGCTTTTACCAGCTCAGGCTGTGCTCTAGGAGAATGGTAATGCAGACATCCACTGCACTGGTTCTTTGGTCCATGTAACACTGCTGAATGCCTCTGAGAGCCTTATATAGAGACAGCAGATAGAACTGAAAACAGAAATTAAACAAATCCAGTAACAGGTTAGTTCAGATGCCAAAGACAAACAAGACTCTTTGTACATAATGCTTGGGCCTCACCTTGTCCTTCAGAGGACTCAGCTGAGACTGTTTTAAATAGCATCAGTATGAATGGATGCACTAAGGCCTCTGATCAAATGAACACAAACCTACAGGTAAATAATTCCTGTTACAGCTGCAGCTGAGTTGAAGAATAATTTGTGCCAAAGTTAGCAGTAGGACAGGATAGTTTATTGTCACAAACAGCTATGTATTCAGCATGTTCAAGCTCCTTGTTTCAGAAAAGCATAGAGAAAGGGGTGATAGAAACACAAACACCCACTTGAGTGCCTCAGACTCATCTTGTTTGGCCAAGGTCAGTTTACGTTGAATGATGTAGGTTGCCATTTATTGTGTATTGTTTGTTTTAAGGCATGAATACTGTAGCTAGGAAAATGCTCCTGCTCAAGTAGCTGTGTGTGTAAAATGTAAGATCATCAGAGGGTTTTGGCAAAACTCGGGTAGAAACTTGAGAGTGTATTTTCAGGAGCAGTGCTGTTTTTGTTGTACAATGATCTTTGCAAAGGTACTTCATCTGGACCTCCGAGATGTTACTGTGTAAGGGATTATTGCAGCTAGTGATGAAAAAGATGATTCTTTTGTTGAATGTTTTGTTGAATTTGTGGTATTTCATAGGAATATAAAGGTCATAAGAACCTGTTTTTTTTTCACTGGAGAAAACTTGTTCTTTGCCATCCTTTGAAATGTCTTAATTTAGATGTTATATTTAATATGCTAGAGAATATTTTTAACACCTTACTGTTGTAATGTACAATGCAAATGTTTAATACTGGGTTACATTATTGTGGCTATAAATTAATTTTCTTCAGATCTTTCCAGAAAGCTTAAAAACTTCAGCCTATACCTTGAAACTATTGTTTTCTTTCTTTCCCCCCTCCCTTTGCAAAACAAATTCTGATTTCTGACCTGCTTTCTATACAGCAAAGGAGTGTAGGGCTGCTGTGCCAGGCAGCTGCTGTGGCCTCACAGAGCTGAACTTACACTGCCTTCTGCTAAGGAAGTGCTTGAAGCATTGTCAGCTTTGGTACAGATTTAAGTGTCTTTTGAGCTAATGAAGTTGTACAGGAGCCTTGAGAGTGCTGGAGATCTGCATGTCTGGCTAATATGATTTGTCTGTGTAATTACTAATGTTTGACAAGCAGGAACTGACAGTTTTAGAGCTGCTATATTGTTATTGTAAAATTATAGCAAGAAATTACTTTGTCTCCAGAGCATTCTCTACGATTGAAAATACAGTTAAAAAATCAGATTTTCCAGTTTGATGCAATGAAGCATCTGCAAAAATACTCTGGAAGACATGAGGATAACCACAGTCTGCTGCTCTTGTGTTATTGACAGCTGATCTCAGATCTCTGCTTAGCACTGATTTCAATTCTGTATTTCATGTAGGGATTCAACTCTTATTTATAAAGACTTATTCCAAAATGTTACATCCACTCTTTGAATATGGGATGAATTTGAGGCTCTACAAATAAGCTTGTTATACATTAGGTAATTTAGTAAATAGTTCTTAATTGCAATTGTTCTCACTGTTCACTGCTCTTTTGCATATGGGATATCCAAACAGTTGTTTAGAGATCAGATCTTGTCTGGAGAACAGATCTCCAAACAATAACAGTCGTTAAAATCATTAAAATTGAAAATCAATTCTTTCAGACTATGTTGGAAGAGACATTATTAGAAATGAGGGTGACTTGTTACCATTACTTATCAAGCTGGAACTTGGTGACAACTGCTTTCCACCTCAGAAATCTAGCTTCTTCAGAGTTTCATGAGGTTTCTTGTAGTAGAGTTCCTGGAATAAAGACAGTTTTAATTCAAGTTTGTACAACTGGGAGTCTGGACTTGTCTCGTTACTAATGATGACTCCAGTGTTACAATTCTTCATGGAAGGGCATCCAACAATCATTTGGCTCCTTTTGAGAATATCAATCATCATTCATAGCTTTCCACTATGGAAAAGTGGTCTGACTTTGAACCTCAACTTCCTATCACATCCAAGGCAAAGATGTTTCCTGCTGGTGCTTATGAAAGAAGAAAAAAAGAGCAAAGTATGCTTGGTTAGTAATTCCATGCTCTGGGGATTTCACTTGTTGTCTATGAGGTAATGAAAGCAAAAATTCCCCATGATAAGTTCTAATCTGATGAGCTTTCTCTGAAGCACAGGAGAGTAACCACAGTAAAAGAAGGGATTTAGGTAGGCTACATTCTTTGAGCAGCATTACATTTTTAGGGATCTGGTTTATGTTTTTTTGTAGACATGTTTGGGTCTAAGGCTGCCAGCTTTCGGGTCAGGTCCCTTTTGATTGTCAGGGCCTATTGGATTTGTTTCTTTTCTATGCAGATGTTAGGTCCTTGAATAGGCAGGAGTCTGACAAACTCAAACTGAGATGAATTGGCTGTCCCTGCAATTTAATATAAATATAAATTCAATATAAAAACTTAATTTGTAGCTTCTAATATGATATTGCCAACTAATAAAACACTTTGTTAGAATATATGCACACTAGAACCTCCTAAGTTAAGGGCACTGATTCTTTCTGCAAACATGTCATTGAAAACCTTCCTGCCACTTCTAATCTGCCTGTCAACAAAATGCAATGTTGCTTCAAGCCTCTCCCTTAACATGTGCTGCAAAGTCCAAGAACTGCATATAAAACAGTGATTAAAGTCTTATACTACACTTCAAGAAAAACTTTTCCCAAAAGAAATGCCATTATGATTATGACATAAGAGATTCTCTGAGATTTAATCCTATAGATAAGGAAACACATAAAATTTCACTATAAGGATGATATTGTAGCAGAGTTTAGAGGAACTGACAGAAAGCAAAAAGCTAGACTTAATGCTTTTATGAGTCTTTGCATGTTTCTGTACATCTACAAGAAAGCTTTCCTGTTGGAAATCCAATTAACTTTGTTACACTGTCTTAGGCTATAACTTTGTGTCGGGCAGACCAACATCATGTATTTGAATTTGGACCTCTGAGCTGGAAGTTGTCTTCAGTATAAAATCTAAAAGTGGTCTAGATCTAGATAGGTTTGGTTAAATGGGAGCTAAAATGATGTTTGTACTAAAGTATATTCATCAGTACTGTAGTGTACCAGCAGTTAAGTGCCTTTCTAATGAGAACTGATTTTATTACTGCTATATTTGTATGGGAATATTTGAAAGGGATTTTGAGACTATAGAAAGAGAAATAATTGCATAGAAGTACAGTTAAATTTCTAGCATGGACCCTCATACATAAAATTTGTACATTAGACTCAAAAATAGGTTCTTTGAACCCTGTGCTTTGAAGTGGAGTCTTTAGTGTTTTCTGATTAATATAAGCAGTAAAGAACAGCTGCTGCTCCAATAAATCAGAGCTCTGTCAAGAGCTGAGAAAGTGAATATCCTCTGCTAGAGGAATGCAGGTCAAGAAAACAAAAAGAATAGGAATTGTTGGCCTTTTACTTAGAACCACAATGGTGACGGGAATGGAGTGGAATAAAGCCAGGGTGGAGCAGAAGAGGGCCAGAGAAGAGGGACCCTGAAACTGGAGTAAAAAGCCTTTACAATATCCAGTGAAGACAGACAACAGAAAACCAAACCTGTCTTGGGTTCAGCCAACAATTAGTCTGTCTCTTATATCTTTCCTGAGGGGGAAGGATATTGCAGCCTTCTTATTTTCTGTGGTTTTGCTCCCCTCTTACTGTGCTTTCTTTACACTTCAGATTGTTTGTGCTCCTCCTTCCTGCAAATGGAAGTAGCTGGGCTCAAACTAAGACAGGGGAAGTTCAGGTTGGATGTAAGGCAGAAGTTCTTTCCTGTGATGGTGGTAAGGCACTGGCACAGGGTGCCCAGAGAAGCTGTGGCTGCCCCATCCCTGGCAGTGTTCAAGGCCAGGTTGGATGGGGCTTGGAGCAACCTGCTCTAGTGGAAGACATCTCTGCCCATGGCTGCAGGGCTGGAACTGGATGATCTTAATGTCCTTTCCAACCCTAACTATTCTATGATTCTATGATGAGGGGTGTCCATTGTATTCATTCAAAGGGTCTAAATTCCCCTCTGTGTGTGTTACTGGATTTCCCAATTTCTCTTTTTTTTTTTCTTTGGGAAGGGGGTAGGGGAAGTGGAGGTGGAATAGGCAGAGGGAATAAAGTTATTCGTACTGCCACCCTGCTGTTTGGGCATGTTTACCCTGGGTGTCACTTCAGGTATCTGAAACGAGCAGTGGACAGGTTTGCTGCACTGAATGCAACTGCTAATACCTAGTTTCCTAGCACTTTGCTGGAGTTCTTCAGAGATTAGTGGCTAAATACAAAACTACTCATGCTTGTATAACAATAAATGCTCTCTAAATTTTATATAATATCATTCTAGGAAGACAGAAGAAATAAAAATCATTATCTAATTCTTGAGTCAGTAATAACATCTCTGAATTATTTCTTCTATAAGCTTTATGATCAATCTTTGACAACTACATTGTTACAGCTTATTTTAGGTTTTCAGTGGCTGCTCATGTCTTTGCCACATTATACCCCATGCAGGTCTGTGAATCTGTAGGGGATTTTATGAAGCATATATCGAAATGGATATTTGCTTCGTAGTTTTACTGTCTAGGAACTTCTCTGTAACTACTTGAGAAATGGCACTGCCCCTTGTTTTCTAAGCATAATAAATAAAAGAATGAGTGACTCATTAAATTGCTTTTTTTTTTTTCTGGATATGCAAAGAATCTGCAAGATTGATTCAGAATTTGTTTTGTAGCATTGACTCAGGTTCTTTCTGAAGTGGTTCTTTCTGAAGTCTGTGAAACATTTTCCATGATTTGAAAATCATAATTCATGCTTCATGTCCCTTCAGTACAAGTTTGGTTCTTCGTTATCAGTATGTTGTCTTTGCTATTGTAATATCTCTTGGATTGCTATAAATGCTTTTGAAGAGTCTGTCAGCTCCAAGTACAATAGACTGTTGTAAAATGGAAGATTTTGAATTTTCTTGGAAAGTTTTCATCTACTTCTAAATAAAAGTTTATTTTGAAGTCACAACTCTCTTCCCTTGGACATCCAGCTTGGTGAGTAACTTGTTGTCGTGGTTTAAACCCAGTCAGGTAACTTGTTCACTCACTCCCAGTGAGTGGTGCCGAGCTGACAACAGTCGAGGTCCGTGTCCCACCCCCACCGGGGTTCTCCCCCACTCCCGGAGGAACGGGGAGGAGGATCGAAAGAGTGCAACTCCCACAGGTTGAGACAAGAACAGTCCAGCAACCAATGTACACAAATCACCACCGCAACTATCAACTACAACAATGATAAGGGAAAATAACAAGGGAAGAGAATACGATACCACCGGCCAAGAAGACGAGTTCCACCCGGAAACCCGTGTCCTTCCGGGTAACTCCCAGTCACCCCCCACCCCGGGCATGACGTGCTGTGGTATGGAATACCTCCCTGGCTAGCCCGAGTCAGGCGCCCCATCTCTGCTTCCTCCCGGCTTCCCCTCCTCCCTGGCAGAGCATGAGCCTCACAAAGTCCTTGGTCAGGGTAAACATCACTTAGCAACAACTGAAAACATCGACTTCACCAACACTGTTCTCAGGCTGGAAGTCAAAACGCAGCACTGCACCAGCTAGCACAAAGGAAAAAAAAAACATGACTGCTACTGCTGAACCCAGGACACTTGTCCAATAGTTATAGAGAAAGAATACCTATAATAGAGGAGGTATGAGACATAGCACACCAAACAGTGGTGAACACCAGAGTTACCGGTCAATGTATGTTTGAGTTGATTGTCAGCTTCATGGCATAGTAGGGTTAAAAAATTTTTCCCCAAGCTACAATCTTAGATATACGTACTATTTTCTTCCTAGCGTAGTTCTCTGATTTGCTTTGTGCTTCGATCTCACAAGGCTGTGCTTACCAGTTTACTTGAGACTTATGGTGAAACAGTGAAAGACAAAGATCATGTTTAACTTACTTTCTTGTTCATTCACTATATTAGCCTCAAGTGGCTAAGCATCTTTGTCCTGCAGCAGCCCTCACTTAAAGTAATCTTAAGCCATTGGGCTGAACGCTGAATTTCATGAGACACAGCTCTTGTTTTGGTTTGTAGGACTGTGCTGGAATGAAAAAAGCTCTTGGCACAGTATAGGACTGAACAACAGCTTTGAGATTTGGCCTCTAGGAATTTCCTGTTTAAAGAATGCTGGGCTTGGCCATGAACTTTGTCTATGCAGTGCATAAAATGCCAGATGCATGTGCTCTCTTTTACAAAGCTAGGGAACTGAAGGCACTCCTGGATTTTAGAAGGATCTGCAAAAGCTCTGACAGCTGATAGTTAACAACGCTGTATCCATAGCTCATGAGTTGCCATAATAACGTACACAGTACTGCATAGCAATCAAGTATAATCTGTAGCTTTACTCAGGATAGCAGAAGTTTAAATATAACTCTTAGTACCAATACATTTTCTGATTTTTTTTTTTTTCTATGCACAGAATTTTGAGGCCATGGAGCACCAAAGCATGATGTAAAATGTTAATTTGGAAATAACTGTGTAAACTTTCTGTGGTTCTTTGAAATAAAGTAAAAAGAGTACCTGATTGCAGAATACTTTCACCACCATAAAACTGGTTGGTCCTAAGTTGTTGCAGAAACTGCTTCAGGGTAGTTACCAAGTATCTACTCCTAAAACAAAGCTTTGATCCCATTACAAGCAATGTCCCAGACATTTGAAAGCACAGCTCATGTAGCCACGAATCCAATAAACATTTAATCAGGATTTACAAAAGACCCCAACAAAACCACCAAAAAAGGATGCTTCAGCCCCTGGACCAGGAGGACCTAATGGCCAAAGGCTCAGCATAGAGGCATTTGTGCAGGACTTGGAGTGCTTCTCATTTGTGCTTCTTGCAAATGCCCAAGTGTAGAACCTCACCACCTTTACACTCAGCTTGGAGGTGTCAGATGTATGAAGTGCATGCTCAGGTTCTTTAGATGATCTCAGACCTGATCCTCCCTACAGTGGGTAAATATATATCACATTACTCAGTCAACAGAAGAAATTAGATTAATGTTACTTCATTTCTTCTTGGTAAAACTGTGCCGTTGTTTCTTACCCCATTGTGCTTTTCAGGCATGTGGCTCCTGCTGGTTGCTCCACAACAGTTTTGGAGCAGTCCATGTTAGCCTCCTGCCTGAGAGAATGAAAATGAAACTTTCTGAAATGGTTTGACACGTACAATTACATTACTTTAAGGATTCTTGGTGGCCTTTTCAGTTCAGAACTTGGGAAATGACTGTTGTAAAACTGCTTACAAGCTGCTTCATCACCTGTGTGATATGCAGACACTAAAAGGTCATACATTGTGGTGTTCTCCAGCACTGTTAGTTTTCTGCTCCCTGGATCTTCTCCCACATTTTCTCACCTTCAGGCTTTGCAGTCTTTATCTTTTGAGCTTTTGGAGAAATTTGAAATTGTTGAAGCTTTCTAAAGAGAAGTCAGTCTCCGCTGGATAGAATTAATCCTGTCCAAATAATTTTAAGGTGTTCTTGCTGCGATTCCTTCTCCCTTCAAGTATTTTAACAGATATAAGCATATTTTCACTGTTAACACTTTGTGGTAGGGAGGAAGAAAGCTCAGCCTCTGTTGGGCTGTAGTAATGGTGGGATCAGCTGTAGTTTGTGACAAAAGGCAGGTGTAGTTTCCTACTGGCTGGAGGTGTTTCAGTACTGTGAAACCTCTTTACAGATCATCATCTTGCTCAGCACCTTTCAGCGTTTCCTCTTGGATAACTTGAGTGCTTTCGTGCCTCACACTTTTTGTCTGAATCACCATCTTTGACGTTAGTTTCTTCTGATGTACTCTAGGATTTGGGATTTCACTAGATACCAACGGATTTTTAAGCATATGGCTGAGGATGAGCTCACTCTCTTTTAAGTCAGGCAGCCTGAAGAATTATACCATCACTGGACTAAAAGTAGTTTCCACTATGTATGTACTTGAACTGGCAAAATCTCATGTCTACTCAAAAACAAAAACAAAAAGCCCTTACCCAGCTGCAGGATGATAACATACTCAACAGTTTTATTTAATTCTATTTTGGGGCTAAGCTGGGTTTACTTTTCATGACTATTTCTTCCCAGAATTTTACTGAGTTTTACGTGCTTGCAAACTTTGCCAACAACAAAAGCAGCAATAAAAATATCCCGGACCTGTGCTGGTTAAACTTCAATTAGGAGGTGGTGCCTGAAAAGTCCTTTTGCCACTGCTGTTTACTTTGTTCAAGCAGTGAGAGTATGGAGAGAGACCATTTAGTAGTTGTTAGCTTTACCACCACTTACAGGATTTGGCAGTGGACAGGCATGTGAAGTTAGGATTATGGAGAGCTTCAAAAAGGGTCTACTAACTTGATTGAGAAAGGCCTCTTTTTTCCTACCCATGGGTGCACATTAAGAATTTGATTATAAATAACAAACGATGGTGTTACACTGAGTGTAACATACATGGGGCACACTCCTATGGTCCACAAGTAAGAACAACTGAAAGAAGCAACACAATAAGAGAGAAAAGAAGCAAAAGTCAATTTCTTGACATTTATTGCATCTTCAGGTGATTTTTGTAGGCAGATGGCAATATTTGTACCAGGTTTTCTTGTTCCTCTATTTGTCATCAAATATGTAGGGATGTACTGAAAATGTAAGACGTGAGAGACTTTTTAAGCTAAAAGTCCATTTTCTCAACCCTGTTGAAATGTGAAAACTAAAACAAATAGAAGAGGGACAGGGAATTATAGAAAGGAAATGAGGAAGAAATAGAAAGTTGAGATAACATGAAGGATAAATGACAATGGATGTGGAATAATATTAAAGATGGATAAAATAAATGGCTGAGAAGGTCCACAGTGAATGAAGGGATTTGTTGTGTACTGCACCTTCTTCCTGGGGTATATGCTAGTTAAGTATTATAATTCTCTCTTGGTTTTCTCCCCCTTTCCCTCAAAGGAGAAAAACAGTGAAATACAGTTGTCTGGCAAAACCTTTACTATGACTCTGATTAAGACATTTGTTTCTTTTTTTCCTGTCTAAATCTTAGTGACATGAGACCTCTCTGCTGTGAATGTCAGACATGAGTAACTGAGTCATGCTGAATAAAAATGAAGTGCAGTTGACCTGCCATTGTTACAGTGCCCTCATCATGACTGGTTTTGTTACCCATGTGAGAAATTTTCTTCTTTGTACTATTCCTGTCTAGGCCCATTTAATTGTGTTGAAAACTGATCCCTTTCTGTAAACCACAGTCTTTTGTCTTTAGTCACTTGTCTTTAGTCTACAAGTGGACTGAAAGCTTAGTTGCAGATCCTAAAAGGTATTAAATGGCCAACTTCTTACATAAATTTCACTGGGGATCAGAGCCCTAGTGTGGACTGGAGAAGCAGCATCACTGAATGCTGAATTGTCTTAATGAAATATCCTAAAAGGCAGAGTGCAGTAATAAGTGGGTTCTGTCACTTTGCTGTCACCTTGCACAGTCCTGGGTCTTGGGGACCTGTGGCTGTCACAGAGGGATCCAAAGAAAGAGGAGAGGAATAGGCTTCAGAGTTAGAAACTCCCTATGTTGCCTGTATATCCCATAAGTGCCACAGTGAGTTACCCTTGCCATTAATTCTGGCGGGACATGTCCCAGCTTATAGGTGTCTGTCCCTAAGAAATCATTATTAATGGTAAAAAGCATTCACTGGGGTGAACTAGCCAGATATGCATTACATGAAGCATTTGGAAACTTAAACTCTTGCTTTTTCAAGTGATGCCAGTATGTGTAATGTACATAGAGCTGTCTTGGAGGAGTTGAGGAAGACCACAGGTAGGCAATGCAAACCTAAATGTTATGTTTTCTTGTGTACAGTTCATCACATTACAGTGCCTGTAGAGTCTTGGCTAGACAGAAGAACTGCCCCCCTGAAGGAAACGGAAAGGATGCTGGAGAAAGATGGGTTGTGTTAATGCTAGACATAACATCAGTGTGCATTTCTTCCCTCTAACAAGTGGAGATTTATTTTGAAAATCAAAAAGCGCTGTGAGAGATTTGGATGGGGTGTTATAAAAATTAACAAAGAAGTACTAGAATGGTATTTTCAAACTAGCAGCATTCTTACCTTTTGGGGTGCAACATTGCTGGTGTTTTGCAACAAAAAGGTAATAAGTATAAACTCTTGGCTCAATTTTCAGAACTTTTAGGGTTTCTTTTTATGCATGCTTTGGAAAACATTTGATTCCTTCCCTCCCACCTGACTTTTTTGAAGACTTCATGGATTCAATAGTGTAAAATTAACTGCTGAATCTTTGGAAGGAAGCTCTGGGAAACAGTTGATATGCTTTCAGGCTAGACTGTCAAAACACCTCCTAGCAGATCAGATTTATTCTGTATTGGATATTCAAAAGGGAAATAGTAAATTATGTCATTGTGCTTCTTGGCTGAGGAACAAATCAATTTGAATTGAATTCATTATGCTGGACCAGGGAATGCAGCATTTCTCTGTGGTGGGCTGTGGCTGAAGTTCACTCTGTTCTGGATTCTGGAGTGAGTGTCTAGAGAGATGATTTCATGTAACACTATAACGAATGACATTTGGAAGAAGCTTCTTCAGGAGCGCTAAAATTCTCTTGTGCTATTTAAGCCTTTTTTCCTGTTCTAAACAGGTCAGATGGCTTGACAAGGAAGAATTTAAAAGAAAAACAATTAGAAAATCAGTTGTGGGTGTGGATCCTTGCACCTGTATCAGGGTTATACAAAATTACTGCCAAGAAGAATTCCTAGACCTTCAGCTGTAATGGTGTCTTCAGCTTTATGTTTACAGTACCTTTTGTTTTTTTCCTCAAGTAGGCATACTAAGGACAAGCTTTATTCCTGTCTCATGTTTTTCCATGCATTAGTAACATCCATACTCATTCACAACATATTTTCCTTCCATGTAACACAACAGTATGTGGCTATACTGAATCATTGCATCATTGTCTGGAGTTTCAAGGCGTGCTATTTCTGACCTTACACTTCTCAATAGAAATGGCTGCTGTAACTACAGGTTCTGCTCAGAATTCAGAATTTAAATGGGAAGAAAGTATTTATTCCTCTTTTGAAATAACAGATGCTGTGTGAACACTTGCATGCAGATCACAGTGGACCTTCTTAGTACCTGCACCAGAGATTAAGCTGTAAGTGAATATTAAATTCACTGGAAGGGACAGGAACAGGTGGGGGTATGCTGGCACAAGGGTGTATGGTAGCCTGGTTTGAAGTAAAGATAGCCAAGATTATTTGTAAAGTGCTGGAAACCAATACATCAGTCCTTTCAGAATGTGAATTTATCTCCTAAATTTATCCCTAGTCTCCTAAGTTTATCTCCTTATCCCTAATTTTTATTTTCTTTTAATTAAAATTTCTCAGTTGTTTGATAGTGACCATTTTTCTGCATGTGCTTTGACTTAGAAACATGCAAGCCCATTTTAATTTGATATAAGTATCCTCAATATCAGTTTTATGTTGCTCAGTTTCTTAATTTGTGTGCTGTGTCTGGAAGCAGATTCATAGGTTTTGAAGACAGAGAGGACTGCTGGAATCACCTCATCAGGTCTCTTATGTAAGACTTCCCTTAATTATTCCTGTCTGGAACTAGAGGAAGTCTTTCGAAAACTTCTAGTTTTAAATCTTCTAGTCTTGATTTTAAGTAGAGATTTCCTTTATTGAAAGTCAAAAAAGTTGATTTGTTGAGTTTCTGAGAGTCATCCCATCCATAGTGTTTGAATGTGACTCTGATTGTCCACCTTTTAAATTAATAGCCTCACTAACAAATTGGATTCCTAAATAATAGGGTTAAAAGGAACAGCATTTGCTACGGATAGGTAACCTTTCAACACCTTTTGCTCTTCCCTTCTCCCTAGATGCCTCTAGATACCCCAAGTGATCAAGGGACTGCTGCACCATGTTAATTCAGATGGGTGTATGTTGACTGCCCAGATCTGCTGCTGCTAACTGCTTCTTGCTATTCCCCAAGTGGAGAACACTAAATGAAATCTGTCAGACACAGGTTTTTACGAAACTTGATCTTTCAGATTTTGCTCCAGCTTCTAAACTTGAAATTGCCCATCCCATTCAGCACTGCCTGGGGAATGCTACAGGCAGGAGGGCAACAGCCAGGCTGGTGATGGTCAGGTCTAAGTCTCATCCCCTTCTGTGTCTAACTGACACCCGGTAAAATCTTAAAAGCTGCAAGTGTGAAAGATTTAACAGTTCAGAGTGTGGCTTTGAATTGAGCCCACAGATTCAGATGTCCCACAGCTTTTTATTTCACAGGAAATGTACTTTGAAGCTGGCCCCATTTCATGGAGGGTGCTATCATGATCATCTTTGTGAAGTTGAACTATGTGTATTGGTTTTTCTAATCATATTGTCTGTGTCTTTTTCTGCCAATACAGTATGATTTTCTCTCTGGGTTTTTTCCTAACAAATGGACTATCCCATTTTCCAAATTTGTTTCCAAAAGCCAAATGTATTGTATCATTTCATTTAGCAAATCTAACATAAACTGAGAACTCAGTACCATGTGGTCATGGTAGACATAGAATTTTACATACATTAAGATGTTTTATGGTTTTTAGATTTTCTGAGAACTATAATTGTAAGAGGCACCAGACATACTGAGCATGGAAATTAAAGTGCTGCTATGTTGCAGAAAGAGAAATTATTCCTTCAGGTTATAGGTGAAGTGATGAAGCAGCAATCTGAAAGTAAATCTGTCCACTGGCAGTTACTTTTGGACTGTGGCTATAATGGTTTTCCGTATGCTACTTAAAAAGAGCTTCCATCTTTACTATAAACAGAAACAATAATAAGAATAATTCAGCCCAGTACTTAAGGTAGGATCTATTTGGGCAGTTATCAACATTCATTCAGTTTCTCTACTGGAGATTTAAACTGGCACAGGCAACTATTACTGGGGTCATAAGAGTGAGCTGCATTTCTCTTGTCCTACGATGGCTAGCCAGTCTGTTGTACTGCATGTGTACACACTATTTTTACAGTACTGCCTATTGTTGCTAGTGTTGGTGATCCAGAGCACTCCTGCCCAAAGACAACAGGCTCTAGGAGTGTAAGCTATTTCATGAGTCTTTGCCTTTTCATACAGAGAAATAAAAGTAATAGTAGCCTTGGCTGGCTTACAGAAGGGACCATTCAAATAATCATATAGAGAATATTGAACTCACATGTCAGAAGCCCAATTATGAATGGAAACTTTATTATAAAATAGTTGCTGTCATGTCCAAAATAGCAGAAGACAAATGAATGTCTCTGTCACTGCTGTTAGATGCAACAGCATATTTAAAGATCTACCATTTAATTCAGTGGCAAGTGACAGCATCAGCAATTCTGGATTTCTCCTTGCGATCTATATCTGAGCTGGATCACTAGAGATTCAGCCTCAGAAGTTTAGGTTTGATTTTCAGGTTGGTATGAAAATACTGGTGTAATTTAGGAAACCTTTTTTTTTTTTCCTCTTCCTTTCCCCCAGCAGTAACCATAATGTTGCCTCTTCCCTGTGCTTGCACAGGCATTTAGGTGGTTAGGCTTTCAGATACTGTTTGTCACACACAAGTGTGATGCGATGCACGCAGTTGGCTGTAAGCAGTATGAAGGTGTGAATGAGTGGCCAAGAGCAGAGGTGGTTTAAGATGACTTGTGCACTATTGTTGCTGAAAGTGCAGCCACAAACTCATGTTCCTGCTGCTTCTGGTTACAAGTCCAGTTTCAGAAGCTCTGGTTCTCCTAGTTTGGTGGCTATGGGAAGGAAGGCTAAAAACTGCTGAAAGTTACTATATAACTTAAAATACTTCAAATTTGCTGGAGTTATGACTCTGGTTTACTTGAGACCCACATAAGGAAGTGAAGGAAACGGATAAGATGACTCCAGACAGAGACTAGCTGGGAGGACATTATCAGTGATCCTTTGTCATAATATTGTGCCCCTGAGTGGTGCTCTGTGGAGGTCTCTCTTTTGTTTTGATGAAAATTTACACAATCTGCACAGTGCATTTTAAGTCTATAGTTAACCCCCAAACTAAACCTGCTGAGAAATGACTACAATTTGAAGAGAAACTGAAAAAACTGAAGAAATGGGATGTAGTTGTGTAGGAGCAAGTTCAGAAGATTTGAACAGGCAGAAGTACAGATGAAGGACAGGGAATAATCTAAGTAGTTGTTCGGTGGAAGAGAGTCTGGTGCTGTCATGGTTAAGTAGCTGAACCAGAGCCAAGAGTGTAGTGCAATTGCAAGAAAAAAAAAAGGTGCTATGGAAGGGTGTAAAAAGGCACAGAGCTTTGCAAGCTGTGTAAAATGACCCCTTGATCTCATATTACCCTCCTGGGTTTAAGTTTTGGATGCAGGTACATATCAGCTGGGTAGAAGAATTAAAATGGACTTTTAAGGGATTATGAGTATGAGCCAACTTGTGCCTAGGTGGCCACAAAGGCCAGCAGCATCCTAGTCTGTATCAACACCAGTGTTGCAGCAGAACCAGGGCAGTGATTGCCCCCCTTTACTTGGCACTGGCGAGGCTGCACCTTGAATCCTGTATTCAGTTCTCAGCCTCTCACTACAAAAGAGATATCGAGATGCTAGAATACGGCTGCTTCTTCATGGCCTCTCCCATACTGGTTTAAGGTACACAAACCCTCATCTCTTGATATCTTTTAAATATCTGCAGATTTATAGGAAGAATGAAGGATGTTTTAATCCTTTCAGATGCACTATGTCTTTTCTCCCCTGTGATTTAGGTCCTTACACTTGGAGGAAAAACAAAACTGTATAGGCTGATCATATCCTAGTATCTATCTTCAGATTGCAAGCCACATTTCACTAGATCCCCCCTGGCATTATGCTAGAAACCACAATGTCTTTTTCAGAATACAGGCAGATTTATGCAAACCTGATCATTTATTTTGTGGCTGGCTAATAATTATACAGTGTTTTCTAAGTCAATGCCAACATGAGGATAGTTTAATGAGTCTGAATGAGCAAACAAATCATCTTTTAGAGCTAGCAGAGCAGGACTACATAGGAAATTGCTTGTGCTGATGCTGTTGAAATAGCAAAGATGCCTGATATGCCTGGTGCAAGAGTCTGAAAATGTTACATGAGAAACTGCTATCACTAGACCTCAAAAGAAACAGATAGTTACCATGCTGCCTCTCCTAGGCGAGTCTGTTCTTGCAATGACAGCTGCAGGAAACCATGGTGAGGCCTTCCTCATTTTTTCAGAGAGTCTCCTGACCCCTGCATTGGAGTCTGTTTGCTCCCGTCTGTTGCAAGTTAGGGAAAATAAGTGTTTTGTAGCAGGAAACTATGGTTTCGAGTGCACTAGTGCTAGAAGTGCTGAAAAACAGGCTGTGCACTCACTGCAGTCTTAAGCTACGTGCTGTCTCCTGCCTTGCACTGAGTTAAGACATATGGTGTGTAATGCTGGTGGTGAGAAATGACATTGTCAGATAGTCACAAACTTGCAGTACATTGTCCTTCCCTCCAAACCCATTAGAGCTGATGACTTTCTTCTAGAAGACAGAAATGGCCATACAAATGGTTTAAAGGACAACACCCTTCACCATCATAAATAACTGTAAAGCTCTAAACAGAAGAAGAATCAGGCCTTGTGATTAAGGCAACTTTTTCTGGAATAGGTGTCATAGAACTTGGGATTGAACAAAACTCCCCTGGAGAACAGTAAGAGGCTCTGCCTCAGGGGTGATCCATCTGCCTGACCCTGTGAGCTGCCTATTTCCTATATGATGAAAGAAACAAGACCATCATCAGGGAACCAGGAACACTTGAATAGTGGGAGACAGCAGGGCACAAAGCTTCTGCAGAGTGAGCTCGAGTGTACCGGGTTCCAGGTGTACTAGACTCAGGTGTACTGAGCTCAGCATGGCTGGAGGAACGGTGACTCTGGGTTCCTAAAGCTGGGAATTGAGGTTGTACCACTGCTTCTGCATCAGAAAGATGTTGCCTCTACACAGTGCTCCTGCTTGAAATCCGCAGGCTGCGGCTGCCTCTGTCATGATTTGCTGGAAGCCTGAGGGGAGCAGCCTTTTCCACCAGCCTCAGATCCACAGATCTTTCCATCATTTCTGTTCTTTCTTCACTAATCGACTTCATTGTTACATTTTGCCTTCTCGTGCATGTGGGTGAGACTTGGACACATCTCTTCAAACAGAGAAGTGTTTTTTAGATACTCCTGAGTTGAGTGTTAAAGCTTATGACTGTTGAGCTGAGTAAGGGTTTGAAAATCTGGTCTTCAAAGCTTTGTGAACCACTCTGTTTTTATCTTCAGTCCTAGCACACTTGACAAAAGGACGTGAAATTCAGGGGGAAGTTCCCTGTGGTTCTTATACTGTTTTCATTATCTAATACTGCCTGCTGTAGGAGAGGATGAGGTTCGAGATCATGTTAAGAACCTGAATGTGCGCAAGTCTATGGGATCTGATGAAATCCATCTGCAGGTCCTGAAGGAGCCCAGTGTTCATCATATTTGAAAACTCATGGCAGTCGGGTGAAGTTCCCAATGACTGGAAAAATATAAGCCCCATTTTCAAGAAGGGGAAAATGGAAGGCCTAGGCAGCTACAAACCAGTCAGTCTTACCTCTGTGCCTGGCAGGATCTGGCAGAAGCAAATTTTCCTGGAAAGCATGCTATGGCACATAAAAACAAGAAGGTGGCTGGTGAAAGCTAACATGGCTTCACTAAGAGCAGATCATGTCCAAAGAAGTGGTAAATGCTCCATCCCTGGCAGTGTTCAAGGGCTAGGTTGGAAGGGGCTTGGAACAACCTGGTCTAGTGTGAGGTATCCCTGAGCATGCAAGGGGGCTGGAACTGGATGATCTAAAGGCCCTTTCCCATCCAAACCATTCTGTGAGTCTGTGATTCTATGAATATCAGCCTTTATTGCCTTCCTCTGAATTTTGCTTACTTGATAGACTGCAGGATTAGACTTATGTTGGCACCTTCTGTTACATAATAAAACACACAAAGGGGGTGGAAGCTAACAATAATAAATATACCTGAGCAAGATTTTCAATACACAGTATATATTTTCTGCCTTATAGGTCTGTGGCATTCTGAGCCCTTGACAGATGCACCAGAAACTATTGCAAGCTTGTGTACCCTATTGTGATATGGGGAAATAAAGTGGGAACATATTTCTAATGGCCATAGTGCAGTAGTGCATAGCTGATAGGAACTTTGAATATTGAATTGGAAAAAGAAGAACAGTTTTGTAACTTGTTCAGTAGGTACTTGACATAAAGCACTCTTGAAATCTAAATGGAGATCAGCAGATTTTGAGATCTACCTGACTATATTGAAAATATCTTATGAAAACTGGCTTTAAAATGCTGCAGATTAGAGTTGTTGAGCTTCGTTTATTCTGTCTGTGGTTTTTCTGGCAAAGTGAGGAATTGGATTTGTATCTAAAGCCTCACAAATAAATCATGGTTATGTAATTATTATTTTTGCTATCTAATTTTATGTAGGTGCCAGTAGTCAGGAATAATTAATAACTAATTGAAAAACAAAAACATGGATATGTTTTAAGCTCCAACTGAAGGTCCTGAATGTTCAGTGGAACAAACAAAAAAGCATCTCTCTATCCCTCTTCCTTTGTCCTCCTCCCACATTTTCATTCTGTCCTGAGAAAGAAAAGAATTAGGGATATTTTCTGTGAAAATGAAGCATTTCTTTCAAGACCTTGTGAGACTTCATGTTGATCAGTTTGAAGACAGATGAGCATTCATGTGGCATTTATGTCTATGGGACTATTCCTCTGCTGTATTTTTGTCCCAGTATTTACCAGTTGGTTCACTTGTAGTTTGGAAAGCTATTATAATTGCTACAGGAGAATCAGAAGGGCAGAGGCACTACCTGAAGCTAAGAAATAGACCAACATCAATTCTTAAAACATCTTTTCAGAGTAAATGTAGAAGACTGAAGCACCTATGGCTGTGTCTGCAGTGGGGAGGGCTTTGACTGCTTCAAGTTTTTACGTTTCAATAATAGCAATAGTCATGAGTGGATGTTGCTATGACGTGATGCAGGACACAGAAACTACTAAAGCTATCTCTGCTGTCATGGTAGGATAGGGCAGCACAGCTTCAGTATACCAGCATCACCACTTACACCAGAGAATTCAGCAAGCTGGAATAACTCTGAGGTTGCACGATTCACAGACTGTAGGTTTAGAGCATGGAAAATAAAGATTTCAGTATATATAAAGATAATTCAATGCAAAGTTCTTCTTGTTCAACATCTTTGTCGGTGACACGGACGGTGGAATTGAGTGTGCCCTCAGCGAGTTTGACAATGACACCAAGCCGTGTGGTTCAGTTGATACACTGGAGGGAAGGAATGCCATCCAGAGGGACCTTGACACACTTGTGAGGTGGGCTGATGCCAGCCTCATGAAGTTTAACCATGCCAAGTGCAAGGTCCTACAGCTGGGTTGGGGCAATCCCAGGCACAGCTACAGGTTGGGCAGAGAAGAGATTCAGAGCAGCCCTGCAGAGAAGGACTTGGGGGTTTTGGTCAATGAGAAAATGAACATGAGCTGGCTTCAGTGTGCGCTCACAGCCCAGAAAGCCAACCATATCCTGGGCTGCATCAAAAGGAGCGTGACCAGCAGGTCGAAGGAGGTGATCCTGCCCCTCTACTCTGCTCTTATGAGACCTCACTTGGAGTATTGTGTGCAGTTCTGGTGTCCTCAACATAAGAAGAACATGGAACTGTTGGAACAAGTCCAGAGGAGGGCCAGGAGGATGATCAGGGGACTGGAGCGGAACACCTCCTGTGTGAAGACAGGCTGAGAAAGTAGGGGCTGTTCAGCCTTCAAGAGAAGAGAAGGCTGTGTGAAGACCTCATAGCAGCCTTCCAGTATCTGAAGGGGGCCTACAAGGATGCTGTGGAGGGACTCTTCACTAGAAACTGTAGTGATAGGACAAGGGGTAACAGGTTAAAACTTAAGCAGGGGAAGTTTAGATTGGACATAAGGAGGAAGTTCTTTACTGTAAGGGTGGTGAGGCACTGGAATGGGTTGCCTGGGGAAGCTGTGAATGCTCCATTCTTGGCAGTGTTCAAGGCCAGGTTGGATAGAGCCTTGGGTGGCATGGTTTAGTGTGAGGTGTCCCTGCCCATGCCAGGGGCGTTGGAACTAGATGATCTTAAGGTCCTTTCTAACCCTAACTATTCTGTGATTCTAAGTGTCATCCAGGCTTTTCTGTTTATTAAAAGGAAAGTGTAAAAAAGAAATCCCTCTCTTGCTGGGAATAATTATCTCCAAATTTGGAGAAGCATAATGAAAAGTCAGCAACACCTTCATTTTATTTAAACTTAAGTGACTTGCCTCTGCACTGCCAGTGGTTTATCTGAAATGTATCACCACTCACTGGATTCTTGCAGTTGAGAATAAAGTTGATAAACTTGTATGTTAATGATTTCATATCTACAGTGATGTATGCACGTGCACATAAACATATACAGACAACACTGAGATAAGCTTCATTCAGCCAGTTCTGCAAACAGTCTGCATGGAGATTCCATTTCTCAGTTTGCCACAGTTACCAGACTGGTCTTTCAGATTTGTCAGGCTGCTGTTTATAGGTGAACACTTTGTTGTGACATCCAGATTTATAGTTCTGATCCTTTCATTTTCAAATGTTGCCCACAGCCAAGCTAAGAAACAACACAGCTGCTTCAATTCCAATGTTTTGCTGGAGTGGGAAGCCTGCCTTTCCCACCCTGTATTTGAAAGATCCTGAAGTGTCATAATGATGGTGTTCAGCCATGCCATGCCATGGTGTATGTTGCTAACATTACAATATGAAAATAATTTTGGTAAATCTGACTCCTCTGTAGTTACTTTTCTGTGAAGGTGTGGATTTACCAAGTTTCTGTCAGCTTCTTGTGTTACAGCTGGAGGTGGTGGTGTAAGCCTCTGCCATGTCATGTGTTTGCAGCTACTCTGCTGCTCCAGTCAAGCATGGGCTGTGTTTGCTCTTACCTAATATAAAATATAGTAATATGAGGTTTGTGCATCTCTCCTGTATCTCAACTTTTCAGCAGTAATCGAAAATGAGTCCTGCATCTGATTTCCTCTTCTCCAATACCTGTACACTGAGGGTGCAGTGCAAAGTAGGAGCAGGAGAGCTTTTGGAACAGTGAAGGTGTGAAGGCACAACTATGGGTATTGGAGATCAAAACATAGGGAGCTTGGGGATAAATTTCCCCTCTGTGCCTCTGGCAAACATGAAACTATTGTGCTCTTGAAGAAACAGTTTGCTTTTTACCCAGAACCTCTGAATTATCCATGTGAAAACACTATATGGAGTATTTCTCAACTTCATGTGCTCAGGAAACCTGAGCAATGTCAAGGTAGTAATGATGCTTTTGTGGAACTTCTTCATTTAAACTTGCTGTCACCAAGATGTCTACAGGAGTCCATAAATGATAGGTGGCTGAATGAACCTATCCAGGGATACCAAGGACTCCGCCCAGTTCTTGTGCTTTCTGCTGGGAACCTTGACAATAGGATTACAGCTGGAAGAGGTTATGAGGCTTTCTATAATACATGCCCTTGTCCTCTTAGGGCAGCATGGAAAGGACTTGCTTTGGTAAGACCCTGCTTGTACTTTTCGTTCAATTCAGTTCTTGAATGTGAGGTCACAGTCTCTCCCTGTGCATTTTACTCATGGACACGATCAATGCAGTTAGTTTCAGTGGCGTTGCCTGTGTCATTCTTTACAAGATCAGGGATCCAACGTTTTAGTTGCCCATTCTCCAAAACTGGATTTTTCTTTATTTGAAAGCAAGATAAATGAGGAAAGTCACAGATGCAGACCTGAGTGATCCTGGAGAGGCATTTGTGACAGAAAGATTGGCAGGATCAAAACAACAAAAAGCTAAATTTAAATCTGCATTGCTTTATTCAAATGGGGTTTGAACCCTTTGCCAGCAGCTTTGAAATGCTGCTAGCAGGCTGTTTAAAATAAAGCAAACAGGGATTTCTCACTTAGATGTCATAGAAATAATAACAGAAAGAAACCTCTCAACTTTTCAGCTTTTTTTTCACCCCCTCTTGGCAGCAGCAAACTCACTATCTGCTTTCTCACCAGTAACTGCATTTCTCTCACTTTATCCATTGTGCTGTTTCTCATTAATGATTTCTCACTGGCTATAGTCTTCTATTTTGAGAAAACAAAGAGCCGGGAAGATAATTGTTTTATTAAATGTATGTAATATTGTGGTAGGTCAGCTTTGTGGTACACCGCTCTTGGCAGTGTCTTTTGACACTTCCCTCTGTGTTAAAAATAGAATTACTTGGTATTGTGGTAAGGAAGGAGTGACAGGGTGAAGAGAGGCCCTTTTATGAGGTGAAGTCAGGGATATGCCATCTCAACATGATAGAAAAGAGATGCTCATTCTAGATACTTTGTATTATGGAAGCAGTAGTTAGGGCTGAGAGGTGACTCTGCTATGGCAGGCAGGTGACTTACAGCCATTTCCAAAGTACCTTGAAAGCGATGTACCTTAAAGTACCTTAAAGAGGCAATGATGGATTTTGATGAGTTTTCTGTTCTTACCTGTATGTTGCTAGAAGAATTGTGTAGATCTTGGCTGATGGCTCTAGCTGTCAGCAAGACCTAGAGCATGTGTTATGATGATCACAACAAGTTAATTGTTTAAGCTTGCACATTTATCTTATGTGTCATACATCCCATTCTTTTGGAGTTTATCAGTTGCAATTGCCCCAGTGCAAAATGGCCTTCTGTGTTTTGTTTCTTATGATCATTTATGTATATAAGACATATTGGATTCTGGACAACAGTGTTTTTGATTTACTTATTCCCCAGAAAAAAAAAAAAAAAAAACAACCAAAAAAATCCCACCCAACCACAAAATAAAACAGAGGATAAAATGATGGCCAGGTTCTGCCCAGAAGACTTTACTAAAGTTTTTTTTGAAATATCTGGTGAGTGCTCATCTGGGGCATGGAATCTGGGTTTATTTGGTGAATCCTGAATCTTCAGGGTTTGCGATTGAACTTGTTCATTAAAATTGGATGCACTCTATATGTCAGGGCTTTGGCTCCCTTTGAACACTTCACTTTTATCTTTATCTTATGACTCTCAAACAGTCTGTTCATCTTGTCTGTTCTTGAACTTGCCTTGACAAACTCTAGGTGGTATTGCCAAGTGTCAGTCATCTCAAGGAAGAGTTATTTTAATTGTGTCTATGACATACTGCAAGTGTGGAGTTGAGCAGGGGTTTTGAGATGCTTAGAAGTTTAAGGAAACACTCTGAAGACCTATTGAAACTGTTTAGAAATGCATGGTTAGTGACAGTGCCTCTTTATTTCATACCACAATTCACAACATCATGTGGCCTTGATTCAGGGTAGGATCTAAATGGGATTACAATAGGTCACTGAGACTTTGTCTCATTTCAGAACCAGGTTCTCTGTTCTGTAGATATTAAAATTTCTGTCAGTTTAGGTGACCCTGCACAGAATAAAGAGGGAAGAATGAACAAGTCCTTGTACAAGGAAAGTTACCCACTAGATGCCAAGAGACAAGCTACTCAGAGCACATCTACCAGCTGTTGTTGGGTTGATACAATAGAGAAGTGAATCAGGACAGGTGGTGACCCTGGCTAGAGTTTTAAATGAAGTTTAGGCATCAAAGTTGTTAGGTCCAAGTGACTCCAGAGTCTGTCTGCTTTTGGATCTGCTTTATACTTCTGAGTGCAAAGCACAGGTCTACACCATGCAAAAGAAGGCAGTGAAAAGATGCCTGAGTTAGCAGAGGTGGTGTTGGGGGTGGAAAGTACATAGCTGGATTGGTGATGCTGTCATGGATCACACAGGACCTGCTAAATCACTGTACAAATGCAGTTCTACTGGTTCTGGGGTGTAATTGTCTGTGCAGCTGGGCTGTGCAGAGGTCCCTGCCTGAGCTGGTGCTATGTCAGACATTCTATGCTGCAGCATGGCTATTGCCCTGGAGTATTTTGTAATATGGGCCAACTGGTATTTCTGTTTGGGGAGCTCAATCTTTTAACACGTTTTTAACTTGGGGTATAAATGAATCAGAAAATATTTCTTAGCTGTGCAATTTGCTAAATAGTCTTTGTTACTGGGGTTTTCTAATGTTGTTCACTTTTGAATGTAATCTTGCTGGCAGAGCCTGTTCTATTCCAGGAATAAATTACTCTCAAAGGACAGTGGCTGTTCACGTTTCCACCATTACCTTCATATGGTAAAGGATAAAAGCTATGTTTTCACCATAAAATGGGGAATTTATTTCATTTCCCTATATAAGAATATTGTTCTAGAGATAACCAGCTCACTGTAAAACCAAAGCTTACCAGAAAATCACTCCTTTCTCTCTGCGAAAAAAGGCCCCTTCTATTCTTCCCCTCCTCCCCAGCAGTGTGATGACAGCTTATATGTCTGACTGTAATTATGCATACTGAAATAAAAATAAGCAATGTTTCTTCTCTGTTACTTATCACAATGTAAAATCCTATTTTGACTTAACAAAATATATATTTTACTACTTAAGGGAGAGCCTCTGATTGTATAGGGTGTGGAAGAGTGTTTTAGTGGCTCAGTATAAAGAGACATGCTCAATACAGCAACATACAATTTTTGGCACCTATGGGGTTGTCAATCATTTCATAGGCCAGTGTGATTGCCCATTATTGTTTCCATCATTGAAGATCCCTGGCAGGCTGAATTCAACTGCAGTGATTTCAAAGCCCAGAATGATTCAATAACAGAAGCAGAAAACATGGATGAAAACTGCTTTATGAAGTACTGCGTGAAAATAAATGTCATCAGCCATTGATAGGGAGATGCAAGGATGGTAACTGAATGATATTCTCTGAGTCTGTGCAAAGTGAGACTGGTGAGACATGATTTGTCTTGGGAGCTAATGGACCACTAATGTGTGGTTGGCTTTGCATGCAGAAGTAAATCTGAATGAGAGGAAGGATATTTGAATGGGAAATTGAGCTTGCAGTTAAGCTTTATTGCTCACATGTAACTACTGTGCCTTAATTTCCCACCTACAACATGGAACTAAGCATGCCTGACATCCCTTAAGTGTATTGTGAGGATGAGAACAGATTTTACTCTGATAGTGCTTGTTAGAATAAGGTTAAACCCTTTCTTGATTAGTATTATTTTGCACAGGATATTATCCTCATCATTTATGCTTGTGTGATCTGTGTTGTTGTATTTGCATCTGAAGTTTCATTTAAAAGGTCATCACAATTCAAAATGAAACTGTCAAATTTTTCCACATTTCACCTAGTTTTGATATGAAACTGCACAGTTCTCATGGCTCTTTATATCACAAAGCTCTGCTTGAGGCTGGGTCCCAGCTGGCTGAATAGCTATGCAAACTTTAGCAAACTTTCCCTTGAACTAAGTTTCATGTTTCCAGTGAAATCTGAACTCAGGCAAATTTTGTGCAGTTTTCATTGCAAACATGTAGGCAGTGCAAGAAAGCTGTGCATGTTCCTGTCTGCTCTCTGGGATGATCTTATCTTTCATTTTTCTCAAGTCTCCTATGTTAATGCTGTAGCAGAGTTATCGTTAATTTGTCATGTAATATCTCCATGTTAGCCGTTAGTTAGAGTGTTTGCTGTGATTTTGCAAGGCACATTTAGTAATTTGGGCAGTTAGAGGTTGACTGATGGTTTGTATATTAAGATTTTAGCCAACACATGGAAAAGCTTCCTTTTTCTTCTTGGCATAGTCTGAAACCCCAAATGTACATGTATGTGTTTGTTTACAGGCATGTGTCATTGGAACAAGGTCCTTTAGAAATTTATGGACATTATTCTTGTTTTCCAATGCACAACAACCAAATACTCTTGTTTTGCTAGGATTATTTTGTTATCCCTCTTCCTGCCTTGTCCTTGCAGCTAAATGACATTTCTCTGTCCCAAGTCTTTCCCGTGAATATAGCTAGTCCTTGAGATGAATGTCCATCTGATCAAAGAGAAACAGGAAGCATCATAGTGATAAAGGTTTAAAGTTACTTTTGAGCACACAGCAAATACGTGAGAGCATACAAATGCATATATTTATGCTTATTAGATCTTGACAGGGATACATGCGTTTTTTTTGTACACTAGCTTCTGCTGAAATATTTTACTCTATACACTTCATTAAACAGAAACAGCACTCTTATCCACCATCCTTGTATGTATATGCAAGTGTTTAGGTGAATTAAATGGCATATAATGTTAAGAGAAGGGGTAGATGTAAGAAAATTCATTAATGGAAAACTTGTTTACTGGTAGTCATGGAGAAAAGCACAGCAGGCCACAGTATGCTGGCTAAATACGTGTAGAGCGTGTATGTATTTGGGCTATAGCTGTTTAATGAGAACCTGATTATGCCTTTACACCCATCTGCCCTCCAGCTTGATCATGCAGGCATGAGTGGAACTGTGGCACGCAGTGGGTGTCACTACAAGCACACTGCCTCCTAAACTGCCCTTGAAGTACAGACCCTTGTTCTCTGTGAAGGGCTGCAGTTACTGACAGCTCATAACATTGGGAAAGTAAGTCTCTGGTATTTTCCAGCTCTGCTTGGTCTGTTTGCTGTTCTGTTCCTACCGGCATTTTTTGCATGTTTTTTGTGGGTTTGGTTTAGGATTTTTAGCAGCGTTTCCCTGTTTTCCCTGTCTTTGTCTCATAACCCTGTTCCTGCTGCCTCACCTCCAAACCTCACACCTTAACCATTCTTATTGACATGTAAAAATCAGAAGTGACACACAAGATGACTGTGATTGTTGTACCACACCTGGATTGTCTGAATACCATCGTAGCATTCACTATGCTGCAACAGGGAAAGAAGCAGCCTTTTACTGCTATCACTTTACTTGTGTTTTCATGAAGAATCTAGAGATCTAACAGCATGGGATGAAGTCCCTTTGTTATGGTACATAGCACTTCCCTGCTTTTACTCATACTGGCCTTGCAATTTGCTGTGAATTCTTAAAAAGACTTCGTGATTTGAAATCTCTATGTAGGCCCACAGTTGTGTACAGAGACTTGAGTGTAAGTTCGCATATGTCCCCTGAATGACACAAGCTACAGACGATTGCTGTCTGTGGTGTTCTCTTGCAGGTTCTTTCTCTGGGTCTCAAATACCAGGGGAACTTCAGCTTTGAAGAGTTTCTTAATGTTTAATAGAGTTCAAAGACCTTTGGTACAAAGATGTTTGTTTGCAGTGTGCAGTTTTGTTCCTATTAGAATTACAGATGAAATAGGTTCCAACACTTGCTGGATACCTAATGTTTCAGATTAGCATTACTAGCTGAGTTTACTTCAGGCTTATCAGGTCACTTACTTTCTATGAATCCCTTCTGCTTTCCTAACACCAACCCATTTGTTCCTATGATTTTTTTAATCTATTTTTTCTTTTCATCTACATATATTTTTGCTATTTCTTTGCTGCTTAAATCAGAATTTTCCTTGATTTAACACGGTAAACAAAATGAAGGACAACATCTGGATGGAAGGCATCTGAAAAGATTAATGCCAGCTGCAGTCACATCAGCAGTGCAGTTTATATTTAGAGAGGAAGCGTCCTGGGGAGGTGAAGAGTTCAGACTGGGATTCAGTCGCAGTGCTTGGATCTGAGTGAGGAAGGACTGATTGCTGCTAGGATTGCAATGGCCTTCACAGTTCATGTACATGGTGCTGCTTTCAGTTTATTAACATGGCTTTTCCCTCTGCAGCCTTAGAAAAGCTGTTCAGGAGGAAGATGCAACAGCACCTACCCTTTTATTAAGAAGACACAAGTTCAGACAAAGGAGCTTTCAATGCTTTCCTTGCAAGTTACCTGGCAAGAACCTGACTCTTAATTCTGTAGTCTCCTCAGTGGACCACAAGTCTCAGTACTTACTGTGAGTTTTATAGTCTTGTTACTCAGATGTCCCCTTTTAATGTGCGTTCATCACACCAAAATTCATGGCTTTACTCCTATAGTTCCCTTGTCATGGAAAGAACTACTCTTGTATCCCCATGTTGAAGTTGAGGCATTGATATTCGCTGAGCAATCACAAAGCAAAATTCCAGCAAAGCAAGAATGGAGAAAGCTTCTGTTGCATTTTGATAGAAACATGGCTGAAATGTGAGCCTTTAATAGCTTTTGAACCTTTCTTTTAAAAAAAGTCAAGAGTTTATTAAAAGTTCTAATTTAGTACCTTTTTAAAATAAGAACTCTAATGAGACATGTTGGTGAGGGAATGCTCTTTCCTCAGTATTGTTTGCACTAATATGTTATGGAAAAGGAAGATTAGAGGTTCCAGTTAGTGTAAAACTCAAAACCCTGGTATAATAGTTTTGTAATATTATGATCCAGAAAGGTAAGAAAATCACAGCTGCCTGTTTGTTAGCACTGCAGCTAGTCTCGCATCTGGAAACTGGAAAAGAAACCCCTTATCTCAAATGGTACCATTTATTAGCTGAAGGAAGTGAAAACCTTCAACAATGACCAGTAGCAGTAGCATACTTCAACAGTAGCATAACTGAGCATTTCTAGTTTATATTTACTTATTTTAATTTTGCATTTGGGGAGACTGGGATGAGCATGTTTTATGCCTTAATATCTGAGGAAAATGAGGCTGTCTTCATCACATCAGTATGGTTTAATGGCAAAAGCCTTTATAGTCACAGCCATACCCATTATCACTTAAATAAGACTTTTTAAACCTCTGAAAAGATTAAATCTGGTAGTAACATATATATCACTGTCAGCCAGAAGAAATAGCCCAGTTCTCTTTCCACATCCCTCATGCTCCCCTGTATGAGGGCATCCTGTAGTGAAGCTGTTAAGAATGCACAAGGGTGAGTCTCATAGCTGAATTTATCTCAGTAACCCAAGACCTTCACGAATGTGGAACACTTTTTCTACTGCAGCTATTCTTGTGCTGGCTTCCCCACCAAGTCCTGACATGCTTTCATCCATGCAAGCTTCTTGAGTTTCACTCCAGGGGGAAGTCTGGGGAGATCTGATGACAAACAGGCCTCAGTCACTTGCATGCTTACTGAATCAAGTTGTTTATATTTTTCACCCATCCTGCTTTTGTTATGTTGGGGGTTTTTATTTCCTAATACTTTACTATACTCCTGTGTGCTAGTTAAGATTGCAAATTATTGAAGAGTTTCCATCAGAAAACAGAAAACAAGTGTTGGTCTTGATTTTAGTTTTATAACCTAACATTTAAAGAGCCAGGTATGCAAAGGAAACTTGTTGCTAGTTCTCACAAGAGTACAGTGTGTTGAGGCATTTAGACGTGGACTCCTTGCAGATGGCAAGCATAGATTTGCATTATTGGAGGATCCCAATGGAAGGCTGAGACATTTTCCTAGATTTGTCAATTCCTAGCCATCATGGGGGTCTTGGAGGAGTGAGACAATGAATGCTTCTATGAACACAGCAATTTCTGATCTTTATCATGTGAAAAAAAATCATAATGTGTTCCATTTCCTGTGGATACTGGCTCATACCAAAACCTGACTCAGAAGATGCTGTGGACTTGGGAGAAATTTACAGTGCATTTCTGCAAACTACCTGTCTCCCTATCCTGTTTATTTTCCTGTTAAAATCTTCCTATACATTGAGTTAAATCCTAGATCAAGCTATGTCTACCAATATAGTGTTAAACTTCTGTAACCAGCTGGTCCGACATAGCACAGTATTTACAACGTAAATTAAGTCCATTGCATATGCACAGGCTGTTTTTCAGCTCTTCATTTCTTCCAAGTTCAGAAAGCAGTCAAACTGGAACAGTCCGTATTGGAACAATAAGATGAAAGGTGGGGTTTATGGGTTGATCTGATACTTTTCGTTTGTGGGCTTGGGATTGTAACATTATTGTTGCTACTCTGATAAATGAAGAAAACTTCTGAGAAATCATTTGAAATCATCTCTTGTAAGGGAAATTTAAGCTAGACTTTAATTATATGAAACTCCTTTTATTCAGAATAAGAACATTCCCAGAATGAGATTGTTATGCTGTATTTTCTCATAAATCTCAGAAAGTTATTAACTTCAGTAAAGGGTTTGTGAGGGAGAACAATCTTTGGGATTACCTGGGTGGGGGGAGCAGTGGAGGGAGGTACCATTGTCCTTGGTCCTTCTCCTGAAAAATGGGTGTGCACAAGCATATGTGTTTATGGGTTATCTTGCTTCTTTTAGGGTGTCTTTCCTTTTCTGCTTGTTGTCAAACATTCAGTTGTACAGGGTGTTCATTGGTATCTGTCTTATTTGTGCAAACTATTACATGTGTATCTGTACATATTAATAAATGTTTAGGTGAAACATTTTTGCTTATGCCTAAATAACAAACTTGTAGCTAAATTGTCTTTTAATTTAGCTGGAGAACTTTGAGTTAATCTGGAAGTGTTTGAGTGTCAATGTTTTCAAACTGAACTTTAATATCTAAAAAGTGCTGAAATTCAGAGATGCTCAATATATATTTTTGGAAATGAATAATAGAAGTTTTCTATACCTGGAAAAGAAAAAAAAAAATGTTTAGAAGTCTAACTCTAGGCTTCTAGTGTTGAAAATAAGTCTAGATACTTCCTCATCTCTAAAACTGGTTATCTATGCAGAAAGAAAGATGTGAACTTGCATATACTCTCATTCTGAGAAGTGCTTTGTGACCAGTGGATATGAAGTGTTGGAGAGCTGTAGCGCAGTCTTGTTCTAAAGAGCAGAACATCTTTTTGAGCAAGAGACAACATTTTCAACTTGATCCTCAAATCTGGAATGATGTTTGCTCAACTGCTAAAATGATTGTGGTGGAAGATACAAATAACAGAAAAGGGAAATGCAAGTGCTTCAATGACCTTGGTAGTGAATACATCCGACAATGTTATATTAAAAGGAGACTGTGCTTTTGGGGAAAAAAAAAACAATAAAATTATACTCAGCACATCCTCAGCATAAGTTCTTTTCCTTCCAAATTCTGTGCAAGAAGAAACTTCACAGTCTACAGGGCTGTGGTCTTTTCAGAAAACTGATACAAGCAGTGCTGACTACATGCCTTGCCCAGCAGTATGTGGTTGAAGGTATTAACGAAGAGGAAAACTCTTAGTGTTTTGGCCCAAATTCTTTTGGCTCTATATCCACTCCTGTGCTACATGTGGAAACGAGAATTGAAATACTCTGAAATCCTATTACAGCAGCTGAATACAGTTTTAGACTACTACAAAAAAGATGTGAGAAGGAAGCTCTCGCTCTGCAGGCAGACATCTCTACTGATTTCTCAGCAACTTGATATTGCTCAAGATCTCTTGTCAATAATAGTGTCCTTCTCAGGGTAAAATGTGTCAGACTGGTTTGAAAGAAGTCCAACAAATGACAGCAGAAGCAGAGGAGAAGGGGAATGCCCACACTCCAGTGCATTTCTCTATGTTCAATCTGGGAGACTGTCAGTGATCCCCCCCTTCTGCATCTCTGCACCATCTGCATCTCTGCACTGTCTGCATCTTCTGCACCGTCTGTATCTTCTGCACCTCCTGCACCTTCTGCATCTCTGTATGTTTCTCCCATCTGTGTGCTCTTTGATGGGATGCTGCTGAGACAAGAGTCTCACCTCTGATTTGACCACTTGCTCTGCTGGGGTGGGTTGCTGAGGTGCCAAGCTCATGGGTGATAGCATAGGTCTTAGTGGTATAAATGCCAATTGATAGTATCAGTAAGAGTGAAAATGACATAAAAATGATTCCACCTTCTGTTCCCTGGGAGCAGAATACTGGGGTAAAGAATATGTTGCACCTGAGGTTTGGTTTTTTTTCCCTGCAATTTAAAACTTAAGTCTTAGTAAGGCAAGATTCTTTGTTTGGTAGGTTCTTTGTGGTTAATGAATGGAGGTGAGTCTTCTGAAAGTTCTCTAGCTTTTTATCTTTGTTGAAGATAAAGGGATTTTTTAAACTTTGTTTGCTACGCAGGTCATAAGAACTTCGGTGTCCCTGTTTGTCCAGTTGGGCTTGGCTCATGCAAAGGTAGTAGTGTCTGAGTGCAAAAGTGTGGTGAGCCTGAATGGAGTTATTGAAAGATGTGTCCACCAAAGGACACCTCTGAGGGGACATCTTTGTAGGCACCTGCTGCCTATGGGAAGTTGTAAAAGTTTGCTTTAAATTTGAGTCTTCAGCACTCTGGAATGGCATTTTCCTGCCTTGCCTGGAAAAATACAGTGGCTTCCTTGTCCTAGAGACCATTACCAGCTTTGTCCACCATCATTACCTATCTAAGTACTATAGTAAATGTGAAACACAGGCTGTCAAGAAATCAAAGGATGGACTGAAGTGGTGAATGGGTGTGAAGTGTGGGACAGAAAGTGGCACCTGGGGGATTGTACATGGCCTGTTAAAGTCACTGTTGTGAACTTAGGCAGGGCTAAGGCTTATTTGCGTATAAGTCGCAGGGACAAGCGCACACAGTACACCGAGTTGTTTTCAGTCAGTTGTGGAATCCTAGTCACTGCACGTTATTTTCAAAGCCCTTTGTAATGTAAAGAGAGAAAAATGAACCTGTGTATTAAATAAATTTGAGCATATATTCTATGGTACCTGGTACTTTCTTCAGACTCTGCATCTACAGGTGGTGCTTTTCAGTAAGCTCATGCTACCCTTTCCCTTAGAATATTCCCTGTATTAAAAAAAAACAAACACAAAACCAGCACACCCTTTCTCTCAAGTAGAGACCTCTTTAAAACCGGAAAGCTGTTTTGGAAAAGCTGGCTAGTGATCAGTCTTCTCAAAAGCTCAGTATCTGAAAATAATGTATCTGATTAATCTCAGTGCTAGAGACACAGGTCCCATAAAGCCTGAGCCTAAGAGTAGTTGTAACAGATCTTCAGGTACAGTGAGCCAAAGTGGCTCTCTTGACACAAGTGTATTAGTACCAAGGTGTGCCATCTCAGGATTTGTGTAAAAGCAGGTCCCTCAACAGAAAGCCAAAATAATTTTCTGATACAGTAATTGCCTTTTGATCCTCAGCTGATTTTTTTCTTTTTTTTTTTTTTTTGCCTTTGTTAGCTTCTTGGATCTCTTCTGGGTAATGGTGCTTGGGGAGAGGAAAACAGAATCTTTGCAAAGAAGAAAGTAAACCAGAACTGTCCATTTTGAAATGATATGAAACAGATGACTCCGTATTGTCAAATTCTTGGTTTAGAACTGATGAACAATTTGCCTGTCCTTAATTCCATCTTTTTTTTTTCTTTTTTTTTTTTTCTTTTTTTTTTCCAAAATGTTCTTTCACTATTGCAGATCACGTGTGAGATCATGTACATTCCTATGAGCCTGTCCTTTTCTGAACTGTTCAATCAAGAGATGCTGCTTAGGCACTGACACAGGACTCCTTTGCATACATAACCCTCTGCTTTTATATCCCAGCCTCCCAGCAGGTTCTTTTTACTCTCTTCTGACCTTTTTGCTATTGCGAAGGATCAGAATCAGGTCCCACTTGGCCAGTTAAAGCCTTCTTAGGTGTGAAGTGATTAAGTAACTACTGCAATCTCTTTCCTGCTAAGGAAGCAGGAGGGTCTGGGTTTGAAATGTTTCAGAGCCAGCAGCAGTTATCTAGTGCTCTGGTTGGTTTAAGCTGATGTGCAGTTCTGAAGTCAGTGTGGCTGGGTGATATTTGCTAAAATAACCCCTGAATAGCCCCACAGATCTTTTCATGGCAGCAACTGAAGTGGCTGAAGAGTTTTAACACCTCTGTACCCTGCATCAGTTGTAATGACTAAGCCCTACTGAAGGCTACAAACTACTCTGTGCTGCTAGCCGTGCTTCTCTTCATACTATTCACATGTACCAATTTCAGTCAAAATGAGCTGCGTTGGCACACACCGACATTTGAATTGCTTATATTATCTGGTCTTTTGAATGAAACAGGATAGGAAGGACCAGATGTGTAACCATCTCCCTGCATAGCATGTCTACCAGGCTGCACAAAATGCTGCAGTCCTTCTTCTCCCCTCAGATTAAGCACGTCTTGTAGCACACCCTTGATGCACTGCTGGCAACACCAAAATGGTGCGTGACAACTTCTGCAGTGCTACTGTGTGGGGTGAGGTGGAACTTCAGATAGCCAGGACCAAATGTCCTGTTTTGTGATGTTTCTACTCTTGCAACCCTTTGCATTGCTGCTTGGCTTCCCAGAGAGAAGGGAAAATAATCTTTCCCCTCTCCTTCCTCCTTCTCACCTATTTCAGAAGGTGCTATAAAAGCCTTCTCCTTCACCCATCTCCATTCACTCTCCAGAATGAAACTGCACATAAAGCTTCCTCTCTGAGCAGTCTTAAAATCTCTTTCTTTCATTTGTCAGGTGACAGTTAACCCTTCTTCTCACTGGTGAGCAGTTACTTCAGCAGTATCCTCCTAGAAATCTAAGGGACTGTATCTTCTCTGGCTGTATCAGAAGAATTTACAGTTTGATCCTCTCAACATGCTTACATCACTTGTTTTTGCATTTTCCAGAGAACTATTGAAATGGCAAAAATCATTCTGGGAGCTGTAATTTGCCATTCACTATTTGACATTTGCATTTCTGTTTCTGTCACAAAGCCTGGCCAAGCAGGCTTTAATCTCACTCATGTCTGATTGCTACATCTCACAGACCCAGTAGCTGTCACCCAGATGTTAGAAGGAGGTTTTCTGCAGCAGGCCTTTCACAGGCAGAGGGAAATCTTCAGTTTGTCCTGTTGATTCTTTCTGTTGGTAACAGTTTCCTGAGTTTCCCTTCATAACTTCCAGCCTTTTTTTCCATCTATTTAAATGAGGATTTGTTTTGCAAACATTCCAAGTAATGCTGATTACAGTGACAGCTTTTCTGGCATGATTTTTGTACAGACTAATCTGTTCCCACTTGCTTGGGCTAGCCTGGGGAGTGTTTTGCATGTTGGGATCTGTGGATATGCACAGATGTGTACTTACCCTGCTCAGCTTCCCTGCCTTGGAATGTCTCTCCCCTTGCAACCAGTCTGAACAAGGCCCCAGCTCCGGTGGGGAGCAAGAGTGTGAGCACAGCTACTGCTGTGAGGTCCCACTGACAGGAAGAGTCCTCTTCACTCTGCAGTCCATGGAGAGCGCACAGGACTGAGCAAAAGCCTTTGATCTTGCTGGGTTTTTAATCAAAAATAGGAAGAAGCAAACTGTAGCTGGATTGTCTGAATTTTTATCAGTCTCATCGCTTGAAGCTTCAAGTAAGACCCCCTCATTTTAACCCCCTCAGATGTTATTGCACCCCATGGAATTTACATTTTTGGGGTCTAGAAATAAAATTTGAAGGGTGTCTCTGCAGCAAATCCCAGAAGGAATCACAGGATTCTCCCCAGGGCAGCCTGAAGCCTGAACTTGTGTAAATAGTGTATGGGATGCAATAGCTGGACGTAGGCCCCTAGCCATGGCATGTTGCAGAGTGGACTCAGAAGTTGATAGCAATATTTTGAGACTCTTTCAGGCTTTCTCAGGAAAAGAACCTTGTTAACTAACGTCTTGTGTGTTTTGCCAGCGTCACAATCACACACAACTGCACTCAGGAACTGGAACGAAAACCAGGATGCAAAAGGAAGCGAGTGTACTGATGGTATCCCTTAGCTAAAATAGCAGATGCATTATGCCGATCAGCTCCAAGAAGGGTAAACATCTAAGGTCACTGCTTCACCCTTGGCTGGGGTTCCCTATGGGGAACTTTGGTTTTGACAGAGTCTCAGTGAGTTTCACGTCATTTTCTAGGTGCCTCTTGTTTTCTGAAGCTCAGCTTGAGGCTCTGTGTTCCAAATTGCTTCTTCCATAATTGGCTTTGGCAGATGGTGCTACAGAAGGATTCTGTGTTTTCATGGACCCTCCATACAGAAAGAAACCAACTTGCATTCCTGAAAAGAGACCGCAAACGACAAGGGAGGGCACTGCTGCAAGTATAGACATGCATTATCAAATATTGACACATTTCCTCTGATTTCTGTTTAGATGATAAGTGCATGTTTAAAAGGTCAGTAAAAAGAATAAATGACACATTTTTAGAAGGGAGTCAGCTGTTGCTGTCTGATCTCAGCTTGTCTTGATTATGGGTGTGAAGAATCCCACTCTAGTTTCAGAAACTGCCTTGAAGCATTGCAGTACTTTTTTCCCCTCCTCCTCTTCCCATCTTTCTGAATAAGCTGCTTCCTGCCACCACAGAACAGTCAGTGCCACCCCTTAATTTACAGTTAGGAATGCAGACATAAGGGAAGGTGAGGGTATGAAATATGGTGTCAAGTTTGTATCTGCTCACATTTCACAAACTAAGGAGACAAGTGCCTTTGGCCAGTTGCCATGGGGAATTTTCTTGCAGAAGTAAATAGAACAGAAAGAACTCAGATTCATACTACCGCAGCTGCAGAATTTCATTAAGTCTCAAAGGATGCTATGTGCATTGTGTGAAAGGAATTTTGTAATCTGGCTATAACTGCAGTTACAAAACTATGAGTTTAAACCTTTATTTGGAACTTTTAATTATTGGCTTGTTTCTTGCATGCTGATTAAAGCACACATTGTTTTATAAGTAGTTTCTATTTTTAAACCATAAAAAGGTTTAGATTAGATGTTTCAATAGCAGATGAGTGGTTGATTTTGTTTTGTTTTCTTGTTTATTCCTATGCCAACAGCACTCTAATCTCCATTTCCTAATCCGCTTTTTAAGGATGCTTGAAAAAGGAATTAAATCTACCAAGGCACTCAAAATATCATGTAGATGGCTTTTTATTTTAAAGCGCCATTCATTACATGACTTTCTGACCCCCAAAACCTTCATAAACTTCACAAACTTGTTGCGGAGGGGATTTTCTTTTCTTGTTTTTCTTTCCTTTTTTTTTTTCTTAAAATGTCTGAGGAAAACACTTCCCTTCCACTTGTAGTTAGCTATTTCATGGCATCCATAAAGCTGATCTGGTCTCCTGGGAGGAGACTTGTGCTGTGGCTTTGTGGTACCAGAGGTGGTGTTTCTTGTAGCTCTGGTACCTCAGCTCAGACTTGGTGAAGAAATGGGGAAGATGTATGCTTTTAGCACTGATTACAAGTTAGCATTTAAAATAAAACCTGTTAGTTGGATAAAACAATATCTGCTAGAAAAAGGCATTTTTAAAGTTGCCACTTAGTTTCTACATCTGTGGAACAGCATATATTGGCACCATTTACATTACAGCTTTTCTTTAAGCATTTTGGTTGCTGTACCTGTGGCTGTAGGTGACACAAATGGCTTGGAGAAAGGTTGATGCCTGTGTAGCTGTGGTGATTAAACCATGGATTCATACAGTGCTTTGCATAAGTGCATTGAGCAGTCCATGCAAGTGTGTTTTAACTGAGGTGGTCTTGGAATCAGCTGCTCACGAAAGCTGTAGTGACTGCAATGTACCTGGATAGCAGCAGGGCAAGGGATGTCTCTGCCCACAGACCCATACCATCATGGGTACCACAGTATTTTTACAGCATAAGCAGACAAGGTCTATCCTGCATTTTAGGACTGTCATCTGTCAGTAATCCATGCCAAAAATATAGGTAGATGTAATATATTGATGTAATCTGAAGAATGTGTCCTGGGATAAAAAGGAATTTGGATGATGTTAATGTTTTTGTTCAACGTTTGATCAAAGAGATTAGTTGGCACTGGATTCTGTCTCCTCTCCTTGTGTAATTTAAAATGCTTCCTCTAAAGTTTTTAAAGAGATACACTTCTGATAATAGAAGGGCTTACTATGTTTTACTTTGGTTTTGGTGTGTCATGGGCTATGTGAGGCATCCTAGACTGAGCACAAAACATTGCTGCTCCAGGTTGTTCTGCTTAGGCTAATAGAGCCAAGCGAATGGAAACCTGACCTCAGTGTGGTTCACTGACCCAAGACTCTGTGCTTGGGTCTGTGCTCTCTTGAGAGTCTCTGCGATGTCATCTTTATTGAAGCTGACAAGCCAAAATATTTCTTCTGGATCTAATTGCCATTACTATAATAGTGGACAAGAATACACCTGTAAAAAGGACAAATTTTTAAGGATGTTTTTGCCCAAAAGTGGAACTAATGTTACATTTACACTACTATCTTCTTGTTTGGCTTTCTGTAGAGCTTTATTTCTTGTGCACAATTAAGTGGTATAGCTGAATGAGAAGTCTGATATTCGTTTTTTTTTATTCCATTTAAGCAACATTTTGGGATTTTGATGAACAGTGTTAAACCCACTTGAAAACACTGAATAACTGTGTTTCCTAGACTCAAAGTTCTTCAGGATTACATTTCAACATAGGGATTAGGACACGATGGTGTAGGTGGGATAGCGCAGTTTGTAATTTATGAAGTAGACAGTTAAAACAATAAGGGCTACACAGAAAGTATGCTCAGTAGCGTATGCCTGAGGACAGAGTTGGGGACTATAACCAGGTCTGCATTTCATGCTGTGGGAGTCCCTCTATAGACCTTTTTTTGGCTCTTCAGATCTGTGTGGCAGACAAGTTGCTGCCTCCTTTTGAGAATGGAATGGTTACGTTTCTTACTATTTTTGTCTGTAAATGGAAGGTGATATCAGAGTGTCAGGAAAATTTGGTCTTTGATTTATTCCACGTTTTTTCCTTGATCTTGAGTTGTACTTTTAGTTTATCCTAGGGATTACTGTCAATTGAAGGTTTTGAGGGAGGAGGGGAAAACCAAGGAACTCAACTCAAAAGTCTGAGAGTTAACTGAGTATACTTCTAAAGACGGAGCAAGCATTGAGAAAAAGAAAGTTAATGACCTATTTCTGTGGGACAAGGCAGACTGTAGATTCCAAGGAGTAACGCTGATGTCCCATAGCAGATGAACTTGTTGCTGAAGAGCCCTGCTTCCAATTCTGACATTCACTCAGTGATTTTTAGGAGTTTTTTTGCAGATTCTCAATCTGGTGGCTGACACAGAGTGAAAACAGACTTAGAATTTCCCCTTATGTTTATGTAGGGTGGGATTTTAAAGTGCAAGTGCTGTGGGGGAAAATGCAGCTGGATGAGAGCCTTTGGGATAGCCGGCTGTGGCCAGGGGTGGTGGAGGCTGCTGGCCCCATGGGGCTGGGCTGGGGCGGTTCACTCATGTCATTCAAAGTGAGTCAGATTGTGTTGTGGTTGTGTGGCTGATCTACTTTAGCTATTGGGTTCATATGTATGCACAGATGAGGGTGTGTGCTTACAACATGGAGCAGGTAAAGAGCAACGGAGAGCAGGTCAGCTGGAAGAGTTGGGGTGTGGGCTGAGCCCTAGGTTTAGGAGCAGGTAAGACAGGGTGTGGGCTGATCTCTAGGTTTGGAGCATGTAGGACAGGGTGCGTGCTGAGCACTAGGTCTGGGAGCACGTAGGACAGAGTGCAGGCTGAACAGCAGTATGTCGATTTTGCCTCCCAATTTTACTCAAGTGCATGTGGATGAAGAAGTTGTGTCCAAAACTTTCAGGTTCCTCCCTGACCCTTTCTGTAATATAGGACAAATCCTCGTTCTTGTGATGCTCTTAGAGATGTGTGAATGAAAGTTTTGGGCCGTGCCCCCACTCCCACTCCACGCAGTGGCAGGGATGGTGGCAAGAACCTGTCTCCTCAGGAGGCAGACAGCTCTGCTCCATGCCAACTCCATCCCTCACACAGCAGTAGGAGCACCAAACCCTGGTCTCTGCTGTTTTCCTTTCCTTTTTCCTTCCTTGAAGCAGAAGCAAGCCGCAGACCCTCTGCAGAAACCTTACCTGCAGCTTTGCCAGGCTCCCCAGTTCCTCTATCACTTGCCTAGTGCAGCTGGAGGGCTCCCATCATCCTTGCAGGGAGAACAAGTGGGGTTTTTCTTCCCTAAAGTGGCAGACATGGGTTTTGCCTGTACCCCTTTCATGGCTGCTCTGACTCTGCTCCTGCCCTAGGTGTGCTGCAGGACTCCCGCATAGCCAGGATGAGGCTCCTCATGCAGTGCCAGTGCCATGAGTGGCAGGGAAGAGATGGACAAAGGTAGACTTGAGGAAGGCTGCATTGCTAGGAAAGGTCCTGACCATGGCAGAGTCCAGTGTCTAAGAGGCCTGTGGCAAAAGTGTCATCTGCCAGAAGATTATTTGTGCAGTCTCATGCTTACAGCAACACAATTCCAAGTCTGGATTGTGGGGATGGGGTTTCACACTGATTTTTGCTGCCTTGGGTTAGACTGTCTGTTCTTTGCTCCTTGCAGTCTCTGCACCAGCTTTAGGTAGGGTGCCTAGAAATAGGTATTCTCAATAGAAAGGATGTGTCTAATACTCTTACTGCACTGTTAGACCCACTAAGTGACGGTAGAGATTTTCCTTCAGTTAGGAAAAGTCAGAGCTTTTACTTGTGTGTCAGCATTAATAGGATCTGTTTAGCTGAGTGTCATGACACTGATTTTGTTTTCCTCTACCAGGTTTTCTCCCTCACAGATGTGAAACATTTAGTGTCCCTTTTGGGAAATGCCACAGGGTTATCCAGAGCTGCTGTAAGTCATGATTTTTGATGTGACGCCTCAACATAGATTTGACAACATCCAGTGACTTTGGATAAATGTCACAAGTGGGTCATTATTTTGGTTATGAAAGAAAGTGTGGTGGTGTTGGCTTGCTTTTCCTGCACCCCAGGAATTAAAGGAACTAGAAATGAGCTGTATAGATTTTGTATACCAGCTTAATGTTTTAAACATTGTTCTGTTTGTCTGGAATATGACCTACCAGTACTTCTGTTGTTGTTGCTGTTGCTAAGTTACATGCAAGTGTTTCTTTATGAAATGATACCCTTAAAAGCCTCTGCTGGTCTGAAAGCTTTTGCTGAATCTTATTTTCTCCCCTCTCTTGCTTTTATTTCCTACACCCCCTTTCCCTCCATGAACTTCCCTCCCAGGGCAAAGGGAGGTTACAGAAAATCATTCTTGTGATAATAGCTCTGGAAATGGCAAATAATGATGAGGTCAGAGCACAAATGGGATGTTTGACTGGGATTGCTCTGACGGGTTGTAATTGTTGTGTGCCCATCTTTACACAGATGCACTGTCCAGTAGGGTGCATTTTTCATCGTGCATGCTGCTCTCATGCCAGACCTACCCCAGTTTTCACTCCATAGCAACACGAAAGTCCCAAGTAGATCAAGTTTTAGGGAGTATTTTAATTCCTTTTTACCATGGAGAACTTCATTGTATTGTGTAGGTGCTTTTAACTGTTTGCTCTGGCAGGGGGTCCCACCAGCAGCAGCCTGGGCAGCTCAGCATCCCATGCAGCCTTACTTCCACAATGGGCAGGCATGGGCAGTGGGAAGGAGAGGAAACTGGGCCCATTATCTGGATCTTATTGTGGTTATTGCCCTTTAAATTTCCAGCGGTGCCAGCAGAAGGACTAAAAATGAGGGTGCTGGCCTTTCCTGAGTGTTTATAAAATTTCTTCCTGTAAAAGGTAAAAACCTAAGACCAGCCTGTCCTGGTCACTCCTGTCATAACATGATGCCCATCATCGTTGGTGTCATAAGGGATGCCCATCATCCAAATAAGATTGGGGTGAGTAAAAGATCTGGCTTCTGAAAATATTTCTAAATCTAGGGAGTCACATATTGTCCAGGGCTATACCCACATAACTTCATTCAACTGCAGCATCAGTGTTGCAGGATCAGGGAGCCTGGGAGCAGCAGGTTTATGTCAGTGGGGGGCGGCAGAGCGGGGCAGAGGGGGCAGAGAGCCCACAACATCTTTTTCCCCGGTCACCCACTTGTTCAACAGGCATGTGAGTTTTTTCCACTTGCTCTTCCAGAAAGCCCCATGGCAATGGGGCAATATCCCTGAGTATGTGCATGGCTGCTAAAAATATAGAGCAATATGTGAGAAGTGGCCAGGTTATCTGGGCAGCATCACCACCATACATCAGAGAATGAGCTCACAGGGAATGAGAGCAGGGTGCTAGCTCTCTAAACAAGACTGAATTTGTTTTTCCATAGCCTTTTGAAATCCTGCAGGGCAGAGGCTCTTAATTGTGACGTCCTTAGGAGGGAATTTAAAGCAGCTTCTGGTTAGAGTGCATTATAGGTTCAAACGGGCGATGTATCAAATACCTGGAAGGAAAGTATGACTATTCTGGTTTGCAGGGCAGCACAGATTTCACGGAGGAATGCCATTTCAAAGCTCTAAGGCAGACACAACAGTTTTCCTGAAATAATACCAGCAGTAATCCCTTCAAACATCCCCAAGTGTATTGGCTCACACGTTTTAAAATTCCTTCTGTTTTGTTATAAAGGCTTGCATATTCCTCTCCCCCTTCACTATATGAAAATCTTCTAAGAATTTTTTATCAACTTTTGTAGACTTCTCCTGCCCCTCCCCTTCCTTACTTTCTAATCCAGTTTAGTCAGATAGTTACTTCAAATCCCTCTGAGGTCTGTAGTTTGTTCATTCTCCCACAGTGCTGAGATTTCCCTTCTGCCCAGCTGGCAGGAGTTTTTTAGAAATAACAATATCTCAGGAGGAAGGAGCTGAAGATTGAATGGGGTCTTTTGTCCAGGTCTCTATGAAGCCAGATTAATTATGCATTGCAGAACACAGTTTAAAGCTCTGAATCAGGTCCTCATCGCAATGAAAGGAGAACACAGGCTTGAAAACTGAAAGAATTCCCATTTCCATCAGAGGGACAGACATATAAAGACTGAAAGCAGGAAGAATTTTTGAAAATTGCAATTAAACAGTATTTTGTATTTACAGCTCGGTAGCAGTTGTCTTCAGCATTTACAACAGTGATTCTTTGACGTATTTTCACGTGGTCTCTCCGTAGGTGGCTGGATTTTGAGGATTTTCAAGTCTTTTCTGTGTTACCAGGCTACTCTTGAAAGTACTTGTGCTTTGATGAATGAGAGCTCGGTTTTTAGGCCAGCACTTATCTGAATAGAGGCCTTTAAAACCTCAGCAGTACAATTAACAGTCAATCAGATGATACTGATGGTACAAGGAAAAAGTGAATGGTTTTCTCCTTCTGGGGGTTTTCTAAAGCTGCCTGACTGAGTGTGACATGCAAGAACAACGTTTCTCTTGGTTTCCTAATGCACTTTAATTCCAGTTTGCGGGAAGCAGAACTCTTTCACTGCTAGTAAGTCTATAATGTTATACAGCTGCAAAATAAAAAGTTGTCCACAGGCATTTGAATTCATAAGGACACTTTCTGTCAGGGTGGAGGATTGTTTTGTGTAGAGGAATGGGGCCCAAAGAGAGGGATAAGGATAAGAAAAAGGTTAGCTATGAAACCTCTTACATTAGAAATCCTTAGTACCCTCACATATGACCAAACTGGGATAGATTGAGTATGAGCAAAATCAACTGATTTTTTTTCCTTTTCATCATCTTCTTGAAATACCATATTTGGTATAACACTCTGTAAAATAACTATGGCACATTGAACTCATAATTAATAAATTTTAATTAGAAATTATAAATAGCAGTGTCTGGGGGCTGAGTAAACAAGTTACTGAATCACGCTAGAGAATCTATAAGTAAGTGATTAGTGTAGAAATCATTTGATATGAATATTATGCAGGAGGAGTATTTTCTACAGAGCAAGCACACATATTAAGTAATAGCACTCTTTAGTGTTCAGCATTATGTGATGAATGTAAGCACTGTCTGTTAGCTGCAGTCTGTCCAGTTCTCTGTCCTACTGTGAAAATATACCAAGTTCCTTGTTATTAACCTAAGCACAACTGGAACAACTCTGGTAATGCACACAAGGCTGCCTGGCACAACTCTGTGAGCAAAAGTCCTTTGGTTGTTCTGCTTTTAGGTTTGAGGGGTCTCTAAGCAAACTGTGGAGATTAATAAAATCTTGGGTTAACATCTGAGCACGTGGTTCATCCTACGTTGTTTCCATGTTGCTCCACTGGAAGAGCAAAAAAGATACTTCAGAGTTGCCCAAAAGCAGTCACTGCTGGCCGGGAGTGGAGGAATGGGCACCTTTGGCAGTGATCTGCTATGGTTTGCCCTAAAGAGCATCACAGTGTACAAACCCTGTAACATCATTCCCAAGTAGTGTGTAGTTATAGAGAAACTACCTCCAACTGGCCTAATTCAGAATCGCCCCAAGTTGCTCTATCTTATGGTGTCAGAATGGGGCTGGTTGAGAGGGAGCGAGAAGTGCACTGTAACCTCTTGCAAAGCTACATACAAGGCCAGTTTACTGTGTAACTCTGCTTGTCTTTGCTTCTACTTTGGGTCTGGTTTGCTCTCTTGCAACAAAAGGTGAAAAGCCTTGTTTTATTTCTCTCTGTGCTTGTTCTGGAATGAACCAGCTGGAGTCATTGGTACTTCCTAAGTCTTTTCCAAAACTCAAACTGAAATAACATTTCTGAGCTTTGAAAGAAATGCAAGTGCTTCCTATTGTCATTTCATTTGCAAGGGATGGGTGGAAATAGTTCCCACTGACTTGAAGTGCTTGGTAAATAAAGACTCCACAGAAGTTAATGCCAGGGCTAGAAATACCAAGGTCACCAGCTCAACAGCAGTGGTCTAGCTCTTAGTATATGAACCTTCTTTTCAGCAGGTTTTGGACACACACACTAGCTCTGTCCAGGTGGTCTCTGAGAAATAATGGACATAAGTCAGGTTTGCCTGATAACTTGTGGTGTAACAGCAGGGCTTTTTGTAGGCCTGCGATAGCTGGGCTGAAAGCAGAAGAAAGGATGTCAGTCTCCAGCAGCATGTGCTACTTGGTGAAACTCAGTTTGAAAGTCTGTCTGCAATGGAAGGGTTTCTATCAAAATAAATCAGTTAATCCTTCTGCCTTGAACTTATTGTTAATAAAGACTGCAAATATAATGAAACTGATGCCAGGGCTGGGAGTTTCACATCAGCTGTTTACCTCTGGTCTGTTAGTTGAACATTTTGGATAATCCAGACAAAAACATTCCAATAATGAGAGTTATATTCAGTCCATTTCCCCCTCAAACTTTGTCTCTTCCATTTGGAGAAATTTTGAGTTCAAAAAAAGATCAGACTTTTTTTAGGATTCTTAAAAATGTTACTATAAAAAGTTAACTGTTGACTTTTGAAAATCCTATCTGTCCGGCTTGAATTCCTCTTGAAATGGATTTCTGTGCTTCTTCTCACAGTCTAATTAGAAAAAAGGAGAAACTAAGTAGAGAAAAACCCTCTAATGTCTGAAAGTGATCAATGTAAATACTTAGTAATATTGTTAACATAACTCTGAAGACAAGAATTGTGTATGTTAAAATAACACGCACTTCAAAGCAGCAAGCCAGCATTGTCACAATGACTGATCCACAGTTGTCACTGTAAGTGGGAGATAAGCAAAGGTTTTAACCAATGTTTTTTTCTCTTCTTTCTAAGTGGACCTTGAAGTTGTTTCCCTAAACCCTACAGGGACAGTTTCAGCTGACCTAAAACTGCCAGGCTTTGTCTAGTTTCACTATAAAACCCTAGACCTTCAACATTTGAAAATCCCACATGTCCCTGCATATGGATGTAGGGGCTCACAGCATTCAGCAGTTTTGGCCTGAATAATGCTCGTCTCTTAGGTGGAATATTTGCTTTCATATCAAGAACAGTGCTGCTGCCCCTCAGACCTTTGGGGTTTTTACTGGACTAGTTTAGTTTCTGAGTTCTGCATGTGTGCAGTTGTAAAGATATCCAATATTACAGCTGGAAACTGTGAGATCAGCCTTGTCACTGCCCTAGCCTCCCATTTACTGTGAAAACAAACACAGCTCTCTTCTCATGTCTTCCAGCAGGAAGGGGGTGGGGAGGCAGGGGAAAGTTTTTTCTTCGGAAAGGAAGAAGGGCAACTATTTTGGGAAACTCAAACCACTCAGCAATTAGAAGAATTCCTTTCTCTCTGCTCAGTGATTAGAGACATCTGCAGGCAAGCAGTAATTGCTGCAAACAGTAGAGCCATGGAGGTGGACAAGAGCTAAATGAATCTCTTTGCTTTTGCAGAAACATGTCTTTGCAGAAGATGAAGTGGACAGCACGAGATATTTTGCTGTGCCACAGTTATAACAGAGTCTCTAAATCTCTGCACTGGATAAGTCAGTTCTTCAGATGCAGTCAGCTGATGTGCTGAAAACAGGAACTGTGTGAAAGACTTCCACCCACTGCTTCTACCATCTCTGCAGAGCTTATTGTCTTTCCTAATGTTTTCTTCCCCACATAGAACAGGGTAAGAAAGAGAGTTTGGAGAAATTTTTGCTCACAAGGTCCAAAACAATGAAAAATGACATTCAAACCATTAAAAAAAAATAAATAAATCCAGAGCAGGGAAGTTCCTTATTTGTCTGAAGAAACTGCAGAATACCTGGTTAATGCAGCTTTATTTGTGGCGTCCTTGGGCTAGCCCTGCACCTTCTTCCAGGAGCTCTGGTGTCTCTGCACTTTCCTGACAAACAGAGCCTCAAAGGAATTCATACAGAAAAATATAGACGTTTCTCATTACTCTTTCATGTGCTTGTACGTGTTTTTATAAATGTGTTTATACAGAAAATTGAATAGTAATCTATTACAAAGCATTTCTCAGCTCAGAACCTTCCCTAGATTTCATCATATGGTTCTGGTAATCTGCTGTTCAGCTGACTATAGTATTCCATGTAGGATCATATGGGAACTGTATAAAATTGGACCATTAGAATGTTCAGTCTGCACTATCTCAATATGCATATGTGCATGCAACAAAAAGTTGTATTGATCTTAGCAGCTCTGTTGCAATCTGTTAGAATCAGCTACGTGCAATCACTGGTGTCCTTTGTTCTTCATTCCTTGAGCTTTTTCGTCTGATTCTGGTCACAAATGAGGATGTCTTCTTCCAGATGGATGCAGCTGTTTGTGTAGTCTTCTAGTGGCCACGGCTCTTTTCTATTCAGTAGTATCTGTGGAAAGCATAAGTTTCTCTTCCCCACATCTTTTAGGAAGAACTGTTATACTGTAACACAGAACCGATTTCAGTCTCTTTTTCTCCATGTTTTCAGTGGGGGCTTAGCTAAAATACCTAAGAAAGAGATTCAAATCACTCTGTTCAATGTACCTATCTTGCAGTTGCCAGAAGTGGGTGCCTCAGTATAGACACATCCTGGAAGGCACAGTGAGTCCACAACACTGGTAGGGCGTTTGTAGCCTTTCCTTTGTCTTAACTGGAGCTCCTCCTGCATCATTTGTGATTTTCTCAGGCACTGTAACAACTGTTTCCTTTCACCACCCCAAAGATACAACAATTCCCACTCAAAATGTACTCTAATTGAGATTTGTGCTGCCCTTCCACTTACCTGCATTACTGTGCCTGTTCACTGGTTTTACAGGTGGTGAATTCTGTATACTCTGTGATGTGACTGGCACTAGGCAGGAGTACTTCTGGAAGGTCTTGGAGCAGATTCAGCCAAAGGTTAAAAAATGGCTGTTACTGTAATCCAAAGCATTTATTCTTTCATTGATCATCTTCTCTTCTCAGATGTCATCTTATGAATGCAGTATGACACGTCAAAATCCCCCAGTGAACCCCTCCAACAAATATTTGTTCGCTGTAGGTGCATGACTCATGAGGCATTATTCTGCCAGCATATGGACATGTTGGTTTTGTCCTGTTTATTATTAACTACTTGGACTTTTATAAACTTCTCTAATATTGCACTTCTTCAGTGTTTATTTTGGAGGCTAGAGATCTTCCTTTATTTGAGATGTCAAAACCAATGTGATTTCATGAATCATTGTGCAGTAGGGACTGGTATTGATGTTTTCAATAGAAATCACTGGCATCTATAAGTTCTTTCTCACTAATGGGTTGAAATTTATTGTGGGTTTCCTCACCACAGCCAAGGAAAGTCCATGGTGTAAATCCAAGGTAGCCGGATCCAAAATGGATGCTAGTCAGTAAAGGTAAGATGGATTTCACTTACACTAAATTTGGCTGTAGATGCAAGAGTCATATACTTTTTTTCTCCCTCTGCCCTCTCTTTTCTTTCAAACCATTAAAAGAAAAAGGCCTGCATCCAGGGGGTGATTAATCTGAACTATGTAAATCACCTAAAATTAGATAGAGTAATTGCTTTCTTGTAGTCCCTAATTTTCTCTGTTGAATAGTGTGCAGGAATCAGAGATGGGGTTTAGAGGAGATACCAGAGTTTTACACAGGTAAGAGGAGATGAATCTTGACAACAAAGACCAGCCATAGCATTCAAACAAATGTAAACTTTACTACTTCAAGTACCTTCTCACACTCTAAACCAGAGTGGGATTCAAGGAAAAAGGAACAGACGTATACCACTGAAATGCTTTCTGGCATATGTTTCTGAGAAACGTAGAAGGGGTTAATGAAAGTATGGTCCTGAATGAAAAAGGATTCTTCTGTATACAACATTAAGTGCAAACACAACAGGACCTTATAATTCATTGAATAGTTGCACAAAATGTATGTGTTTAACTTGTAAGGTAGAATGGGTCACAGATTTTGTGATAATTCTATGCTGCTACTTTCTGAGTGTGCAGAAGCTTCAGTTTAGAACACATTCTAGTGCAAATCTTCTGTTTTAGAAAGAAGGATTGAAACTTTGACAGGGAAAGAACATTTCTGATGAAAATCCTTGCAGTGAGCCTTAACTGATGGCGCTGAGAAACTTGAATGAAATAAACTGGTGAAAACAGCTATTTTCACTACAGTGCTTTCCAGTCACCCAGCTTTTCTAAACCCATTCTATATTTTGGCTGTAAGGCAAGTAGTCTGTGTTTTTGAAATGGAGGTTGGACCTTATGAATATGTTGCAATCATGTTTTGAAGATTAGACACTAAAGTAATTCTTTTCCTTCAGTAACGATTTTTAACATTATCCAGGTTCCTATATCCTTATGACTGTTGCTCAAGCTGGCAGTACCAGTCAGAAGGTGGTTTATTGGAAAGGGTTCATTTCAAAGGATACTGTTATTTTTATATATACGGTCATAAATGCTTTCTTGCTCATGTCAGCGTTTAAAGGGGTTAATTTCTGTTTTCCATAGCAATACTTTAAAAGCATGGGTGGTCTCATTCCCTCTCAATCCAGATCAATACTGAAGTGACTTCTGTTTGGTAGTAGAGTCAATACCACCAGGCCCAGGTACATTATTATATGCTAATTCAAGCATACCAGGCAAGTTTTGTAATATTAACTTATGCTGTATTATAACTCTTGCAGCTAATCAATAATTTGTTCCAAATATACTCCAGAACTGGTGTTTAGGACTTGAAGAATGTGCTGGTGCTCTCCAGCATATACATGAACTGTGTTTGTGTGGGAGTTTTGCCTTGCAAAGCCAACAAACTCTTTAGAAAATTGCTATTTTGTGTAGATTCATAGGTAGTTGGCATTAGTTTGCAAAGCATGTGCAGCATACATGAGTCATTAACATTTCGAAGTTTAATCCACTGGAGGAGGAAAAGAAACCAAATTATATAAACCCTTGCAGCAATAAATATTTTATTTTGCTTCCGTTGTGTTAATCAATGACTGAAAGCTATACAAATTAGAACTTCTGTTCTTTGCTTATGCAGCTGCTGCTTTTGCATGTTTCATTCACAAAGCTTTTGCATGAAGCAGCAAGCTGACACTTGCTTTGTTTTCTATTTGTTTTTCTCAGAGCTCTGGATTGGGATGACATAGTCTATGAACCATGTTTGAATCTGAAAATGATGCTTGATTTCTGTAAGCATAGATCCAACATCAGCACATCTCTGTGCTGATTTGATCTGAAAAAAATCAAAGCAGTTTAAAAAGAGGTTGGTACCATTACCCTATTTTATAGTTATAAAAAACGAAGCAGGTTTTGTACACTATTGTGTCCTACAGTCGGTTAGACAGTATTGTCTGGATTTCACTGGGATCTCATAGAATCATGGAATAGTTGGGGTTGGAAAGGACCTTAAAATCATCTAGTTCCAACCCCCTTGCCATGGGCAGGGGTGCCTCACCCTACATCATGTTACCCAAAGCTCTGTCCAGCCTGGCCTTGAACACTGCCAAGGATGGAGCGGTTGTAGTGTTTAGTCTCATTTTCAAAGTATTTCTTATAACTAGGAATTTGAACCTGCAGCACTTGAGTTCTGTTGCTGATTCTCTCAACGGCTTGTGAAGATGGTCAACATTTCTGAGTCTCAGGTATAAATTAAACTCTGTTAGCTTCACTGCAAGAATTGATGTTTGGTGTTGCTAAAGTACAGTGAAAAGAACCTTGATTAAGACTTATCCTTCCATATTTAATAATAGTAATATTAAGTGTTCCTTTTTTTGGAAATTAAAGGTGGGTTTCCTCCATGTATAAGGAAAGCCTGGCAACATTCTATTCCCTTCTTTCTAGTAATCATCACTTTAAATTCTAAAGGAAGCTAGTAGGGACAAATAAATAGAATCCCTGAAATATATAAGATAAAATACTTAAAGGAAAAATCCTCATATATTTAAAATAATGAATTTATTTAAAATTTAACTGTGTCTGAAAGAGCAATAAAACTTTCTGTTGCTGTTTTAGGAATAGCTTTTATATTATTCATCTTTCATCTCCTTTATTTCAGCACATGCAATGAAATACATTGAGATTTATATACAGATATTTTATCTGTCAATCTATCTAATTGTGCTTTGAAGATTCCTATCAGTCTGCTTTTCCAGTACCTTGTAATTCATTACTCTAACATTAAGCACAACTTTCCCAGATATGCTTGTTCCAAGCACCTGTGTTGAAATCTGCTGTAAGAAATGGGAATCCTTTAACTGCCTGTCATGGATCAAACCTCCAAAAGAAACTTTGGCCTTAATTTCCTATTTACTTAGACACAGTGATATTAGTCAAACCTCACTCCTTTTTAAAGAATGAGCTGTTTGTTAACTATGCTAGCAACTACGCTGGAAACAACATTAGAAAAAAGCATAGTTTAATAGTGCTTAGTTTAACCCTGTATTTTGATGTGATTTTTATCAGGGTATTTTCTACCAATTCTTACTCTTATTGCAATTTTATTTTTTGACTTATATTTCTTCTAATACATTTTACCAAAGAAGTCGATGCTGTTATTTACATGCTGATATGTATTGATGAATATTTACACATTCAAGTACTGGTATAAAAGCTTTGAATACAGATTGAAAGAGAGAGCTATCCTGCATCATTTCCTCTTTATGCACTCTAATCTAGATATTTGAAGTAATTACATGCTTTTATGTCCATGATAGATTTTCATTATATCAAAGTGGCAAAGTGGCTGCAAATGAAATTCCTCACTCAACAATTCATTCAGTAATTACTTCTGTGAAAAGTTGCAGTATATTCCTGAAAAGTGCTTCAAATGATTCCATCAGGAGTAAGCACATTTCTGGGAGGCAGATTGCTCTAAATTGAGATCTTTACTCTCAGAATCAAACCGAAAGAGCTATTCTGTCAATAATGCAATGTGATGAATATACTTTTCATAATAAATCCAGTGTTTCTTTTGCGCTTAGCAAAGAAATGGGCATTTCCCAAAAAATGAGGAAACCCAATCTGTTTCAGAGGCACAGGAGGGGCAAAGCTACATGTGTCCTCCTTTATTTTCATTTTCCTTTGGCAAAAGGCAGTGAAGGGTTTTAGGGAAGAGAATAGTTTCCTTAAGGAATGAACAGACATTGTGGTGGTGGAGGGAGGGAGAAGAGATTGAAGGAAAGCACAAAGTGCTGCCATTGGAAAGGGCCAAGACAGCTGAACCAGGGTGATACAGACTTTTCATTATCAGAAGCAACTCCTCCAGCAAGAACAGTATGGGACTTCATTAAATGTTTTTGAGCTTGGATTCCTGATAGGAGCACATTACATAATGTGTGCTTTGTGAATTCTGGCAACCTACAGAAAGACACAGCCAGGAGCAGTGCTCTCAACTACTTGGGTTTTTTTCCAAGACAAAAATATATCTGGGCCAAGCATTAAACAGACAAGCCTATCTTTACCCTGCCCCCCCCATCAGCAGAAGCCTGGTTTTCATCACAGATTAATAAGCAAAACCTTCTATCATTTTACTGTGCTTCCCACAGTCTTTTGGTAGGAGTTAACAATGCTCTGAGACAACATTGCCATGGTGCTTGAAATGGTGTGTTTGCTCACTTGAAGGAGTTTTGGCAATGGAGTTAAAGAGGGTTTTAAGCTGCCAGTGTGTACAACCTCAGGAATTTGGGGATGGTTTTGGTCATGTTTGTTTTGAAAGGAGCCTGTTGGGGAGCTGTTAGTGTTGCTTTTGTTTTTATAATAATAATATTTATTTTTTTAAAAGAAGGGTCTATGTTATATATTCCACTGTCTCCTGAAGTGATTATTTGTATCATTTGCTGTTACGGAAATATGTCCAAGTGCTGAGGAATTCTAATTAAGCAGGCTCAGCTGGAGTGAATAGCTGAAGGATTTCACAATACCAGCCTGAAATTATTGGCAGGGTCAGCAGAAGGGGAAATTCTTGAGTTTTGGGGCTTTACCATGGTGGACACGGCCACTAAATCTTACTTATTTGTTTTCAAATCAATGGGGTTGTAGATTATGTTATTTCACAACTACTGTCGGAGGTTTTTTTACTTTCTCTTACATCTGCCCTAAAAAAAAAGATGTAATCTTAAGCACGCAGAACCTCTTCCACATTTCTAAGAGAAGTGTTTATAGGACTAAACACTGTAGAATTTCATTGGGTTCAGATGGCTCCTTTATGAGGAATAATTTGGTTCATTGTTCCTGGAGGTAGTGGCAGTCCTGCTGAGCCTTTTCTGTGTGCTGTGCCCCTCAAAACCAAGTTAAAATTTTTCTGTGTTGTGTAACTCCAGTTTGTTGCTTATATGGTAAACACTTTTCTGTTTTGTTTTCCAAGGACCATCATTCCCTGCCTGCCTAATCTACCATCACTGACAAAAATGACAGTAGCGAACCAGGGAGGAGCAGCCTTCTCTGGCAATTTTTTTCACCCCACTGGGGGAACATGTGTTTTTCCCTTTGCCTTTTCTCTTTTCTCCTTATTTGCTTCAGGGAAAAGAAACCATTTGTACACTACGCTAAGAAACAGTGATTGAGAAGTGGAAGCCCATACTTCTCTCTTCAGTAAGTGGAGATCTCTTTTCAGGTGAAAGGAAGCTTCAGAGCTGCAGGCCAGCTGCCAGGAAGGTCCGATTTCCTTTCCACCCACTCCTGTGATCCTCCCTTTTGGCAGTGATTACCAATGACCACAGTTGTCATGCTAGGTCATGGTAAGTTGTCAAGCAAGGTAGTGCATGAGGTGTACAAGGCCTAGTCCTTGATTTGTGCTGAAGAACAGGATCCTAAATCAAATCTGGTATCAAGCAGTGCATAAGCATACCACAGGAAGCAGTGTCAGGTTGATGTCAGCTTGTCGTTCTGGATTCTTGAGCAGGTGGGCAGGCTTCTTCACAATGTTTTTATAACTACTGATATCCTGACACATGTGAATGTGCTGTAATTTAGTCAGAATGGATGATCATTAAGAATGGGTAAGTCCTTCCAGACAGCTCAAACAAGAACTAACACTCTAGGTCATTCTTGCCCAGTAAGTATGTAATAATACAGGGCAACTCCAAAATCAGTGATCAGAACAATAGCGTTCAGGTGGTTGTGCTGAACGCAGCACTTTGTGCGGGTGACTGACTGTCAACATTATGGGTGTGGCTGAAAATCACCATAGAACTGCAGCCTTCAGTTCAGAAAATGATGGACACCGTTGTCAGGGACATAACTTCTATAAATATGACTTGCAGTCTACATAAGGTAGTATTTCGTTAAGATTCACATGTTCAGTGAGAAGTGTATAAATGTCTCCTCAAGAGGTAGTATTTTACTGTTTTATGCTGGCTTCATAATACACTTTTTGCTGTAGCATCTAGTCCTCTTCTAACAACATATTAAATAACATGGGTAAAAGCCATTAGGTGTTTGTTCTTTATGCCTTTCTCCAAAGGGGGAGGCATTTGCAATGGAGTGTTTGCTTTAAAAACACATAAGAACAGGTTGTTTTCTGTTTCCCAGAGAAAAAACAGTCAACACTTGAGGGACAGGAGGTCATAAATGCTGCAATTATCCATTGTTTTTGTGGGAGTTTATTGCAGCTTTAGGGTGGTACAACCAAGTAACTTGCCTTCAAAATAGCTCCAGGGCATGTGGATGTAGGTGATGCTGATTTAGTTCTCATTTAAGATGACAGGATCTGATCCTTGTGGTCTTGCTCCACTTAGAGGGAAGATCACCTTAGCAAGTCAATCTGCACTTTATCTGGTATGACTTATTTCAGGGCAGCAAACACCACTTCTGTTATTTTGCTCTTTATTCTCAGAAAACACCTATAGCCTTGTAACAAATCCTACAGAAAATTAAAATTGATTTTATTAAGCTTTTACGCAAGGTTGGAAGAAAATTCCATGAACCCTCTGGATGAGAGCCAGTTTCTTTACAGATTTCTCCCATCCAAACCAGGCAACTAATGACTACTTTCACAAGGCTGGGGAATCCACATCTACAGCTAAGAGGGGTGAAAAATATGTAATAAGTAAACAGGTCTATCCACAACTCCTTCCTCAGGAAACCAGCATGGGAAGCACAGGCATTTAGAATGACAATCCAGTGTGTTTTGCCAAAGAGAGACTTTCCAAAACAGCTGTAAAAATGGCTACAGTTTCCTTGAACATTCATTTTAATAGCATTACAGCCTCCACAACTGTTTAAATGGTAATCTAATTGTTCTCATGCTGTCAGCTGTATCTATTGCAATCATACAAAACTTTAAACCCATGTAAGTGATTCTCAGGAAGGAGTGATGGACTTCAATGAACACTGCTGCCCATGAACCCAGCTACCTTTCAGCCTCCATTCCTTCAGGTACAGTCTGTTCTGAGGCTGTGGCAGTAGCTTCATTTGTGCAGAAAGTTTTTCATACTGTCCTGTCTCTAGAGCACTCAGGAATGAATAATGCTTCCTCTCTTTGAATAGTGGCTGAATTCCCAGAGGTAAACAAGGTATTTAGATAACCACATTTCCATGTAGAGTATCTCGTGATTTCAATCCTCAAAGTCTCTAAGCTATCTGAACACATATTTATAATCAGCTTGGTGAATACTCTTTCTGGCTGTTTATCAATTGTGAGCCTGTGTTTCCATTTTACAAGAGCAATTCTATAATATAGGAATATAGTATGCCTTGTCATTAGCAGAATTCATGTTTTTTTTTGTCTCCAAGAACAGCAAGTTCCCAGAATAGGACAAACCTTCTTTGTGTAATCTCATGTACTTTCTTCTTTTTGCTTTGTTGTCTCAGACTGTGGAACAGAATTGCTGGGCATGAAAGAATTTCTGTACCTCGCCCTCACTGACACATTATTGAGTTTAGCTCTAAATGTATTTGCAACTGGAAGGACCTGTGTCCATACTATTGAACTACACTCAAAAACACCAAATTGACTTTTGAGAGCAGTCTCTGGCCTATACTAATTCCTAAAATGTGGCTCTCTCCCAAATGCTAGCTGCCCCAGACTTCAGGGCTTCAGGGCTGCTCCGCTACTTTAATAGGAAAGGCATCCGAAGTTGCTTAATCTACCAGTATATGTGAAGGTCTTAGCCATAGACAGACCCATCTGTACTTGTCAAAGAGAGGACTCAAGCCCCATAAGTGAGACTCACATGCCTAATCTGCTATTGTCCTATTCTAGCACAATATTTTATGTGTGTGGTAAGGAGGGAGTGTTAATTAAAAAGTGCTTCTAAGAATCACTGATTTTGATAACAGGAACTGTTGTGAAATGTGGATTGACTCAGAAGCTTTTAGGATGTGCTAAAATATTAAAGAAAAACCTTACTAGAAGTGCATAAAATTCTACTTGCTTGTATCTAAATAGACATTCAATTAAAGTTAAATGGGTGGGAATTTTTGTTTAGGCCTGCTTCAGTAGTTTGACAGACACCTGGAGTAGGACGTGAGCCAGATTTAACAGAAACTGCTTAACACGTTGCGAAGAGCCTTCTGCTAGGGTTAAGAACTGGATTAGAAATGTCTAGATTTCTCATGAAGGAGACATCAGTCATGAAGCTATTTCTTTGGGTTCCGTCAAGAGACCTGGCATATCGCATCTCTGAGGAGTGCTGCTGACTCAGGCTGCTGCAGGAAGGCGTCGAAGGCCAGCCAAGGAAATCTCTGACCTTCACTTTGCTGCTGAACATCACTTGGGTTTTCCTGCCTGGAAGAGATGTGGTGGGCTGGGATAGCTGGGGAGGAAACAGACCAGAACCATTGACCTCAATCTAAACACAATACAGCAAAAGACAATAAACTCCAGCAGAAAAAACACAAGAGTGATTTATCTAGTGAAGTTACCAAGTAACTTCAGAAAGTGTCATAGAGGATATCTATTGAAAACACAGAGAAGACTGCTATCTGTAGGCAGTGAGTCCTGTGGCACACAGAAGTGTTGGATATTTACTATATAACCCCCATTTTATAAGTTGTTAAATCCATGAATGCTGTGGGATTATTGCAATTGTGCATTCTCATTTTTGTGTCTGGAAAAGTAGGAAGATTATAAACACTAATAAATTCATCCTAATTTATCTATTCATTTGAATATCCATTCAATGTGGCAAAATTGTAAGCCCACTTGTCCAGTGTTGACAAAGAATTTTAATGTGGGTCACAGTGACCTGGGATCAAGTTCCTCTACTTGAAGGTCTTCTTTACCTATTTTATGTAATACTACAACTACTTCTCCCTCTTCTCTCCTCTCTTCCATATATCCAGAAATACGTTGTGTTTAACACAGAGAACTGCATTTCTGTGAACTGCCAAAGCCTTTTTTTTTTTTTTCTTTCCTTTTCTGCAGAGTTTGCACGAGTGTCTCACCTTGACTTCAAGTATTCACAAGACTTCAGCTCTTGATGTTTATCCTTACTGGAGAGTGAGAAGACCTTTGTGCAGTCAACCTTCTTTTTTAAAATAATGGGAAAGCAGCTGGAAAGTGAGTTTGTAGCAGCTCAAGGACAGGTTATAAATAACAACTTGCAGACACACACTATGAGCAGAAATGCTTTGATTTTATTCATTACATTATTATGTTGACTCTGGTTTCTATGTACCAGAAGTGTATAGCATATCCTTACTTTCATAGACACAGATATCAATTAACATATGTTAAGGGTAATTCTTATACTCTAATTGTGCCTTGGTTGAGTGACAGCACCTATGCATGTGGAGAGGACAAAGCACCAGAATTTAAGTCTCTTAAAGGAATTGTGTCCTATCAGATGATGATTAAATAATGGAAAGTATTCTCTTTCCAGACTGTTCAGTTTGACATTTTTATAACTCTTAACTCAGACTAAATCCTCATGCATTTTGAACATGAAAAAATAGAGATTTTCTGTTGTTTATAAAGTATTCATTAAAAAGGAAGTCAGAAAACCGTCTTTAGAGTAATTCCTTCTATAAGAGACAAAAAGAACCAACTTAACAATTCATCCTCCCCCACCCCATGCAAGCTAAAACCTTAACAACACAATTTTATAATGAAAGTGAAAATGAATTTTACTTCTTTCTCCTAATTGATGCCACATTGCCATGTAATTGAAATTCTTTTTGTATGTGTGCTAAGGACATTGTGCTCTTATTCAGTGCTGTGAAAGGAAATTGGATAAATTTGTGTTTTGTAATGTTGAAAGCAGTTCTTGTTTCAAGGAAAATAAGAAATTTTGTCAAGTCAACAGTTATGACTAAGTGTGCCCAATTGCAAGGCACACTAAGTAAAATGATAAGGGTTGTAAGCTGCTTCCTTTTCTGTTCAAAGAACCCTAAGGAAATGTGTCTCCAGAATCTTCCATGTAACATGGATAAAGGAAGAACACACTTCCTGCTCTGTACATGTCTCACTGTTCCATACTTTGGCAGATCTTTTCTTTATTCCCTGTACTAATATTGTAAGTGACTGAACACATGGAAATATATCTTACCATATCAATATTTCCTTAATGTTAACAATACTGAGCAATGACATTGCAAAATGGGGAATTGAGAACAGCTTTGAAAAAGAATTATTGCTAGGATTAACTCTCTGTTGGCTGGCCAAGAATGGTAGAGGGGCTTAACATTTTCTTTTTGGCTGGTTCATTTTGTATCAAGACTAAACAATGTGTTTGGGTGGCCTAACTCTCACATCCATAATTCAAAGAACTCCAGACTGCAGGAGTAATTCTAGGAAAGCAAAAAAAGATATGCTTTATGAGAACCATTGTCTCCTTTGATTTTATTTTTTTTTTGTTTCCAATCTTCTGAATTTAGGAAGACCGAGACACCAAATGCAGAGAAATTTTGTGACAAACTGCTTTAGGTTCAGGCTCGCTAAGGATTTAATTTCATTCAGCAGTTCACTGTCCTCCAACTGTCTTTAGAGTTAAGGTAGTCTTTTGGTGCCCAGGTTTGTAGAGTCTAGCACGTGGTTAAACTTAACTTTCTAAAAATGAGCATGACAAGTGTGACATTATGATTAATTTGAAAGTCTTCAGAAAGTTCTCTATATTTCTTTAGTGATAATAAGGTTATTTTTCACCTCTGTGAATGATCTTGACTCTGAATCCTCATGCGAACGAAGGCTCACTGGTAGGAATACTTCCCTAATTGCAGGGTGACATAATAAATAGGGGATGAGAAATTTGTCAAGCTGTTTGTGTTCTGGTTCACAGGTCTGTAGTGTTACATTTTTCCTGTGTGCTCTGGCACCATTTGCTAAGGAAGTGTGCATCAGTTAATGGCAGAATTAGCTGTAGCAGTGTGGTAGACATGTGATTATATACTTTAGCTGCAAAACCGTCATAGATATAGCCCTGGACCTATACCTAGTGGCAGATGCAGCATCTATGGCATCTCAGTGATGTGTGCTTGAGCAGGAGGAAGGTGTGCTCTGAATCCTTGGAAAGGTCATGTTTCAGCAGGCCATGTGGCCTACAGGGGGATCTAGGTGGATATAGGGAGTGCATTTGGTGGGGAGTCTGTCTTAAAAAAAAAAAAAAAAAAAGAAGACCCAAATCAGAATACAGAAGGCATCTACTTCCAGTAAGAAATGAGAAAGTAAAGCTCCATGCCTGGTCTTCTATGTTTGCGTTTCATGCTGTGAAATACATAGAAATATGTAACCTCAATATGCAGTTTGTACAGTCTCAATCTGCTCTATATTTCAAATGGTGAATGAAGAGCTGTATCGCAAGCAAATTATAGAAAAGATAAAAGCCAAACAACCAAACTCTAAAGGAAAACCAGGTGGAGAATTTCATGTTACATGGCTGAGAAGCTAATGCAGTCATGCAGCTGGAGCGGTGGGCCAAGTACTGTGTGCATAACCAGGGCTTCTAATGTTGTCTCATTCTTCTTAAAACCTCTGGCAGTGCTGAACAAACTGCATTGAGTACATTCAGCTTTATTTTTGTTATAACTTTCTTCCTCTGGATAATCTAAAATTAAATACCCTGTGGATTCAGCTACAAAAGCTCAAACTGTAAATCAGTCCTAGTTGTGCATGTAAGAGAAACCTCCTTGTAAACCGAGCATCCCACTGCCGCAGAGCGGCACTGGCACTTGCTGCGGGATGTTCAGTATGCTAACAGACTGAAAGAGGACAGGGAGTAGGTGGGGGCTTATTGGAATACATCGGAGACATTATTTATTGCAAGTCTTTACAAGCCATTATAAGTACCCAAGGTGATATTCTTTCTAATGAAGATTTAAATGGTTTCTTTTCCCCAGTAGGAGACTTTTGGACTTCTAAATAGAAGCACACAATGAACTGTTTGTGCTGTGGCTGTATCTCTCCAATCACCTTTTGTTTTCTTCTTGCCTGTCCCTTATTGCTGGCTGCCACTGCTTCA